>NC_057798.1:217219681-217564224 GCF_018294505.1 Triticum aestivum | reverse complement strand
GGTGAGTGTTGAAAGATGTCCACAGCGGTGAACTCCATTACCGGAGCCCAACCAGGCTCGGCGGGCTCGGGAACGCGCGGACTGGATCCTACAACCGGATACGAATCCGGGGGTCCAGAATCACAGGCTTCCTCGGAAGCGAGGCCTGTGTTCGGCTCCACCGCCGATGAGGGTACGGCCTGTGGGGGCGGGTCCATCCCTCCATCCCTAGGCAACGCAGCCTGCTCCGGATTTGAGTCCGGGGCTGCTGCAGGGGCGATATCCCGAGTGTTGTCCGACAGCAGGTCAAGGCCATGCTCGTCATGACTGTCCGACGCTCTTGGCGCGGGCCCGAACCCGTCAAAGATCAAGTCTCCGCAGATATCCGCCGTGTAGTTCAGGTTTCCGAACCTGATTTGATGGCCAGGGGCGTAACTATCGATCTGCTCCAGATGGCCAAGCGAGTTGGCCCGCAGCGCGAAGCCGCCGAACACGAAAATTTGTTCGGGAAGGAAAGTCTCACCCTGGACCATGTTGTTGACGATGATTGAAGGAGCCATCGAGCCCTACGGCGGCGTCACAGAGGAACTCTCAATGAAAGCACCAATGTCGGTGTCAAAACCGGCGGATCTCGGGTAGGGGGTCCCGATCTGTGCGTCAAGGCTGATGGTAACATGAAGCAAGGGACACGGATGTTTACCCAGGTTTGGGCCCTCTCGATGGAGGTAAAACACTACTTCCTGCTTGATTAATATTGATGATATGGGTAGTATAAGAGTAGATCTACCACAATATCGTAGAGGCTAAACCCTAAGAGCTATCCTATGATGGTATGATTGTAATTGTGATCGGCCTTCTAAGGACCAACCTCTTCGGTTTATATAGACACCGGAGAGGGCTAGGGTTTACATGGAGTCGGTTACAAGAAAGGAAACACAATATCCAGATCGCCAAGCTTTCCTTCCACGCAAAGGAGAGTCCCATCCGGACACGGGCCGAAGTCTTGAGTCTTGTATATTCACGCTTCAATAGTCCAGACGTTGTACACAGTCCGGCAGTCCGGATACCCCCTAATCCAGGACTCCCTCACGCAGCAATATATTTTTGGATATATATATATATATATATAATTTAGATATACCCCGTGGCCATAGTTTTCACCAGAGGCTTCTCTCTTGAAGATAGCATACGGTGGGTAAACAAATTACTATTGGGCGATTGATAGAAAAGCGAATAATCATGACGGTATCTAAGGCAATTATCATGTATATAGGCATCACATCAGAAACAAGTAGACCGACTCCTACATGCATCTACTATTACTCCACACGTCGACTGCCATCCAGCATGCATCTAGAGTATTAAGTTCATAAAGAACGGAGTAACGCCTTAAGCAAGATGACATGATGTACACAAAGTAAACTCTCACATGAATAAACCCCATCTTTTTATCCTTAATGTCAATGATACAAATACTTGTCATGTCCCTTTCTGTCACTGGGATTGAGCACCGCAAGATAGAACCCATCACAAATCACCTCTCCTGTTGTAAGAAAAATCAATCTAGTTGGTTAAACCAAATCAATAGATCGAAGAGAAATACAAAGCTATAATAATCATGCGTAAAAGAATTTAGAGAATAGTCAAATAATATTCATAGATAATCTGGTCATAACTCACAAGTCATCGAATCCCAACAAACACACCGCAAGAAATGATTGCATTAGATAGATCTTCAAGAACATCAAGGAGAACATTGTATTGTAGATCAAAGAGAGAGAAGAAGCCATCCAGCTACTAGCTATGGACCCATAGGTCTATGGTAAACTACTCACACATCATCGTAGGGGCTGCAAGGTTGATGTAGAACCCTTCTATGGTTGATGCCCCCTCAGGCAGAGTGCCAGAAAAGGACCCCAGATGGTATCTCTTGGGAACAGAAGCTTGTGGCGGCGAAAAAACTATTTTGGATGGCTCTCTGTTGCTTTCTCGGTTGTAGAGAATTTATAGAGGCGGTATTAGGTCAAATAGCTCAAAATGGGACTCACAAGCCACCAGGGCGGGCCCTTGTGCATTGTGCGCTACTCCTTCATCTTCTGGCCCTCTCCCGAAGCTTCCAGGGTTTCTTTTGTCGAGAAAAAATCTCCAAAAAGTTTTGTGGCATTTGGACTCTTTTTTGGTACTAAGAAAACCAAAAACAGAAAAAAATAGTAATGACACTTGGCACTAAGTTAATATGTTAGTCCAAAAAATGATATATAATTGCATAAAATTGCATATAAAACACCAAGATTGATACTATAATAGCATGGAACAATAAAAAATTATATATATGTTGGAGACGTATCAAGCATCCCCAAGCTTAATTCCTGCTTGTCCTTGAGTAGGTAAATGATAAAAACAGATTTTTTTTTTGATGTGGAATGCTACCTATCATATTCATCATGTAATCGTTTTTTGGTGGCATGAATATTGAGATCCAAATGATCCAAAGAGTCCATAGTTTCAAATACTACTGGAATCAGAGAATTTGCCGTCAGCTTATTCCTTGTCGTCAGCTTGCTGATGGCAAAGAAGGTCTCTGCCGACAGCTCACAAAAAACGGACGACAAAGAACTGGCTGACAGTAAAGACGCAGTTTGCCGTCAGCCAGCTATTTGTCGTCGGCTAGTTAAGGTAGAAGCTACTTTGCCGTTCGCTAGCCAATGGCAAAGAAGTTGGTGGGTCTAGCAGAGGGCGGCTATCCTGACAGCTCGTCCACCCACCTCTTTGCCATCCGCTAGCTGACGGTAAAGTATCTTTCTCGTCAGCTAGCAGATGGCAAACAAAAACCTACCTAACGGCGCTAACGCCCTTGCCCTACCCCTCCTCTCTCTCTCTCTTATCTCTCTGTCTCCCACCCCCTCCTCTCTCTCTCTCTCTTACCTTTATGTCTCCCACCCCCTCCTCTCTCTGTCTCCCACCCCCTTCTCTCTCTTCCCGACCGCACCCTGCCGCCGCCCCTGACCCCATGCCGCCCAGGCCCGCCGTCCACCGCCACCGACGGCCCGCCACTAAGGCCCCCGGCCCCACACCCCACTGCCCCCCCCCGGCCCACGCCCCTCTGCCCCCCCCTCGATGTCCCTCCTCTCCTGCACGCCGCCGGCTCCTCGAGCTCTCTGGTACATATAAAGTCCAACATATTTTACACAGTCCAACATAATTTTACATATATAGAGAAATTTTACACAGTCCAACATAATTTTACATATATAGAGCTATCTCGGCGTTCTCCCTCGCAGCCTCCATCGCTGCTACTACCGTCGCTTCTGATGCCCGTAGGGTGACATGCCAACCCGGAGTGTCGTCCGGATCACCGTCCTCGCGGAGGACCACTTGTTCCGGCGGTAGCTCGATGATGGGGGGAACAACCGGTGCGCGTGCGTGCATAGCCACCAGGGGTGCTGGCTGGCGGGCAGCTCCATGATGGCGCCCCCGCGAGGCTAGGTCATGCGCCGGTGACGTGGCATGAAGGCGGCCGCTCGCGCCAGTGAGGTCGGCGGTGACGATAGGCGCCGCCAGCCGAAAGGCGGCAATAACATCGTCGTAGACCTTGCCTTTCCAGAAGGCATGACAGCCAATGCTGTTGTGGCAGCCGTTGATGTGGGTCCGGAGCTCTTCCGTCATCGTGTTGGGGCCTAGTGTCACGTAGCCGTCAATGCTGATCTTCCACTGCTGGGGAAGATGGCAGCCCGGTGGCACGAGGAGGCCGTACCGGCATAGCTTCGCCATCTCCGGATTGCCGAGGCTCGATGGCCAAGCGCTCGGGGCGTCATCGTCGCTGTCGGTGCTGCTGCTCCCGCGTTGGTAGGACATCGCCGGCGCTGCACTTGTTTTCTCGTCGGCGGCAGGGGAGTGAGGTCGGGTGTGGGGGTCGGCACCGGGACAGGGTCTTATAGCCGTCCGTGCGACTGGAGGTTGGCGGCCTGTTGGGAAATGTAGCATGCAATTTCAAAAAAAATCCTATGTTCATGCAAGATCTATTTAGGAGATAGCAACAAGAAGGGGAGAGTGTGTCCACGTACCCTCGTAGACCGAAAGCGAAAGCGTTAACTTAACACGATTGATGTAGTCGAACGTCTTCTCGAATCAACCGATCAAGTACCGAACGTATGACACCTCCGAGTTCTGCACATGTTCAGCTCGATGACGTCCCTCGAACTCTTGATCGAGTAGAGGTATGAAGAAGATGAGTTCCGTCAGCACGACGGCGTGGTGACGGTAATGGTGATGTGATCCATGCAGGGCTTCACCTAAGCACTATGACAATATGACATGAGGAGTAAATGGTGGAGGGGGGCACCGCACACGGCTAAGACAATTGGTGTGCTTTGGGGTGCCCCCTGCCCCCGTATATAAAGGAGGAGAGGGGAGAGGGCCGGCTAGGGCGCGCCCCCAAGGGGGGAGTCCTACTAGGACTCTCAGTCCAACTCGGACCCCCTTCCTTTTTGGAGGGGGGAAAGGGGGAAGGGGCAGAGAGAGAGAGAGGGAGAAGGAAAGAGGGAGTCGCGCCCCCTCCCCTAGTCCAATTCGGACTCCCATGGAGGGGGCACCTCCTGTGGCCTGCCTCTTCCTCTCCCATATGGCCCATGAGGCCCATTAACTTTCCTCGGGGGAGGGGGGGTCCGGTAACCCCTCGGTACTCCGAAAAATCCCCAAAACACTCTGGAACCATTCCGGTGTCCGAATACAATCCTCCAATATATCAATCTTTACCTCTCGACCATTTCGAGACTCCTTGTCATGTCTGTGATCACATCCGAGACTCCGAACAACCTTCGGTCACCAAAACACATAACTCATATAATACTTAACGTCATCGAACTTTAAGCGCGCGGACCCTACGGGTTCGAGAACTATGTAGACATGACCGAGAAACATCTCCGGTCAATAACCACTAGCAGAACCTGGATGCTCATATTGGTTCCCACATATTCTATGAAGATCTTTGTCGGTCGAACCACAATCTCAACATATGTTATTCCCTTTGTCATCGGTATGTTACTTGCCGGAGTTTCGATCGTCGGTATCTTCATACCTAGTTCAATCTCGTTAGCGGCAAGTCCCTTTAATTGTTCCATAGTGCATCATCTTGTAACTAACTAATTAGTCACATTGCTTGCAAGGCTTCATATGATGTGCATTACCGAGAGGGCCCAGAGATACCTCTCCGATACTTGGAGTGACAAATCCTAATCTTGATCTATGCCAACCCAACAAACACCTTTGGAGATACCTGTAGAGCATCTTTATAACACCCAGTTACATTGTGATGTTTGATAGAACACAAGGCGTTCCTCCGATGTCCGGGAGTAGCATAATCTCATAGTCGGAGGAATATATAATTGACACGAAGAAAGCAGTAGCAATAAAACCGAGTGATTATTATGCTAAGATAACGGATGGGTCTTGTCCATCACATCATTCCACTAATGATGTGATACCATTTATCAAATGACAACTCATGTCCATGGCTAGGAAACTTGACCATCTTTGATCAACGAGCTAGTCTAGTAGAGGCATACTAGGGACACAGTGTTTTGTCTATGTATTCACACATGTATCAAGTTTCCGGTTAATACAATTCTAGCATGAATAATAAACATTTATCATGAATAAGAAAATATGAAATAACAACTTTATTATTCCCTCCAGGGCATATTTCCTTCAGTCTCCCACTTGCACTAGAGTCAATAATCTAGATTACAATGTAATGAATCTAACATCCATGGAGTCTTGGTGCTGATCAAGTTTTGCTCGTGGAAGAGGCTTAGTCAACGGGTCTGCCACTTTTAGATCCGTATGTATTTTGCAAATCTCTATGTCTCCCTCGACCAAATCTCGAATGGAGTTGAAGCGTCTCTTGATGTGTTCGGTCTTTTTATGGAATCTGGATTCCTTCGCTAAGGCAATTGCTCTAGTATTGTCATAAAAGATTTTCGTTGGACCCGATGCACTAGGTATTACACCAAGATCGGATATGAACTCCTTCATCCAGACTCCTTCGTTTGCTGCTTCTGAAGCAACTATGTACTCCGCTTCACACATAGATCCCTCCATGACACTCTGATTGGAACTGCACCAACTGATAGCTCCACCATTCAATATAAATATGTATCCCGATTGTGACTTAGAGTCATCTAGATCGGTGTCAAAGCTAGCATTGACGTAACCACTTACGACAAGCTCTTTGTCACCTCCATAAACGAGAAAAATGTCCCTAGTCCTTTTCAGGTACTTCAGGATGTTCTTGACCGTTGTCCAGTGATCCACTCCTGGATTTCTTTGGTACCTCCCTACTAAACTAATAGCAAGGCACACATCAGGTCTGGTACACAGCATAGCATAGATGATAGAACCTATGGCTGAGGCATAGGGAATGACTTTCATTTTCTCTCTATCTTCTAAAGTGGTCGGGCATTGAGTCTGACTCAATTTCACACCTTGTAACACAGGCAAGAACCCTTTCTTTGATTGGTCCATTTTGAACTTCTTCAAAACTTTATCAAGGTAAGTGCTTTGTGGAAGTCCTATCAAACGTCTTGATCTATCTCTATAGATCTTGATGCCCAATATATAAGCAGCTTCACCAAGGTCTTTCATTGAAAAACTCTTATTCAAGTATCCTTTTATGCTATTCAGAAACTCTACATCATTTCCAATCAAGAATATGTCATCCACATATAATATTAGAAATGAGCTCCCACTCACTTTCTTGTAAATACAGGTCTCTCCAAAATTCTTTATAAAACCATATGCTTTGATCACCTCATCAAAGTGTATATTCCAACTCCGAGATGCTTGTACCAGTCCATAAATGGATCCCTGGAGCTTGCACACTTTGTTAGCACCTTTAGGATCGACAAAACCTTTTGGTTGCATTGTATAGAACTCTTCTTTAAGAAATCCTTTAAGGAATGCAGTTTTGACATCCATTTGCCAGATTTCACAATCATAAAATGCGGCAATTGCTAACATGATTTGGATAGACTTAAGCATCGCTACGGATGAGAAAGTCTCATCGTAGTCAACTCCTTGAACTTGTCGAAAACCTTTTGCAACAAGTCGAGCTTTATAGACAGCAACATTACCATCAGCGTCAGACTTCTTCTTGAAGATTCATCTATTCTCTATGGGTCGCCGATCATCGGGCAAATCCACCAAAGTCCACACTTTGTTCTCATACATGGATCCTATCTCAGATTTCATGGCCTCAAGCCATTTATCGGAATCTGGGCTCATCATAGCTTCTTCATAGTTCTTAGGTTCGTCATGGTGAAGTAACATGACCTCCAGAACAGGATTTCTGTACCACTCTGGTGCGTATCGCGCTCTGCCTGACCTACGAGGTTTTGTAGCAACTTGATCTATAGTTTCATGATCTTTATCATTAGCTTCCTCTCCAGTTGGTGTAGGCATCACGGGAACAGATTTCTTGGATGAGCTACTTTCCAAATTGAGAACAGGTACAATTACCTCATCAAGTTCTACTTTCCTCCCACTCACTTCTTTCAACATAAACTCCTTCTCTAGAAAGGTTCCGTTCTTAGTAACAAAGATTTTGCCTTCGGACTTGTGGTAGAAGGTGTACCCAATTGTTTCCTTAGGGTATCCTATGAAGATGCACTTCTCCGATCTGGGTTCGAGCTTATCAGGCTGAAGCCTTTTGACATAGGTATCACATCCCCAAACTTTAAGAAACGACAGCTTAGGTTTGCTGCCAAACCACAGTTCATAAGGTGTTGTCTCAACGAATTTTGACGGTGCCCTGTTTAAAGTGAATGCAGTTGTCTCCAATGCATAACCCCAGAACGATAGTGGTAAATTAGTAAGATTCATCATAGATCGCACCAAATCCAATAAAGTGCGATTATGACGTTCGAACACACCATTACGCTATGGTGTTCCAGGTGGCGTGAGCTGTGAAACTATTCCACATTGTTTTAAATGAAGGCCAAACTCGTAACTCAAATATTCTCCTCCACGATCAGATCATAGAAAGTTTATTTTCTTGTTAAGATGATTCTCCGCTCCACTCTGAAATTCTTGGAACTTTACAAATGTTTTCGACTTGTGTTTCATTAAGTAGATATACCCATATCTGCTCAAATCATCTATGAAGGTTAGAAAATAACGATACCCGCCACGAGCATCAACACTCACTGGACCGCATACATCGGTATGTATTATTTCCAATAAGTCACTAGCTCGTTCCATTGTTCCGGAGAATGGAGTTTTAGTCATCTTGCCCATAGGGCACGGTTCGGAAGTATCAAATGATTCATAATCAAGTGATTCCAAAAGTCCATCTTTATGGAGTTTCTTCATGTGCTTTATACTGATATGACCCAAATGGAAGTGCCACAAATAAGTGGCACTATCATTATCAACTTTGCATCTTTTGGCATCAATACTATGAATATGTGTATCATCACGATCAAGATTCAACAGAAATAGAACACTCTTCAAGGGTGCATGACCATAAAAGATATTACTCATATAAATAGAACAACCATTATTCTCTGATTTAAATGAATAACCATATCACACTAAACAAGATCCAAATATAATATTCATGCTCAACACTGGCACCAAATAAGAATTATTCAGGTCTAAAACTAATCCTGAGGGTAGATGTAGAGGTAGTGTGCCAAGGGTGATCACATCAACCTTGGAACCATTTTCGACGTGCATCGTCACCTCTTCCTTAGCCAATCTTTGTTTAATCCGTAGTCTCTGCTTTGAGTTACAAGTATGAGCAACTGAATCGGTATCAAATACCCAGGCACTACTACGACAATTAGTAAGGTACACATCAATAACATGTATATCAAATATACATTTCCTCACTTTGCGATCCTTCTTATCTGCCAAATACTTGGGGCAGTTCCGCTTCCAGTGACCAATCCCTCTGCAGTAGAAGCACTCAGTTTCAGGCTTGGGTCCAGCTTTGGGTTCTTCCTGGGAGTGACAACTTGCTTGTCATTCTTCTTGAAGTTCCCCTTCTTTTTACCCTTGCCCTTCTTATTGAAAGTAGTGGTTTTGTTAACCATCAAAAATTGATGCTCCTTCTTGATTTCTACCTCCGCAGCCTTTAGCATTGCAAAGAGCTTGGGAATAGTCTTTTCCATCCCTTGCATATTGTAGTTCATCATGAAGCCTTTGTAGCTTGCTGGCAGTGATTGAAGAACTATGTCGATGACACAATCATCTGGAAGATTAACTCCCAGCTGAGTCAAGATTATGGTACCCAAACATTCTGAGTATGTGCTCAATGACAGAACTGTTCTCCTCCATCTTGCAGCTATAGAACTTGTTGGAGACTTTATATCTCTCAACTCGGGCATTTGCTCGAAATATTAACTTTAACTCCTAGAACATCTCATATGGTCCATGACGTTAAAACATCTTTGAAGTCCCGATTCTAAGTTGTAAAGCATGGCACACTGAACTAACGAGTAGTCATCAGATCGAGCTTGCCAGGTGTTCACAACGTCAGCTTCTGCTCCTATAGCAGGCCTTGCACCCAGTGGTGCATCAAGGACATAATTCTTCGGTGCAGCAATGAGGATAATCCTCAAGTTACAGACCCAGTCCGTGTAGTTGCTACCATCATCTTTCAACTTAGCTTTCTCTAGGAACGCATTAAAATCCAAGGGAACGGTAGCACGGGCCATTGATCTACAACATAGATATGCAAAAACTATCAGGACTAAGTTCATGATAAATTAAGTTCAATTAGTCATATTACTTAAGAACTCCCACTTAGATAGACATCCCTCTAGTCATCTAAATGATACGTGATCCAAATCAACTAAACATGTCCGATCATCACGTGAGATGGAGTAGTCTTCAATGGTGAACATCACTATGTTGATCATATCTACTATATGATTTACATTCGACCTTTCATTCTCCAGTGTTCCGAGGCCATATCTGTATATGCTAGGCTCGTCAAGTCTAACCCGAGTATTCCGCGTGTGCAAAACTGGCTTGCACTCGTTGTATTTGAATGTAGAGCTTATCACACCCGATCATCACATGGTGTCTCAACACGAAGAACTTTCGCAATGGAGCATCATGCCTTGACCATATCACATCATGCCTTGACCATATCACATCATGCCTTGACCATGTCACATCACAGCATGCCCTGCAAAAACAGTTAGACGTCCTCTACTTTGTTTGTTGCAAGTTTTATGTGGCTGCTACGGGCTTCTAGCATGAACCGTACATACCTACGGCACAAAAACCACAACGGTGATTTATCAAGTTTGCTGTTTTAACCTTCATAAGGACCGACCGCAGTCAAATTCGATTCAACTAAAGTTGGAGAAACAGTGAAGCGACCCGACCTCAGACGGTCAAGTCTCTGTGCTTAGGTGTCATCCCTGGATCGGTATGCTGACACACACAGTACCCGAGGATTTATAACAGAGGTAAATCACATGTATAAAATAACGTAAATATCATTACCTCAATCCAAATAGCGGAAGTAACAAGGTTGTGGATTCCCATCAACACCAACGGCAAAGTTGAGTATAGGAAATCGTAACCCTAACGTATCACTTACTCGTCGTAAGATCCTGCAACATGAGACGTTGCAGCCACAGAGGGTCAGTACATTGAATGTACTGGCAAATTCACACCATAGAGCAATGATGAATAAAGGCTATCACTACATGCATATATGGCTGGTGGAAAAAGCTCTAAGGTTATAATGTTTTTGCAAAAAGCCAATTTTTCCCTACTGCAAAGGAATCAGTTTTAATTTAACTATCATGTTGGTTGAAACATCATTTGAGAAGGTAACCCCAACTCAATGATCCCAATTAAAAAATATTGAGAAGGTAAACCCCCTCTCAATCCCAAATTAAAGTCATTAACAACCCAACAATATTAATTAAGAGTGTTGAGATACATGTGAATACTCAAGTACTAGATACTCAGAATTGTCCATAACCGAGGACACGGCTAACCATGATTAGTTTGTACACTCTGCAGAGGTTTGCGCACTTTTCCCCGCAAGACTAGATCGCCTCCGTTGGATTTCTCACACTACATGGTGTTTGAGAAACGGATGACCGAGACACAGTCTTTCAGAAACATTAACTCTCTACTCCGGGCAGACCATACCAAACCTACAAACCAACTACCTGCTGATCCACCTCTTCAAGAGCTTCACGTAACTTACTCAACTATGCTAGAGCCCATAATAGCTTGCGGCTGCACATGGAAGTTTCTAGCATGAATAGACTCAGTTCCCTTTGAGCCTGGGTGGCGATCCATAGGAGAATCACACAGTAACCTCGGGATTTCCAAAAATAAAACAGGCAATCACTGGTAACCCCAGGTGCCTCAATCCACCCAGATGTGTATTAAAGTTGCCACCTTAAGTAAACCATTAATTAACAATCTCACATATGTCATGGATATCACTCAAACCCAATCCACGTCTACGAGCATAGCATGGCAATATAAGCATAACGTAGAAGTAACTCCCAAGGGTTTGAAAATAAACAGGGCAATAGGTTCTACCTCAGCAACTACTTCCCAATACCCACATATTGTCAACTCCTAACCATGCAATGTTTAAGGGTTGAAACTAATGCATAAAAACTGGGTATGAAAAGGGATATGACCAAAGTGTGAACTTGCCTGCAATGTTGATGAAGATGATTTGCACTCAACTCCAGATAGTTCTATTCGTCACACTCCGGTCAATCTATCGAGAGCAAGCAATAGTAACCACACATAAGCAATCACTCAAAAGATCGGAAAGAACGAAGAGTATGATTCGGAAAACATCAAAACCAAGCAAATAACTCTTGCAACATAAAACAATTCCTAACAGTACCAAAATTATGTGAATTTGGCCTTATCAGAAAGTTTAGGTCAAGAGCTTCGAAATGCAAAAAGAATCAACTCAAACGGAGTTATAAAACTTAAGTTATGATCAAACGAAGTTCAAATTCAAATCTGATCTAATTCAAATTTTAAACTTTCAAAAACATGTTTGAGTTGGATTACTGGATAGATGGGATCATAACGAAGAAGTGGGCGTTGGTTTCATTGAATTTGGACAAGCGAGTAAAAAGTGGTGAATGTTTGAAAACTAGGGGCTAATCTGTAAATAAATATATTCACAGATAGGTCCCTGACGTAATTTAAACAGAAAAAGAAAAAGAATAAATAGTGAACGTTCGCTACGAAAACCTAACGAACGAAAACGTTCGCTGAAACTACCTAAACAGAAAACATTCATTACATAACTAAACTAAATAAATAAATAATAAAATGGGTTTTTTTAAACAAAACCGAACCTTAAAAATAAAACCGGACCAGACCGGAAGAAAACCGGCGGTTGGATCAGGATCGGACGCCGGCGAGTCGGCAAGTCCGGGCGGCGGTGGCGGTTTGGATCGGCTCCGGCGAGGCTGCCGATTCCGGCGAGCGGGGCGAGGCGAGATGGCGGCTCCGGCACGGAACGTCGGTGAGGGGCGAGGGCAGCGCGGGGACCGGCGCGGTGGCGCGGGCGAGCGGCTGCGGCGGCAAGATGCGCGCAGCGGTGGCGGCGAGATGCAGCGACGGGCAGGCGGCGGCTGCGGGAGAGGGAGGGCGGCGGCGGATCGGGATCCAGGGGGCCCCGGTGCGGCTTAAATAGAGGGGGGCGATGGACTTCGGGAGGCGTGCCCGGATCGGAGTCCGGCGGCGGCGGCGACGTACAGGAGCCGGTCTCCTGCCGGAGGTTGGTGGCGACGCGACGCGGGCTGGGCCGCGACCTGGCTGGCTAGCTGGGCCGGCCCAGTCGGGGAGGGAAACATTTTTTTTTAATAAAAACATTTTTTTTCAGAGAACTAAAATAATAAAACAAAATAACTAATAATAATATTATATAGGCATATAATATATCAAAATTTTCAGAAAAAGATTTCCTACAAGTTGAACATTTTTGTAAGATCAAATAAAATACACACAAATTTAAATAAAGCAATGAGTGCTCCTGCTCTACTAAAATCCAATAAAAATCATTTTAAAAATACCAAAATGAATTCAAATTTATTTCTCTCCAATTTTCTATTGTAGGGAATTATGTTACCCTATTTTCCATATATTTTATTTTTGGAGAAAAATAATTTGAATAAAACTCCAAATTGAAAATAAATTCAAAAGAGCTTTGAATTTAATTCTTTGAAACTCCCAACTCATATTTCATATGTTTTGAAGAAGTCATTTTATCTTCGCTCGTGAAAATCATTGAGTTGCATAAAGTTCCTGGGTTGGAAATATTTTCCAAATGAAATTCAAGTATTTTCAACACCCCTTGTCATTTAAATAAATGGAAGAAGTCATGTCATCTTCTCTCCAGGGTTTTGTGATGAAAAGAATTTGAATTCACGGAGATCATAAAAGCAAGATGAAAGTTTGGGAAAGTCCTTTTATTCCCTCTCATTTAACTTTCAAAAGTTTCGAATCACTCAATTTCACACAAGCAATCAAACAATCAATCAAAACTATCTATCTACTTATAACATTCCAAAATTTAGAATTTTGGGATGTTACAAACCTACCACCCTTAAAATGAATCTCGTCCTCGAGATTCGGAGAGGCTAGCAAGAAATAGGTTAGGGTAGGGGTCTTCACAATCCAGCGTTCGTCTTCGGGGTCTCGGGTGCTACCACCCTTAGAAGCATGGTTACGGTCTCATCAATACTCATATACTCCATCTTTATTGCTGATAGTGTCGGTCTTCTTAGATCTCGGGAAAATTCCTTCTCTGCGCTCTTCTGGTAGTGGCATAACCTTTTTCTTCAATTCTTCGGTCCTTTCACCTTGGTAAGGTTATTCCGAGACTGGGTCTTCTTAGCTGACGGGTCTGGCACCAATACTCAACAACTATCGATATCTCCTGATGGTCAACAATTTATGGTTTCTCCTGCAGAAAATCGGTCAGGGTTGAACCTCACCGTATGACCTACGATTGGCAACAACTGCCTTGTACAAGGGAAGAATGCTTATACCATTCTAAGGTTCAAACAAGGTTTTGATCGTCGTCTCTCTAATATAGGTAAGTCACTCAGATTTACCATCCCATATAGCAAGGCGAATAATAAGAAAAAGTCGGTATGGTGATCAATCCATCCCGCACCCAAATCATTATCTGGTATATGGTTTAGCGAATCTCGCATTCTAACACTCGGTCATCCTCACAAGCATTGCAGAATTTCTCTTGTCAACGAACTAGGTTCGGATAAATCCATAGATTCTGCAAGTTAAACAAACAACTATCGGTCCTTCACCACTCTCAGGTTTTGCGTAAACTCCTATAAGTTCGTCTGTCGATAAAATGGTAACTCCTTCCAGGGTTTTTCCTTCAGCAAGAATGTGCTTGCTTCTTGGCAGGTCCTGGGGCCTGTGGGTTATGGCCCATCTCATCACTTTATAAACCTTGAACTCATCATCGCGGGCAACTTATCGTTATTCCAACATTCAACTTCCAGCTTCCTTAAATCCATCCAATTGTACTGTCTTCCTTCCTTCTATTGGCACCAAACTAGGACATGATTACTCAGACTCATCATGGAATTTCCATTGATCCATATTTCCAACATCATACCTCCTTTATATCCAATAATACTTCTTTCCTTCATGCTCTTGGGGGTATCCAACATATCGAGACAAAACTCATACTTATTTTGTCCGAAATCCACTCCGTGGAATATCATTATCCTATCCAGGGGTCATATCTCCTCAGAAGGTACTACCACCCTTAAAATGCTCCAATCTTCCATAGACCATATTTCTCATATCCTCGAAAATGGTCACAATCTTTCTTCATAGGGTAACAACTCATAAAATCCAAATCAATACCAACGATGCAAACTTTATTGATTCTCCAACGATTACAATCTCTTGCTTTTCCATTACATGCCTCAACTCAACACCTCAATATAGAAGAATTGTTCCCACTACTACTACTACATTTCTTTTGTTGCTAACTCAACTATTTAGCACAAGTCTCCTTCTTCTTGGAACAATCCATGGCAAGGTGCCCTGCTTCATTATAATGAAAACATATCACTTCTGACAATTCTCGTGGTTTCCTTGTGATCATATAGCCTCCTTGGGTCCTCGGCTTCCTTTTTGGGCAATAGTTGAGGTAGTGCCCTGACTCCTTGCACCTGTAGCAGGTGATATGACTCCGGTCCTTCCTGGAATCCAATCTACTTCTCTTTCTGGATTTTTCCGTTCCAATCAGGGCTTCTATTTCCTGTGGTTCGTACTCTACTTCCTCTGTCGGGAATTCTACTAGATCTCCATTCAAACAATCTTGGGAGATGTGTCCTTCTTCTCCACATGAATAGCATGACTTGGTGCAGGCTTTAATTTTGTTTCCTTTGTGTGTGCCCTTGGCATCTTCCTTGATCACCGGTTCTTCTAAAATTTCCATGAGGGCTCCTTTCATTGCTTCTTTCTTCTGTTGGATGGTTCTCTGTACCATAGGGTAAATGTGACACTGAGAAGGGTAGTGGGTAGTTCCTTCACACAAGAAACAAGTAATCTGCCTATTTGGGCATTCTTTTGCTGGGTGACTTCCTTCACAATTAGGTCATTCATCCTTGTGCTCCTTATGGTTGTGTCCTATTTCTCCACAAAGCTTGCATGCACAGAGTTTCTTCATATCATTTCCATGAGGCTTCATCTTCTGGGACACAAGCCGAGACTGTAGCAAGGTCAACTTAAATTCTCCCCAAGTTGTTACTCCTTGCCATCCATTGATGGTTTGGTACATCCTCCACCAAGTAGCAGCAACTCTTACAAAGCACTGAAGAGCATGCTGGGTTATATCCTTTATGGCTATAGTGTCATTCTCCATATGTTCCTCCATGTTCTGAATCCATCGGTCCGTTTCCAATTGACTCATTAGTCCAGATAATATGAGCTCATCTTCATTCATCCTCTATTGGGTCCATGTGTTTTGGGGTGGGATAAGAGAGATAGAGAGGGATACACACAACACAAACAAAAGTTTTGAAAAGACAGGTTTTATTGTGGCTGTCGGAAAAACAACAAACAAATGACAGCTCACAATCGTCGCATCTAACGTAAATATCTAACAGGGGTTGGGTCTTCTAATGGTCTATAGATCTCAATGTCATCAAGCTCTTCAAGTCTTGGTCATGTCTCCGATGGCTCCTTCTGATCATGCTTGTCCTTTCTCAAATTCTTTTGCCAAATCATCTCTGTTGACGCGAAGTTTCTCCTACGTCCTTTAATATTCTGGAGCTGCTTTCCAAACTTCTGGGTTTTAACATCCTTGGCATGAACCATGGTACTACTGTTTCTTCAGTTCCTGACGAATCTCCGGTATCTCGAGGTTTTGCTCCTCCATCTTGGCTACTCTCATCTTCAGGGTCCTGAGTTCTTCATGAAATACTTCCTTGTCAAAATATTGTTTTTGTAGGTCCATCTGAACTTCTTGATGTAACACTCCAGATCCTGGTGATACACCAGCTAAGGTTAAAGCTACATCCTTTGTTGATGGGTGCTCCTTCAGCTTTCTACCATCCAATTCTTTCGAAGAATGCATGCTTAACTCAGCTCGGTGACAATAGCATAAGCGGGCGATAACATCATGGATAGCCATGTTTCTTCCCTTGTCATTGCCATGAGCTATCATTCATAATTGATATCTCCTGTCTTAGGGTTTTCCTTGACGAAAACTTCGAGTTCTAATGCCCCATGTTTAGGTCTTTCTCCGATACACCTTTATCTCGGGTATTGACAGCTTCCATAGTCTGTCAAGTTCCATAATTGTAGCCTTCCTTGGTCATACTAATCTGCAAATTCTACAGAGCCTTCGAATTCTCAGTCTTCAACCGTTGTAGTTTCCATCAGTGTAATGCACGGTAAATATCCTCTTCATTCCGAATGGTCTTGGTTGTCCGATATCTTGTACTTCTTGTAGTGGTCTCATCAGTCGAATCTTCGAGGGGTCAAAAGGGGAAAAGGGGTATAGTCTCACTAAAGGGAATATTTGAATAAGCTCAGAAGAGAAGAGAGGTAAAAGATCTTTTGAAAAGAAAGTTGTAGAGAAAAAATCTTTCCTATGGGCTTGCCAGTTTCTAGGGTCACGTCCTACACTCAACATGTGCTTTGATACCATCTTGAAGCGACCCGACCTCAGACGGTCAAGTCTCTATGCTTAGGTGTCATCCCTGGATCGGTATGCTGACACACACAGTACCCGAGGATTTATAACAGAGGTAAATCACATGTATAAAATAACGTAAATATCATTACCTAAATCCAAATAGCGGAAGTAACAAGGTTGTGGATTACCATCAACACCAACGGCAAAGTTGAGTATAGGAAATCGTAACCCTAACGTATCACTTACTCGTCGTAAGATCCTGCAACATGAGACGTTGCAGCCACAGAGGGTCAGTACATTGAATGTACTGGCAAATTCACGCCATAGAGCAATGATGAATAAAGGCTATCACTACATGCATATATGGCTGGTGGAAAAGCTCTAAGGTTATAATGTTTTTGCGAAAAGCCAATTTTTCCCTACTGCAAAGGAATCAGTTTTAATTTAACTATCATGTTGGTTGAAACATCATTTGAGAAGGTAACCCCAACTCAATGATCCCAATTAAAAAATATTGAGAAGGTAAACCCCCTCTCAATCCCAAATTAAAGTCATTAACAACCCAACAATATTAATTAAGAGTGTTGAGATACATGTGAATACTCAAGTACTAGATACTCAGAATTGTCCATAACCGAGGACACGGCTAACCATGATTAGTTTGTACACTCTGCAGAGGTTTGCGCACTTTTCCCCGCAAGACTAGATCGCCTCCGTTGGATTTCTTGCACTACATGGTGTTTGAGAAACGGATGACCGAGACACAGTCTTTCAGAAACATTAACTCTCTACTCCGGGCAGACCATACCAAACCTACAAACCAACTACCTGCTGATCCACCTCTTCAAGAGCTTCATGTAACTTACTCAACTATGCTAGAGCCCATAATAGCTTGCGGCTGCACACGGAAGTTTCTAGCATGAATAGACTCAGTTTCCTTTGAGCCTGGGTGGCGGTCCATAGGAGAATCACACGGTAACCCCGGGATTTCCAAAAATAAAACAGGCAATCACTGGTAACCCCATGTGCCTCAGTCCACCCAGATGTGTATTAAAGTTACCACCTTAAGTAAACCATTAATTAACAATCTCACATCTGTCATGGATATCACTCAAACCCAATCCACGTCTACGAGCATAGCATGGCAATATAAGCATAACATAGAAGTAACTCCCAAGGGTTTGAAAATAAACAGGGCAATAGGTTCTACCTCAGCAACTACTTCCCAATACCCACGTATTGTCAACTCCTAACCATGCAATGTTTAAGGGTTGAAACTAATGCATAAAAACTGAGTATGAAAAGGGATATGATCAAAGTGTGAACTTGCCTGCAATGTTGATGAAGATGATTCGCACTCAGCTCCTGATAGTTCTATTCGTCACACTCCGGTCAATCTATCGTGAGCAAGCAATAGTAACCACACATAAGCAATCACTCAAAAGATCGGAAAGAACGAAGAGTACGATTCGGAAAACATCAAAACCAAGCAAATAACTCTTGCATCATAAAACAATTCCTAACAGTACAAAAATTATGTGAATTTGGCCTTATCAGAAAGTTTAGGTCAAGAGCTTCGAAATGCAAAAAGAATCAACTCAAACGGAGTTATAAAACTTAAGTTATGATCAAACGAAGTTCAAATTCAAATCTGATCTAATTCAAATTTTAAACTTTCAAAAACATGTTTGAGTTGGATTACTGGATAGAGGGGATCATAACGAAGAAGTGGGCGTTGGTTTCATTGAATTTGGACAAGCGAGTAAAAAGTGGTGAACGTTTGAAAACTAGGGGCTAATCTGTAAATAAATATATTCACAGATAGGTCCCTGGCGTAATTTAAACAGAAAAAGAAAAAGAATAAATAGTGAACGTTCGCTACGAAAACCTAACGAACAAAAACGTTCGCTGAAACTACCTAAACAGAAAACGTTCATTACATAACTAAACTAAATAAATAAATAATAAAACGGGTTTTTTTAACCAAAACCGAACCTTAAAAATAAAACCGGACCGGACCGAAAGAAAACCGGCGGTTGGATCAGGATCGGACGCCGGCGAGTCGGCGAGTCCGGGCGGCGGTGGCGGTTTGGATCGGCTCCGGCGAGGCTGCGGATTCCGGCGAGCGGGGCGAGGCGAGATGGCGGCTCCGACGCGGAACGTCGGTGAGGGGCGAGGGCAGCGCGGGGACCGGCACGGTGGCGTGGGCGAGCGGCTGCGGCGGCAAGATGCGCGCGGCGGTGGCGGCGAGATGCAGCGACGGGCAGGCGGCGGCTGCGGGAGAGGGAGGGCGGCGGCGGATCGGGATCCAGGGGGCCCCGGTGCGGCTTAAATAGAGGGGGGCGATGGACTTCGGGAGGCGTGCCCGGATCGGAGTCCGACGGCGGAGGCGACGTACAGGAGCCGGTCTCCTGCCGGAGGTCGGTGGCGGCGCGACGCGGGCTGGGTCGCGACCGGCTGGCTAGTTGGGCCGGCCCAGTCGGGGAGGGAAACATTTTTTTTAATAAAAACAATTTTTTTCAGAGAACTAAAAGAATAAACAAAATAACTAATAATAATATTATATAGGCATATAATATATCAAAATTTTCAGAAAAAGATTTCCTACAAGTTGAACATTTTTGTAAGATCAAATAAAATACACACAAATTTAAATAAAGCAATGAGTGCTCCTGCTCTACTAAAATCCAATAAAAATCATTTTAAAAATACCAAAATGAATTCAAATTTATTTCTCTCCAATTTTCTATTGTAGGGAATCATGTTACCCTATTTTCCATATATTTTATTTTTGGAGAAAAATAATTTGAATAAAACTCCAAATTGAAAATAAATTCAAAAGAGCTTTGAATTTAATTCTTTGAAACTCCCAACTCATATTTCATATGTTTTGAAGAAGTCATTTTATCTTCGCTCGTGAAAATCATTGAGTTGCATAAAGTTCCTGGGTTGGAAATATTTTCCAAATGAAATTCAAGTATTTTCAACACCCCTTGTCATTTAAATAAATGGAAGAAGTCATGTCATCTTCTCTCCAGGGTTTTGTGATGAAAAGAATTTGAATTCACGGAGATCATAAAAGCAAGATGAAAGTTTGGGAAAGTCCTTTTATTCCCTCTCATTTAACTTTCAAAAGTTTCGAATCACTCAATTTCACACAAGCAATCAAACAATCAATCAAAACTATCTATCTGTTTATAACATTCCAAAATTTAGAATTTTGGGATGTTACAAACAGACACCCGCTAGCCACTTTTATCTAAAACTAGC
Organism: Triticum aestivum; assembly: GCF_018294505.1. NCBI lineage: Eukaryota > Viridiplantae > Streptophyta > Magnoliopsida > Poales > Poaceae > Triticum > Triticum aestivum. Next base: position 217,543,781 of record NC_057798.1, on the reverse strand, counting down.
TGCATGTCTGTCAGTGGAACTGATGTCATGAATGTGGTCATGTAAGGTTGGTCCGGGCCGCTTCATCCAACAATACCGCCGAATCAAAATAAGACATTGGTGGTAAGCAGTATGACAATCACCGCCCAAAACTCTTTGTGTTCTACTCGTGCATATCATCTATGCATAGACCTGGCTCGGAGACCACTGTTGGGAAATGTAGCATGCAATTTCAAAAAAATTCCTATGCTCACGCAAGATCTATCTAGGAGATAGAAACGAGGGGGGGAGAGTGTATCCACGTACCCTCGTAGACCGAAAGCGGAAGCGTTAACTTAACGCAATTGATGTAGTTGAACGTCTTCTCAAATCTACCGATCAAGTACCGAACGTACGACCCCTCCGAGTTCTGCACACGTTCAGCTTGATGACTCCCTCGAACTCTTGATCTAGTAGTGGTACAAAGGAGATGAGTTCCATCAGCACGACAGTGTGGTGACGGTAATGGTGATGTGATACGCACAGGGCTTCGCCTAAGCACTACGACAATATGACTGGAGGAGTATACGGTGGAGGGGGGCACCGCACACGGCTAAGACAATTGATGTGCTTTGGGGTGCCCCCTGCCCCCGAATATAAAGGAGGGGAGGGGAGATGGCCGACCAAGGCTCGCCCCCAAGGGGGGAGTCCTACTAGGACTCCCAGTCCAATTTGGACCCCCCTTCCTTTCCGAAGGGGGAAAAGGGGGAAGGGAGAGAAGGAGAAGGAAAGAGGGAGTCGTGCCCCCTCCGCTAGTCCAATTCGGACACTAATGGGGGGGCGCCACCTCATGTGGCCTACCTCCTCTTCTCCCCTATGGCCCATGAGGCCCATTAACTTTCCCGGGGGGTTCCGGTAACCCCTCGGTACTCTGAAAAATCCCTGAAACACTCCAGAACCATTCCGATGTCCAAATATAACCTTCCAATATATGAGTCTTTACCTCTAGACCATTTAGCGACTCCTCGTCATGTCTGTGATCCCATCCGGGACTCAGAACAACCTTCGGTCACCAAAACACATAACTCATATAATACATATCGTCATCAAACTTTAAGCGTGCGGACCCTATGGGTTCGAGAACTATGTAGACATGACCGAGACACATCTCTGGTCAATAACCAATAGTGGAACCTGGATGCTCATATTGGTTCCCACATATTCTACGAAGACCTTTATTGGTCGAACGACAATGTCAACAAATGGTGTTCCCTTTGTCATCGGTATGTTACTTGCCCAATATTTGACCGTCGGTATCTTCATACCTAGTTCAATCTCATTACCGACAAGTCTCTTTACTCGTTCCGTAGTGCATCATCCCATAACTAACTCATTAATGACATTGCTTGCAAGGCTTCATATGATGTGCATTACCGAGAGGGCCCAGAGATACCTCTCTGATACTCGAAGTGACAAATCCTAATCTCGATCTGTGCCAACCCAACAAACACCTTTGAAGATACCTGTAGAGCGTCTTTATAATCACTCATTTATGTTGTGACATTTGATAGCACACAAGGCATTCCTCCGGTGTCCGGGAGTTGCATAATCTCATAGTCGGAGGAATATATATTTGACACGAAGAAAGTAGTTGCAATAAAACTGAACGATCATTATGCTAAGCTAACGGATGGGTCTTGTCCATCACATCATTCCACTAATGATGTGATCCCGTTTATCAAATAAATTCAAGAAACATGCCATAGTTTGCTCATCATCTTCCGTGACATTGGCTCATATCATGGCAATCTCCATTTCCTTGTAGTACTCTTCAATGCTCTTTGTTCCTTGCTTGAGGAGTTGTAATTTCTTGAAGAGGTCGTGGTTGTAGTAGGTTGGCACAAAGCACGCTCTCATGACATCCTTCATTTGATTCCATGTTGTGATGGGTGGTTCACCTCTTGCCTCACGGCGCTCAATGACATGCTCCCACCAAATGAGGATGTAGTCTTGGAACTCAAGGGTTGCCATGGCGATCTTCTTCTCTTCTTCATAGTTGTGCAAACGAAAGATCTTGTCAACCTTCAATACCCATGAAAGGTACTCCTCGTGATCATTGCTTCCGGAGAACTTAGGCATGGTGAACTTGAGTTTACGTAGCTTTGCTTGTCATTTTGTTGGGGTCGATGGTGATGATGATGACGGTCTTGTCGTGGGGGAGGATCTTGAACCGCTTGATTCTCTTGCGCCTCACTATTGGCTTGGCGTTGAGGTCATGGAAGGTTAGCACGATTCCTCATCTCTTTAAGCTCCTCAAGACATGCGGCTTCTTCTTGGCGCTCTCGGCGGAGGGCCTCTTCTTGAAGTCGTGCTTGGCGGTTGCGCTTGTCGATGGCAAGTGTAGCTTCGTGAAGAGCATGTTGTGCTTCAAGGTTTTGTTCCTCACGATGTTATTGCTCTTGTCGAGGTGCATCGCCATCTTGGTGTTGTTGTCGAATTTCATCACCATCTTGTTGTTCTTGTCGATCTTGGCGTATTGGAGCTTGCGCTTGGACCATAGGATCACTATCTTGCCGACGTTGTCGTTCACGTGCCCAGAGACGGTCTTGTATTCCATTGCCATGGAATGGGTTGCTGGAGCTTGATGATCTTCATGGTCTTGGCAACGGTATGAACAAGCTCTCGGAGGACTTGCATCCGTAGAAGATTGTGAAGAATGTCAACTTAAGTGGGTCCATCTTGGATAGGATGATGTCGTAGAGGAGTGATTGACCATCATGGCTTGTATGTCTTCCTTGAGAGAGGCCATTGATGTGTCGAAGTAGTCTCTTGTACGTTGCTCGGATTGTCGCAAGTCACCTGCCGTCAACGCCGCCACCGGCCCGGCGGGGAACAAGCAGCAAGCATCGTCCCAGCACCCATCCATGAGGTGAGACGGCCGCACTGCTACACCCTCGCTCACCCCCGCTGGTTCTTTGTCTCGCGCGCACCGCGCGGCCATGGAGGCTCGAGCTACGCTCATTGCGGCAAACGAGATCCTGCACTACCGCCCAATCGACGACGTCTACGACGAGTGGCTCGACCGAGTCGCCGAGCTCGTCCGCGCCGCTGCGGGCTCCCCCGCGCCGTCCTCTCGCTGCACCGCGCCCCGCCCTGCGCAGGCAATGAAGCTCCTGGGGCGCCTCAGCTGCCTCCCCCTCGAGAAGGCGCCCTGGCCCCTAGGCGCATGGCCCCTGAGCGAAACCCGCTCCGTCAGGTGCCAGCGCGGCAGGAGTAGAGCTGCCAAGGAGTCCCTCGCCCTCAAGAAGCTGCTCAAGCGCTCCCTACTCCACCACGTCAAGACCCCGCGCTGCTCCCAGCTGCAGCGCATGGGGACCCACAGGACCCAGCTCTTGGTCGCCCAAGGCCTCCTGTGGCCACAGCGGGCTGCCTCGCCTTCACCCCCGAGCTACGCAGCGTCGTGTGGCCTGGCAAGTTCAAGCCAGACCTGCCTCCTCGCTACGACGGCTGACCCCACAGAGTTCCTCCAGCTCTACGAGCTGGGCATCGAGGCCGCCAACGGAGACGAGAAGGTCATGGCGAACTGGTTTCCCATGGCGCTCAAGGACGGGGCCCGCACCTGGCTCCCAAATCTGGCTCCAGGCACGATCTCCTCCTGGGACGAGATGCGCACCCGCTTCATCGCCAACTTCCAGGGTACTCACGACAGGCCACCCGCCGTAAGCGACATGCACCGTATCAAGCAGCAACCAGGGGAAACCCTGCATAAGTACATCCAGCGCTTCAACAACGCGCGCCTCAAGATCCCCAAGGTGACCGAGGAGGCCATCATCTCAGCCTTCTCTGACGGTGTGCACGACGTCAAGATGAAGGAGGAGCTGGCGATGCATGAAGACCTGTGCACCTCCTTGGAGCTGTTCAACTCGACGACCAAGTGCGCCAGGGCTGAGGAGGGGTGCCTCTCCCTCCTCGAACTGCCTGCCGCAGACCCAGAAGAGAAGAAGCCCAAGGCCAAGGACGTGAAGCGCAAAGGGGCTGCCGTGCTCGCGGCAGAGCCAGACACCAAGCAGGGCAGAGATCAGCCCGAACCCTCCAATGGGAGTCGGTACTGTGTGTACCACGACCTCCACACCCACAACACCAATGAATGCCAAGAGCTTCGTGCCGTGCGTGAAGGAAGGGTCGGCCGATGTCCCGACCGCAGCGACCAGGGCTACGGCCGAGGAGGAGGAAGGAACGCAGGATGCTGGGAAGACCGCGGCCCACGCCAGGGGTGGCGCGACCAACCTCGCGAGGATCGCTGGCAGGACTCGCCTCGCGAGGGAGGCTAGAGGGATCAGCCTCGCGAGGATCGCCCGCAAGGGAACGCAGGCCTCCCTCCGCTGCCGCCGCAGCCAAGAAGAAATGAAGACCGTCATCAGGACGAGGGGGCTGGGGCTTCCAGGAACCACGCGCGATCGCCTGCATCCTGGGCGGAGCTCAAGCCCCAGCCTCTCAGCGCATCTTCAAGCAGTTCGCCCGCGAAGTAAATGCGGCCCTCCCCAAGCTCGAGGCCACATGCCCTCTCAGGTGGTCGGCATGCGCCGTCACGTTCAGCTCAGCGGATCAGCTCAAGTGCGCGGCCACAGCCGGAGTCCTCCCGATGCTTTGTTCCCCAATCATCAGCAACGTGCTAGTCACCAGGACCCTCATCGATGCCGGGGCAGGGCTCAACGTCCTGTCCGTGGAAACGTTCAACAATCTTCAAGTGCCCTACAATCAGCTTCAGCCAACCAAGCCTTTCTCCGGAGTCACCGACGGCTCCACGGTCCCGATCGGGCAGGTTCGCCTTCCTGTCACCTTCGGTGCACGTGACAACTACCGCACCGAGCTCATCGACTTCGACGTCGCCCACATCCGCCTGCCGTACAACGCCATCCTCGGGTACCCAGCGCTGGCCAAGTTCATGGTCGTAACCCACCACGGCTACAACATCCTCAAGATGCCAGGAAGTGGTGGAGTCATCACGGTGCCCTATGAAGAGAGAGACGCAGTGTGCTCCCTGGAGCGAGCCTTTCAGGTCGCGTCGCTGGAAGACCCGGATCGCGGAAGCAGGAGGCTTCCCGAGGCCGCCCCCAAGAAGAAGAAGACATCGTCTGGCCCGGCCCCTCAGGAGGCAGGCCCTTCACGGCCCGCGCCTGCTCAGGGGGAGGCTCCTTCCATCGCATAGGGAAGCGCGCCCGGCGCCCTCCTCAGGCAGGGCTCGGGGGCTCTCCCCTGGAGGGCCGCCGACCTCGCCAAAGTCACGAGGGAGGCGCTTGGGCACCACATGGAGGCATGTTTTGGAGCACGTTTCCCTCGAGAAGGAGCAAGGCAAGGAGGGCCAAACCCACAGGAGTTCGTCAGCAAGGCCATTCAGGAGCTACAGGAGTCGAGAGTCATGAGAGGCAGCCGCCGCCTACCCGCCGTGGCCCCCCATCCAGGCGAGGATGGTGGGCTGCGCGTCTTCATCGACATACCAGGGCTCAACCGAGCCGCGTCTCAGCAGCGCCTCTGGCACTCGCAAGTGGGACGCTGTGAAGGTCCGCCCCACAGCTACGTTCGTATGCCTTATGGCTTGCCGAACGCGGCTGCTGCGTACCAGCGCCTCATGAGGGCCATCCTGGAGGCTCAAGAGGTCAGGCACGCCGCAGCCCTGGCGGAGATGGAGATGGTCCGCGAGGAGCCACCAGCGCCTCCGGGGCCTCCCGAGGCCCCTGGGCCTGGGGGCTCGTGAGGATCGGCCCCCGCAGCCCACCGAGTTTGCTACACCAACACCCCTTCGTCCCCGACATCATCAGGTGACACTTTTCAAGTTTCATTTCCATCTGGGAGCGCCCTCAGGGTTGTAGTATTCCCAGGCCATGTGGGTCCGTCCCTGCGGCGTGTATCCCTTTTTATTTCATGTTCTTAGCTTACTTTATCGAGGGCGCCCCTCGGGCTGCATCATCCCCAAGCCGCTCGGGTCAGACCCAGCGGCGTGTACCCCTCTTGCGTTTATCTCGGGGCCATGCTTTCGACCCATCATGTTTGTTATTCGGTGCCTGTCCGTAGCACCTTTGCTTGGATGTCGCAAGCTTGCGCGTTAAAGGGGGGGCACCTGAGCATCGCGACACAGGGTTCCTACCGGCTCTCCAGCCCTCACCCTCTGGTCTTGTCCATGGCATCGCGACTTGGTATGCCAGCGATGGCTGAGACCAGCTCGAGGGCCGGGACCCGAGGACGTAGAGTTTCGACATCTAACCCAGCTTGCGCGTTAAAGGGGGGGTGCCTGAGCATCGCGACTCAGGGCTCCTACCGGCTCTCCAGCCCTCACCCTCTGGTCTTGTCCATGGCATCGCGACCTGGCATGCCAGCGACGGCTGAGACCAGCTCGAGGGCCGGGACCCGAGGACGTAGAGCACCGGCATCTAGCCAAATTTTCAGGAACACACTCCAAGATAAGGCCCAGAGCCGGGCTCAACCCGCCTTGAGGTAGGGCCCCGTGAGTCCCGCGCTGGCCCACGGGTGCCCAGATACACCTTGTCAGCCCTACCGTGCCAGCCACGTGTCAGGGCGGGGCTGTATACGCCCCGGGGGCTCCTCCCGGAGGGGAGCCCCCTCCCACGTACCAGTGGAAGCACCATGCTCTGCGCTGGCTGACGACACTGCCGAGGAGCGGCTATGCCCGTACACATACGGAAGCGCTATGCTTCGCGTTGGTGATAGACAACTGAGGGTGGCCCCCGGGCCGCATCAACCTCAGGGAGCCCCGAGCTCAGTGTTTGGCCTCATCGCAATGCCTCCCCTCAGGAGTGCCGCGCGAGGGGGCTGGGCACGGGGGCTACGCCTGGGTTACACCCAGACGCACGCCACCCAGCTAGGCCCCCGGGCCTGGTTCATCACACGTCCCTCCCCGAGCGGAGCTAAGGTACGAAGGCCGTTTGTGCGTCAAGGGGGACTCCTGAGCATCGCGACTCAGGAGCCTAACTGGTCACGTAGCCCCTCACTCCTTAGTTCCGAAAGGCTAACGGCGGTTGAGGTATGCGCGGGGCCGGGCTCTGCAGACGTAGAACGGTAGATCCACCCGCATCTCACCTCCCTAAGGAGTCACCCCCACATCTCACCTCCCTACTTGTTGTTCGAGCGCCAAGGGGGACTCCTGAGCATCGCGACTCAGGAGCCTAACTTGTCACGTAGCCCCTCACCCCTTGGCCCCGTCCTGGTTTCCGATCGGGGCTAACGGCGATTGAGGTATGCGCGGGGCCGGGCTCTGCCGGCGTAGAACATAAGCAAGTAGGAAGGAATAGTGCAAATTTTAGGGAATTCAAAAGCAAATATTACAGTTCATACTGTTATCGCAGCACCAAATACAAGTTCTAACGCCTCCCCGAGGCGTGGTACATGCGCAGGAATTAAAAGCAGGACGAGAGCCACGACGGAGTCATTTGCCGGCGGTGGAGCTGCGTGGAGCGAGTTCGCCTTGTGGAGCAGCAAAGCCAGCAGCGCTTCGCTTCGGCTTGGTGCTGAAGGCCCGGAACTTCCCCAGCAGAGCCTCCGCATGACCCTTCACGGCCTCAGTAGCGGTAGCGGCAAGCTCGCCGCTCGCTGGCTCCAGCAGGCTGTAGAGGTCGACATTGGGGTCGCGAAGATAGATGTGGGTGAAGACCCGCGTCAGTGCTGCAGAAGACAAGACGCGTGCCTCGGCCTCCGCCGTAGGGCCAAGGCTAAGGGTGACATCTTCAAGATCACGAACCAGGAAGGGAAGCAGATTGGCGGGGCCATCCTCCTCGCCGGCCAGCGGGCTCTCCAGGCCGCTCCCGTAAAGCGTCTTCAATGAAGTGCGAGCCTTCTCCTCCATCTCCGCAAAGGCCACGCGATCCTCGGCAAGAACCCGTGCCTTGTCGTCCAACTCAACCTTCCTCGCCTCCAGCTCTTGCTCCTGCGCGCCCAGGCAGTCACGGCACTTCTTAAGCTTGGCGTCTCGGTCCTGGCCGCCTTGAGAGCCTTCATGCTTTCCTCCTGCTCCTGGCGAAGGCGGGTCTCCTCGGCGAGCCGATCTTGCAGGCCCTTCAGCTCGCTCTCCAGCGCCTCGCAGCGACCTCGAACGTTAGTCACCTCCCCCAAGGCGGCGTCGCGGGCAACCTTCGCCCCAAGGACGGCCTGCTTCTCCTCATCGCAGGCCGTCGAGGCCTGGACCAGCGCCGCACGAATTGAAGCATCGGAGCGAATCCAGCCAGAAGCTAGCTCCAAGCGCCCGGCCACTAGGCGAGGGTCAGCGCCCAGAAGGTCCTGCCGCAGACGGTCCAGTTCGGCAACAGCGGATCCAGAACAGTGGTCGGGGAAGCAGCTGTCGGAGGAGTAGGAGGAGAAGACGGCAGCGTGATCACGGTATCCTGAGGTGCAACCTGCTGCGCCACGACGGCTGTGGTGGCGGCATCAGGCAAGGGCACCTCGGGAGTCGCTTGGGCCTTGGGGGCTGAGCTCGCCCCGGTCGGCTCAGCCAGGCCTCACAAGGATGCACGGGCAGGAGAGGCCCGTGCGTCACGGTCACCCTCTTTCACGGGCAGAGGCCCGTGCCGCATATGGAACCTCAGGGGCTCCCTTTGACTTCTTTGCCACGGGCGCCAGCCTAGCCGGGAGACACGAGCGTCAAGCCTCAACAACAGAACAATAAACAAGACAGGAATCAAGCACTTACAGGTCGTCGCTTGCAGGCTTGAGCAGCCTCCGGCCGTACTTCAAGCCCGAAAGCCGGCTGCAAGGATCAGCCTCAAGGGGCTCGGGAGGAGAAAGCGCGCCTGCGGATCGCTTCGGGGCTGGGGCAGACCCGCGGGGGATCAGCCCGGTCTGGTCCTTCTTCAGGATCGGGGGCAGGCTCCCGCCGCCCTGCTCGCCATCACCCTCGTCGTCATCACTCAGAGAGAGGTAGAGAGGGCGGGACCTGCACCGGAGGGGGGGAGCCCTTGACTCCGCCTCGGAGTCAGCCCCCTCTTCCCGCTCCTCTCTTCCCTTCTCTTCGCTGGAGTCGCCGAAGGACACGTCCACCGGGTCCTCGGGAGCCTCCACGGGCACGGGCCCGTCCCCATTAAAGGCGGGCATGGACCCCACTAGCTGCTCCCAGTCCTCGCGGAGGAACAGGGGCGTAGGAGCGCCCTCCAACCTCGCCACGTCGCCCCCAACCAAAGATTGGAGAACCGCAGCCAGATCCTCGTCGGCCAAGACTGCGGGGCTCGGGTGGGGCCTCCACATCGGAAGTGAGTACTGACGAAGCGGAGCCAGCTAGTGCTCCAGGAACTCCCTCAGCAGCGATGCACCGGTCAGCTTCGCTGCCGCCATGCTGGCCGGCCTCAGATCCGCGTCCATCTTCTCCAACACCGGCTTCACGCGGGGATCCACAAGCTCCACTCGGGACCAGTCGTCGGAGCTCGCGGGGTGCCCCGTGGGCAGAATCACCCGATGGTGGATGCGCCCAGCATCCACCATGACCCACTTGCTCCTGAAGCCCTCGATCCTTTTCCCAGGGTTCGAAATGGCGATGAAGCTGTCGTACGCAACGAAGCTCGCACACGCGGAGACGGAACCACGGGAGGTCCGGAGGGAGAAGTAGTGGCGCAGCAAGGCCACTGAGGGCTTCACCCCTACGTGAGCCTCACAATAATAGGCGAAGATTGCCAGAAGAAGAACAGAGTTGGGATGGAGGTGCAGAGCTTGAAGGTTATAGTGGCGGAGGACAGAGAAGAAGAACTCAGAAAAGGGAGGCACCAGACCGGCGACAATGGCGCTCACGAAGAGCGGATAGAAGGTGCTCCCTTGGCCTTCAGGGAGGGCAGAGCTGGCCTTGAACACCTTCGCCCCGTCGATGCCCTGCGCCGCCGCCATCTGGCGCACCCGGGCAAGGCTCGCCTCCGACACGTTCGGCGAGTCCAAGGCGGATGAATACCAAGCTCCGGCTGGGGCTTGGTGAGGCGCCATGTCTGGCTAGGGTGCTCGGACAGAGTAGATCTGAAGATTTCGGAGGCGGGGAGGAGAGGCGCGAGAAAGGGGATCTGAGCAGCAACTGGAGAAAGCAAAGAAGGCAAGGGGCAGATGCGTCTCCTTTATCAACTCGCCTGGTTGCAGAGGCGCCCATGTCCAATCAACCGCCACGCGACGCCCAAGGCCGCAGGCTGTAAGGGCCCGCGACGCTTCGCACTTGCCCTTTCGCCTCTCTGCTCGGCCAAGTACGGGCGCGCCGTGGGCCCGGGGGCTACTATCGGCGTTCTGGGAACGAGGGGCCCCAGACTTGCCTGCCTGCGGCCTGCGACGTGGCTCGAAGGGGGCCTAGCACAGCCCATCTTCATCAACACAAGCCCAAGACCCTCGCGAGGAGCCAAGCCTTGCGGGGCGGACGACAAGGAGCTTCTTCGGGCACAGCCTCATCAGGCGGGCTCATGAGGAGGCGGAGATTCAAGGCGAGGCACCTCGCGAGGTGCCCATGACGCAAGCCATGACGACCAAGGGTACCAGTCAGGCGCCAGCCCGCGCAGTGTCCTCCTTTCCTCTTTGGTGCAAAGGGAGCAAGCGCAGGCGAGAGCATCAAGCAAAAGCATCCATTTCGGTGCAACAAGACCAAGACCAGCCCAACGGCAGGGAGGAAGTCATTGTGGAGCCCAAGCAGGTGTCACCACCAGAGCCTTTGGCAGGCGAGGACCAACTTTAGTCAGGATAGGTGTACCCGTTGTTCCCCTTCAAAATGGCCAATTGTTGGCGCCCTTCCCGCTCAATATTTGGGGAGAGGCCCAGGGCCTTTGCCTATAAATAAGACTAGCCACCCCCAGGGTAGAGGCATCTGGATCCTCACCAAGAAACCAGTAGATAGAGCGACTGAACTCCTCCTAGAAGTTTGTCGCACCAGCCAAGAACAGACCCTCGCGAGGCTGTTCCTCCTTGTATTGTTCATCATCAGCCCGAGAGGCAATCGACCACACCACACACTTGAGTAGGGTATTACAACACAATGGTGGCCTGAACCAGTATAAACCCCATGTCTCTTGTGTTGTTCCTTTCGTAGTTTAGATCCTAGCGATTCGGCGACGAGCAGGTAGATTGAGGGCGAAATCTCCGCGCGCACCCCAGTGTTCGAACCTCAAGGGTCTGCCGGAACCCGAAATCCGACACAATGGGTAAGCGACGCAAAGTGGCTCGGGCTATCAATGCAAAAGCAATGTAAGGAGTAAGTGTCGTCGAGGTTACCGTCCTTTCTTACGGTTAGCGATGAAGATGACTCCGAGTCGATGATGGTGACGAAGATGTCACACGCTCCTAAGTAGCCGAAACACCTTAGGAAACGAAAAAGGCAACACAAAATCAGGCAAATGCGGAAGGTGGGTGTTTTTGTGATGATTTTTTGGATGGGGGCTAATGGTGGTGGTAGTGGGATGAGTGGATGGGGGATGTCAAGAGCTTCTAAACGAGCTAAAGAACACGAAAACGGACTTGGGAGGTGGAAGTTATGGCCAAAATGGTGTTGGTAGTGGGCTGATTTGGGGTGGTGCGGGCACCCGGGGGTGTCGGGTGCGGGTGCCCGGGGGTGGCTGGGCGAGGTGCGGGTGCCCGGGGGTTCGAGGTGCGGGCACCCGGTGGTCTTCGGGATGGGCGAAAAATTTGGGGGAAAAGCAAAATTCCGCGAATTTCGTGGTGGGAAGGGTGGGGATTGTTGGGGAGGGGCTAGATCCACTTGCCAAACATCAAATCCATGAACCAAAACAACCAAATCTCACAAGATCCAACAAATTGCAAGAAAAAAAAATTTGGGGCTATTTTTGTGGGAATTTTCGAATTTGGACAAAAAAACAACAAAATCAAGCTAGCAAATGGGGGGATGGGACTCCAAGATGTGAATAAACCTTGCTCATGATACCAAGATGTTGTAGGGTCAAACCCTAGGTGGGATCTTTTCACACTTGGAGGGGAAAAAGGAGGAAAAACACTCAAGAACACAAGAACAAAACTCTCAAACAAACCCAAATATCATATCCACTAGAGTAGCATACATGAGATGCACAAGATTACAAGATCAATCCAAGGGGAATAGCACTAGGGTAAAGGTCTTCTCACTAGGTGAGGTCTTGCATCCAAAAAGGATCTTCTCCAAGAGGACAGCTTGATCTCCAAGAGGAGCTTCTCCAAGTGGAGGTCTAGATATCCTAAAGGAGGAAGATGAGAAAAGCCCTCTTTTGTGTTCTAATATCTTTGCTAACCCTACAAATGAACTAGTTTGGGGACGAAATGAGAGAGGTGGGGGATACAAGGGCAAAGCCCCGAGGAGGCACGCAGGCCCACGGTGTCGTCCGGGCACCCGGGGCCACGGGACCGGGCACCCGGACCGGTCAGGGGAGGACGCCCAGGTTCGGCCGGGCACCTAGGGCGCGAGGGGCCGGGCACCCGGCCTAGGCAGGGGGCCGGCTGGGAGTTGGCCGGGCACCCGGGGGTCCCAAGCCCGGTCACCCGGGGTGGCGCCAGGAGGCCGGCTGGGTCCGGCCAGGCACCCGAGGGTGCCACCAATGGCTGGGAGAGGAGGACCCAGGCACCCGGGTGGCAAGGGGCCGGGCACCCGGGCCAGGCCTGGGCAGCTCCCAGGTGGTGCGGCCAGGTACCCGGGGCTGGGAGGCCGAGCACCCAGAGTGCTCAGGGGGTTTTATCTCCCTTCCTCCTTCTTCGCTCTTCTTGCTCTCTCCTTCCTTCTCTTTCTCCATGGAGGCTCGCATCTCCGTCTTCTCCTTCTCGCGGTCAACTTCCTCCTACCTAAGAGTGAGCAATGTTTCCGTTTGAGGTAGAATCCAATCCTCACATGAACCCAAACGAGACTTGAATAGGAAAGAGTTCACCTCGTTCTCGATGGCGCGTGCACGTTGATACGTCTCCAACGTATCTATAATTTATGAAGCATTCATGCTATTTTATTATCTGTTTTGAATGATTATGGGCTTTATTATGCACTTTCATATTACTTTTGGGACTAACCTATTAACCAGAGGCCCAGCCCATATTGTTGTTTTATTGCTTGTTTCAGTATTTCGAGGAAAAGGAATATCAAACGGAGTCCAAACGGAATGAAACCTTCGGCAGCGTGATTTTTTGGAAGAATATGACACTAGAGACTTGGTGTTCACGTCAGAAGATCCTCGAGGAGGCCAGGAGATAGGGGACACCCCCACCCTACTGGGCGCGCCCCCTGTCTCGTGGGCCCCTCGAGCACCCCCCGACCAACTTCTTTCGCCTATATAGTCCCACGTACCCTAAAAACATCCACGGAGAAGATAGATCAGGAGTTCCGCCGTCGCAAGCCTCTGTAGCCACCAAAACCTCTCGGGAGCCCATTCCGGCACCCTGCCGGAGGGGGAACCCATCACTGGTGGCCATCTTCATCATCCCGGCGCTATCCATGACGAGGAGGATTAGTCCACCTGCGGGGCTGAGGGTATGTACCAGTAGCTATGTGTTTGATCTCTCTCTCTCTCTCTCGTGTTCTCTCTATGGCACGATCTTGATGTATCGCGAGCTTTGTTATTATAGTTGGATCTTATGATGTTTCTCCCCCTCTACTCTCTTGTGATGAATTGAGTTTCCCTCTTGAAGTTATCTTATCACATTGAGTCTTTGATTTGAGAACATTTGATGTATGTCTTGCCGTGTTTATCTGTGGTGACAATGGGATATCACGTGCCACTTGATGTATGTTTTGGTGACCAACTTGCGGGTTCCGCCCATGAACCTATGCATAGGGTTTGGCACACGTTTTCTTGACTCTCCGGTTGAAACTTTGGGGCACTCTTTGAAGTACTTTGTGTTGGTAGGATGAATCTGAGATTGTGTGATGCATATCATATAATCATGCCCACGGATACTTGAGGTGACAATGGAGTATCTAGGTGACATTAGGGTTTTGGTTGATTTGTGTCTTAAGGTGTTATTCTAGTATGAACTCTTGAATAGATTGATCCGAAAGAATAACTTTGAGGTGGTTTCGTACCCTACCATAATCTCTATGTTTGTTCTCCGCTATTAGTGGCTTTGGAGTGGCTCTTTGTTGCATGTTGAGGGATTGTTATATGATCTATCTATGTTATTATTGTTGAGAGAACTTGCACTAGTGAAATTATGAACCCTATGCCTTGTTTCCTATCATTGCAATACCGTTTACGCTCACTTTTATCATTAGTTATCTTGCTGTTTTTATATTTTCAAATTACAAAAACCTATATCTACTATCCATATTGCACTTGTATCACCATCTCTTCGCCGAACTAGTGCACCTATACAATTTACCATTGTATTGGGTGTGTTGGGGACACAAGAGACTCTTTGTTATTTGGTTGCAGGGTTGCTTGAGAGAGACCATCTTCATCCTACGCCTCCTACGGATTGATAAACCTTAGGTCATCCACTTGAGGGAAATTTGCTACTGTCCTACAAACCTGTGCACTTGCAGGCCCAACAACGTCTACAAGAAGAAGGTTGTGTAGTAGACATCAAGCTCTTTTCTGGCGCTATTGCCAGGGAGGTGAGTGCTTGATGGTATATCTTTAGATCTTGCAATCGAATCTTTTTGTTTCTTGTTTTATCACTAGTTTAGTTTATAAAAGAAAACTACAAAAAAATGGAGTTAAGTTTGTCTCTTATGCTTCGTCTTTTTAATATCTTTCATGAGTTTGATGGAAAGGAAAATTGTGCTCAAGTGCTAGAAGAAGAGTGCATTAAAATGCTTGGTACTGAATCTTTGAATGATGAGCATGATTGCAATGTTGTTAGTATGAACTCCTTGAATATCCATAGTACTAATGATGATTGATCTAGTCATGATGAAAATATCTCTTATAAGCATGTCAACTTTTGTGGAGTGCATGTTTGCATGAACACACCAAATAGAGAAGATATATATTGCAAGAGGCATAAGCACTTAGAAACTAAATGTTTGCAAGAAAGGCTAAATGTGAGTGCTGAAAATTTAAATTTCCTTTGCCGTACTTGTGAACTATGCAATGAACGTGGTCATCTACATCTCCTATGCAAATTATTTCATGATCGAATCGTGTCCAAAAATTGTGATTATTTGATTTCCCTTGCACATTACAATGAACTTAGTTTACTTTTGGGTTATGAAGAATTGAAACATTTAATTAAGGACATTCCAGAATTTGCCCATAAGAAATTCCTTGATATTGATCTAGTGAAGATTTAATTGCATTGAAAATCCTTATATTGACAATTACATAAAGAAAAGAAAGCAAATAGAAGATGATGAAAATAGTAATGAAAGGGAAGAGACTTCCCAATACCCTCCTATTATTTCTTATGATGAATCAGGTAACGAGGAGGAGCTTTCTATTCAACCAATCTCATCTATAAGGAGCTCAAAGAAGAAGGTTGAACCCACACATAATGTGAAAAAGAAAAGGAAAAGAAGGGGCAACAAAGGTAAAAAGGTATCCCTCCCAAATGATGTTACTCCTACTACTCATTGTGATGATGATAATTGCTATACTATTGGTGCTATCCATACTATTAATGATGAGAGTGATTATGCTTATGATGCAAAGGCCCAAGCTTGGGGAAGCTATGTTTGATGAGGATGAAATATTTGAGAATATATTTGCTGAAATTAATGTTTGTCCCAAGCTTGGGGATGCTATGTTTAATGAATATGATATTTTTAGCATCCCAAGTTTTGATATGCAAAGTTGTTATGATGATAGCATGCCTCCTATTTATTATGATTATATTAATGAAAGTGGGTTTGGAAGAGTGTAAACTTTAGGAAGTAGTGATCCCACTATTTTGGAGGATGTTCAATCTTATTGTGATGAACATGAAAGTGGATTTGGAAGAGTGTCAACTTTATTTAGTGATGATTCCACTATTTCGGAAGAGGTTCCAATTGATTATGAGAACAAAGTTGCTATCTATGATGATTATTGTGATGACTTGTATGCTACTAGGAATAATGATAACCATGAAACTTGTCATCATGATTTTAGTTTTCAGTTGGATTATGCCTCACATGATAATTATTTTGTTGAGTTTGCTCCCACTAGTATTCATGAGAAGAAATTTGCTTATGTGGAGAGTAGTAATTTTCTATGCTTATAGATCATGAAAAGAATGCTTTAGGTGCTAGTTATATTGTTTAATTCATTCATGATGCTACTGAAAATTATTTTGAGGGAGGAACATATGCTTGTAGGAATTGCAATAGTGTCAAGTTTCCTCTCTATGTGCTTCAAGTTTTGAAGCTATGCTTGTTTTACCTTCCTATGCTAATTGATTATTGTTCCCATAAGTTGTTTGCTCACAAAATCCCTATGCATAGGAAGTGGGTTAGACTTAAATATGCTAGTCATATGCTTCATGATGCTCCTGTTATGTTTCAATTCTTATCTTTTATGTGATCATCGTTGTCATCATCATCCTAGCTAGAAAGGCATTAAAGAAAAGCGCTTGTTGGGAGAAAACCCAATATTTATCCTTACTATTTTTGTGTGTCCACATGATTATGCTACTGTAATAATCATGTTTTATGGCTTTTGTTTCAATAAAGTGCCAAGTAAGACCTTTAGGATAGCTTACGGTGATAGTTGTGTTGATCCTGCTGAGAATCAGAAACTTTTGCACCCAGTAAATTAGTTTGTTTAATTCACAGAAACGTGCTTATGATCTGATTCTTTTTGCTCTGGATTGGTACACAAATTTATTAGGACTTCATAATTTGGTACTAGAATGTTTGGGGTTCTAGAAGTATACGTTTGATACAGATTACTACAGACTGTTCTGTTTTTGACAGATTCTGTTTTCTATGTGTTGTTTGCTTATTTTAATGAATCTATGAGTAGTATCGGAGAGTATGAACCATAGATAAGTTGGATTACAGTAGATATTACACCAATATGAATTTAGAATGAGTTCATTACAGTACCTAAGTGGTGGTTTTATTTTCTTATACTAACGGAGCTTACGAGTTTTCTGTTGAGTTTTGTGTTGTGAAGTTTTCAAATTTTGGGTAAAGATTCGACGGACTATGGAATAAGGAGTGGCAAGAACCTAAGCTTGGGGATTCCCAAGGCACCCCAAGGTAATATTCAAGAATAGCCAAAAGCCTAAGCTTGGGGATGCCCCGGATGGCATCCCCTCTTTCGTCTTCGTTCATCGGTAACTTTACTTGGAGCTATATTTTTATTTGCCACATGATATGTGTTTTGCTTGGAGCGTCATTTTATTTTGTTAGTATTTGCTTTCTGTTATTTAGAATATTGTTTTGCATCTTTAGTTTCAATAAAAATGTCAAGGATAGCCTTTACCATGCTTATTTTGCTAGTATACATGTTAGCTGTTTGAAAACAGAAAGTTTATCGCTGTTGCAAAAATTCCCTAGAAAAGATAGAGAATGGTATAATGTTGAAACTTTTTGCATAATGATCTCTGATAAATTTACTACAGTGGGAATTTTATTTCATAATTTTTGGAGTTAGGTAAGTATGATCAATCTTGCATTCTTTACAGATTGTACTGTTTTGATAGATTGATGTTATGTTTGCATATGTTTACTTGTTTAATGATTCTATTTGAGGATACGAGTATTAAATATGCAGAGGCATTTAGTATGCAATGTGGAATAATAATTTTAGTGATTTGTTACAGTAGAAAATGATAAGGTTTTGCATTGGTTTATACTAACCTATCTCACGAGCTCTTGTTGAGTTTGGTGTGGATGAAACTTTTGATAAAAAGAGAAACCATGATATGAGAGGAATTAAGGAGACACAAAAGCTCAAGCTTGGGGATGCCCAAGGCACCCCAAGATAATATTTCGAGAAGTCTCAAGCATCTAAGCTTGGGGATGCCCTGGTAGGCATCCCATCTTTCTTCTTCAACAACTATTGGTTAGTATCGGTTGAGCCTAAGTTTTTGCTTCTTCACATGAGTTGTGCTATCCTTGCAATGTTATTTTATTTTGTTTTGCTTGCTGTTTGAATACAATACCAAGATCTGAAATTCTTAAATGAGAGAGAGTCTTCACATAGTTACATAGCTACTCATTGATCTTCACTTATATCTTGTTGGAGTAGTTTGTCATTTACTCGTGTGCTTCACTTATATCCTATGAGTAAATTGTTGAATGAGTTGATTGTCATAAATCTGAAATTATATATGCCTCATTTGCTTATCTCATGGGGAGTAATGACTTCACATCTAAGAAGTAGAGGTTGTAAATTTATTGAAGGTTAGCAAGCGTTGTATTGGTCATTTGAACAATTCATGAAAGAATATTGAAGGAAGAGAGATTTCACATATAAATACACTATTGTAGACATATTTTATAATTGGGAGCACTCATTAAGTATGACATGCTAAAGAGTTGATGTTGGACAAGGAAGACAACGTAATGGGTTATGTTTTCCGACATCTCAGTTAAAGTATATTGTCATGGATCATTCAAACATGGTGAGCTTGCCTTTTCCCCTCATGCTAGCCAAAAATTCCTTGCACCAAGTATAGATACTACTTGTGCTTCCAATATCCTTAAACCCAGTTTTGCCATGATAGTCCACCATACCTACCTATGGATTGAGTAAGATCCTTCAAGTAAGTTGTCATCGGTGCAAGCAATAAAAATTGCTCTCTAAATATGTATGATATTTTGGTGCGAAGAAAATAGCTTTATACGATCTTGTTATGGAAGCAATAAAAGCGACGGACTGCATAATAAAGGTCCATATGCAAGTGCAATATAAAGTGACGTTCATTCGCATTATGATTTTGTGCACCCAACCCTAAAAGTGCATGATAACCTCTGCTTCCCTCTGCGAAGGGCCTATCTTTTACTTTATGTCTTTTACCTTTATGCAAGAGTCAAGGTGATCTTCACCTTTCCCTTTTTCTTTTTATCCTTTGGCAAGCACCTCGTGTTGGGAAGATCCTGATATATATATATATATATATATATATATATATATATATATATATATATATATATATATATATCCAATTGGATGTAAGTTAGCATGAACTATTATTGTTGACATCACCCAAAGGTGAATATGTTGGGAGGCAACACTATAAGCCCCTATCTTTCTCAGTGTCCGATTGAAACTCCATAACCATTAGTATTGCGTGAGTGTTAGCAATTGTAGAAGACTATATGATAGTTGAGTATGTGGAGTTTGTTATTCCTGAAAACAAGATGAATTGCAATTGTTTGATGACTGAGAATGAAGTTTGCTAGTTTTCAAGAAAGTTTATGGTCTATGCTTTAACATGTGAATTGCTTGTTACTTGTTCGTGAGAAGTTTAATGAGATGAACCACTGTTATGACATATAATCATGTTAGGAAAGGTGATTGAAATTTTCATTGATCAAACTTGTGCACCTTCTAGCATTCACACTTCATAACTTATTTCTTTTATCATTTACCTACTCGAGGACGAGTAGGAATTAAGCTTGGGGATGCTGAAACGTCTCCAACGTATCTATAATTTATGAAGCATTCATGCTATTTTATTATCTGTTTTGAATGATTATGGGCTTTATTATGCACTTTTGTATTACTTTTGGGACTAACCTATTAACCGGAGGCCCAGCCCATATTGTTGTTTTATTGCCTGTTTCAGTATTTCGAGGAAAAGGAATATCAAACGGAGTCCAAACGGAATGAAACCTTCGGCAGCGTGATTTTTTTGAAGAATATGATCCTGGAGACTTGGAGTTCACGTCAGAAGATCCTCGAGGAGCCCAGGAGATAGGGGGCGCCCCCCTACTGGGCACGCCCCCCTGTCTCGTGGGCCCCTCGAGCACCCCCCGACCGACTTCTTTCGCCTATATAGTCCCACGTACCCTAAAAACATCCACGAAGAAGATAGACCGGGAGTTCCGCCGCCGCAAGCCTCTGTAGCCACCAAAAACCTCTTGGGAGCCCGTTCCGGCACCCTGCCGGAGGGGGAACCCATCACCGGTGGCCATCTTCATCATCCCGGCGCTATCCATGACGAGGAGGGAGTAGTCCACCCTCGGGGCTGAGGGTATGTACCAGTAGCTATGTGTTTGATCTCTCTCTCTCTCGTGTTCTCTCTATGGAACGATCTTGATGTATCGCGAGCGTTGTTATTATAGTTGGATCTTATGATGTTTCTCCCCCTCTACTCTCTTGTGATGAATTGAGTTTCCCTCTTGAAGTTATCTTATCGGATTGAGTCTTCGATTTGAGAACACTTGATGTATGTCTTGCCGTGTTTATCTATGGTGACAATGGAATATCACGTGCCACTTGATGTATGTTTTGGTGACCAACTTGCGGGTTCCGCCCATGAACCTATGCATAGGGGTTGGCACACGTTTTCTTGACTCTCCGGTAGAAACTTTGGGGCACTCTTTGAAGTACTTTGTGTTGGTTGGATGAATGTGAGATTGTGTGATGCATATCATATAATCATGCCCACGGATACTTGAGGTGACAATGGAGTGCCTAGGTGACATTAGGGTTTTGGTTGATTTGTGTCTTCAGGTGTTATTCTAGTACGAACTCTTGAATAGATTGATCCGAAAGAATAACTTTGAGGTGGTTTCGTACTCTATCATAATCTCTATGTTTGTTCTCGGCTATTAGTGGCTTTGGAGTGACTCTTTGTTGCATGTTGAGGGATTGTCATACGATCTATCTATGTTATTATTGTTGAGAGAACTTTCACTAGTGAAAGTATGAACCCTATGCCTTGTTTCCTATCATTGCAATACCGTTTACGCTCACTTTTATCATTAGTTACCTTGCTGTTTTTATATTTTCAGATTACAAAAACCTATATCTACTATTCATATTGCACTTGTATCACCATCTCTTCGCCGAACTAGTACACCTATACAATTTACCATTGTATTGGGTGTGTTGGGGACACAAGAGACTCTTTGTTATTTGGTTGCAGGGTTGCTTGAGAGAGACCATCTTCATCCTACGCCTCCTACGGATTGATAAACCTTAGGTCATCCACTTGAGGGAAATTTGCTACTGTCCTACAAACCTATGCACTTGCAAGCCCAACAACGTCTACAAGAAGAAGGTTGTGTAGTAGACATCACATGTGCTCTTGTCATTGGTCCACTTGGTGCTTGCGGTGGTGATGGAGTGTCGGTGCGAGTAGTTGAGGGATGCTCCGCATCAGCTCCCTACCGTGTCAACCCTAAAGAAACCAAGGAAATACAAAGGCAAGTACAACAACTCATGGACAATGGGCAATGTGCATGAAAGTTTAAGTCCTTGTGCCGTACCGGTCATACTAGTACCTAAGAAAGACGGTAGTTTTCACATGTGTTCTGATTGTAGACCCATAAATGCTATCACCGTTCGCTATAGATATCCTATTCCATGCTTACATGATATGCTAGATGAGCTTAGCGGAGCCACAATTTTCTCTAAAATTGATCTTAAAAGTGGCTATTACCAAACTCACATACAAGGTGACAAATGGAAAACTGCATTTAAGACCAAATTTGGCTTATATGAAGGGAAAATTTTGTTTTTGCCACTCTAGATTTTGCCAATTTTCCTTATGCCACTCTAGATTTTGACATTTCACTTTTGCCACTCTTACTTTTTGACAATTATCACAATTGCCATTACCGTGGCAAAAGCAAAAAATTTAGAGTGGCAATTGTGATACATTTCAAAAGCTAAGAGTGGCAAAACTGAAATAAAATTATTTTGCTTTTGCAACAGAATGGCAATTGTGATAATTGTCAAAAGCTAAGCATGGCAAAAGTGAAATGTCAAAAATCTAGAGTGGCATAAGCAAAATTGGCAAACTCTAGAGTGGCAAAAACAAAAATTTCCGTTATATGAATGGCTTCTTATGCCAATGGGTTTATGCGAAGCACCCGTTACTTTCATGCGCATCATGCATTTTGTGCTTATACCCTACATTGGTGTATTTGCCGTGGTCTACTTTGACGACATACTTGTTTTTAGCAAATCTCTCAAAGATCATGTCACCCATCTTACAACCGTTTTGCAAACTCTTCGCAAAGAGGGACTCTATGCTAACATGGAGAAATGCAAATTTGGTGTCGACAAGCTTGTCTTCCTAGGATTTGTCGTTTCTTCCAAGGGCATGTATGTAGACGACACCAAGATCGAAGCTATTAAAACTTGGCCCCAACCCACAAACTTGCAACAAGTGCGTAGTTTTCTTGGCTTAGCCGGATTTTATTGTCGCTTTGTGAAGGGTTTTAGCACCATTGCTTCTCCCTTGCATGCCTTGAGTAAGAAGAATGCACATTTTGTTTGGGGACCATCCCAAGATGCCGCATTTAATGAACTTAAGAATTTGCTTACTCATGCTCATGTGCTTGCATTACCCAATTTTGACAAAACTTTTGAAGTTCATTGCGATGCTAGCGGTCATGGCATAGGAGGTGTGTTAATGCAAGAGAAGCGCCCTATTGCTTACTTTAGCGAAAAAAATTCTAGAGCGCAACTCAATTATCCCATCTATGACAAAGAGCTATATGCATTAGTGCGAGTTCTGCGTGAGTGGGAACATTATCTTCATCCACATGAATTTGTCATCATACCGACCATGAAACACTTAAGTACCTTAAGGGTCAAACTAAGTTGAACAAGCGTCATGCTAAATGGAGTGAATTCATTGAGTATTTTCGCTATGTCATCAAGTACATCAAAGGCAAAGAGAATGTTGTGGCAGATCCGCTTTCCTACAAATGCATGCTTGTTACTAAACTTGAATTGAATGTTATTGGCTTTGAGCACATAAAAGACTTGTATGCGCATGATCCTACTTTTGCTATTACTTATGCCCAATGTTTGATGCATACATCTTGGGAATGCTATTACATCAAAGATGGTTATCTTATGAGTGCTAACAAACTATGTACCCCCGAGTCTTGTCTTTGTTTGTTACCTTTGATAGAATCTCGTGGAGGAGAACTTATGGACACTTCGGATGGGACAAGACCTTTGCTACGCTCTCAAAGAACTACTTTTAGCCTAAGATGTTCTGTGACATCTCATGCTTCACGAACCGATGCTCTACATGTCGCAAAGCTAAGTTTAAAGCTCAATCCCATGGTCTCTAGATATTAGTATGGTCTTTGTGCTTGGTTTGCCTAGAACTCAAAATGGAAAGGATTCCATGTTTGTTGTTGTGGACCATTACTCTAAGATGGCAAATTTTATTCCATGCAACAAAATAGACGATGTTTCACATGTTGCAAATCTATTTTGTAGGAAAATCTTGCGCCTACATGGCGTGCCAAAGACTATTGTCTCGGATCACGACGTCAAGTTCTTAAGTTACTTTTGGAAGACCCTATGCGCCAAGCTCGGAATCAAGCTCATGTTCTCCTCCACATACCATTCACAAACCAACGGCCAAACGGAGGTCACAAACCGGACGCTATCCACTCTCATCCGCGTGCTGATCAAGAAGAACATAAAGGAGTGAGAGGAGTGTTTACCCATCGCCGAGTATGCCTACAATCGAGCAAGACACTCTACTACCGGCAAGTCCCCCGTCGAGGTCGTCTATGGCCTCAACCCATTGTCCCCATTGGACACTTTACCGCTACTACTACAAGAGTGCATCAGCATGGACGCGAGTGCATGAGTGAGCTACCTCAAGAACATGCATGAAGATAAAAGGCACACCGTTGAGCACCATACAACGCCTCACGACCAAGCTCAACGTCAACAATCAACCCATGATATTCAACATTGGAGATCTCGTATGGCTACACCTTCGCAAGGTACACTTCCCCAACGAACGCAAGTCCAAGCTACGAGCCCAAGCCGACGGACCCTTCAAGGTTCTTGAGCGCTACAACAACAATGCATACAAGATCAACTTACCACGCGACAAGTACTTCATGATCAATATCTTCAATATCAAGGATCTCTCTCCCTACCATGGTGGTGAGGCTCTCGATCCGAGGTCGGATCTTTCCAAAGGGGGGAAGATGATGCGGAGCATTCTATGGTCATCCCCATGGACCTACCTACGTCTCCCATGACACAACTTGGACCAATGAGAAGAGCTTGAGTAATGGCTATCGAAGATAAGGTGAACTCTCTCCTCTACGAACTTATACATACTTCATGTGAGACATGGCTACAACCTCAAGCAGAGACCTCATGTATGACCAGGTACTTAGAGAGAAGTCATGAAACAACTACATCCAACGGCCAAGACGGCGAGGACACCGAGTATAAGAAACAAGAAGAGGAGTTGCCAGAAAATCCCCAGCCACCGAATGACCGAGACTTAACGGACGTCTGACACCTGAAGCTCCAGCCAGCGCAAGTCTCAGGATGCAATAGCGGTCAGACAACCGACAGCACTGGACGACCGACGTGCCCCAGCAACCAGACGTCTGACAGCCATCGGATATCCAACAACGCCCGACTGTACCTCCACGGCTTCACCGTGCGAATATCACGAAGCCAAAAAAGTAGAGTTGAAAAGAAAAAAAAAAGTTAGATCTTTTCTCTCCGCCATCTCCCTTCGTCGATTCCTCTCTCAAACCCGCCTGGTTTTCCCTAATATCTTCCCTCCGATCATCCGCTGACGAGGCATCCTCCATGCCCTAGCGCCCCCACATCCATGGGACGCCAGCGCGCCTCATCTGGTGTGACGGCCCGGTGTCTCCGCACCCGCGACTGCCGGCTTGGGATCGACGGTGATCCTCGACCTCGGGACCTCAGCTTCGACGCCCACTATTTAGTAAGGCTGCCCCCTCCTCCCCTTCGCTCTTACCCTTCCCGTTGCTTTGCTGCCTACCTACATGCCTGCCGCACCTATCACGCGAGACCATGGGCGCTACGCACACCGTTTCTATGCCCGTTGCCCCGACGTCTTAGCGCTACCTCCAGCTGTTTGATGGAATCTACGGCGGGATTCTTGGCTGTGCATCCATTATCTCTGGGAAGGACAGTCGCAATTGTGGGTTCCTTTCCAGGTTAAAATCCTGGTACATCTTCTGTGTTGATTGATACGCAACTAGTGTGTGTTGCTTTCTGGTTAATATGCAAGTAATGTGTGATTAGAATTTAACTCTATGCTTCAGGTATGAGGAGAGGGAAGCACTACAATGAAACACAGTCGGGTTTAAGAAATAATAGTTCATACAATCAAATTTGAGGCCTGTCGTCCATCTTCAGAGGTTTATTCGCGAAGAATTTTAAACGTTCACTTCTTATAGGGAAAAGGTGAGTTCCACAATCCTGAACCCCTGTTCATTTTAGCTCTTCAAGGACCTGATTTAGCTTGCCTTGTGATTTCTATCTGGTGAATCACAAGCTAAAAGCATTCTGTTGTTTGCCTCAAAAAATCCTTTAGAAAAAAATGCTTCCAACGAATGTTTATATTATCAAATTCTCCGAAGTAGGAACACAGCAAACAACACCATATGGCAGTTTGGCACTACATTTATGATCAAATTCTCTGAAATAGGTGCAAAGCAAATTACATGAAATTTATCCAAAATTTCGAGCTGTTTTTAACCACTGACATGAAATGCATTTTGAATCAAATAAAAAGTATGCATTTAACTTTTAGCAGTGCTTGTGCAAGTCAGTTGTGTTATGCCAATCACAAACTGAAAGGCTCACACATATGGAAAAACGACATCGCCTATGGGCTCTGCATACTTAATGCGTCAATAGGAGTAGGATCATGTCATGCACATCCGCTTGTGAGTTGTAAATAAATGGATTAATAAACATTCTCAATTTTCACATGCAAGAAATCTGATAGTAGTTTCCCTGAGTTACTGTAGTTTGATTGTGTTTTATTCTGCTGTCATGAAAGTTAACAATGGGTTCTGGCTTACTCAGAGGTTCTATCCTTAGAAGTTCAGAGTTTGCCTAAATCCTTCTCGTGGAAGTTGTGCAGAATCCAAGACAATTTCTTCTCGTCATAATCATTTTGGTGTCCTACTATTGAACCAACTATATACACCACTCTAGTACATCCACTGTCCACTTATCTTCTATTCCTACATATTTGTTCGTATCTAATTCATAGGTGGCTCATAAGTCATAACTGGAAAGCATTGACAAGACCCTCTTTCTGATATCTCCAATTTTGATCCACACTCAAGAACGAATACAGGTAGAGCTACGGTTGACTACTTCTCTCTATAAGTCTATATATGTATTGCAGGAACGTTAGTACTGTTGGACTTTTTTGTTCAGTTAACAAAAAATGTTAAAACTATGTGTATGGATGTCCAGCAGTACAAACAATGATATGACCTATGTATATCTTTAGGTATCGCTTTGTGCTTCAGTATAAAACATAACATCCTGATGTACTAAGTTATATGGGGCGTATTTTAGAAGTGGTTTATGGAGCAAAATAATTTCTCTGCAGGCATGCTGTATTTATTACATTATCATGAGATTTTTGTTCTGCCCTGTACATGAGTAAATGGTAAAAAAAAACAGTACACGTTGCTAGGTAATTCTATTGAGCATGCATGATCAGCAATTCGAGAATAGCGCCAAAACAACCTAATTATTGTATATTTTTATTAGTGGGATATTTTATATTCTATATTCTAATTGCGTGCCTCCGGTAATAAAGGTGGAACCAGTGACCATGATTTGATTGTATTCTCACCGCATTCTTGATTTTCAGAGATGTGCTTATCATTGTAATTTGGGAAATGTGCTAAAACCATCCACAGCCGCCGCAAATGCCGTTCGGATCTCGCTGCAGCCGCCGCTATCCTCCGTCTATTCTGACTTCAGTGAGCTCTCCTAGCTTTTCCAACTCCGGCCAACGGCCTAGTCTACCCCCCACGTTCTGTTTTGACATGATTTTTCTCTCATTTGTCATCTACAGAGGCCGCCCCAACTCCGCACGCTCCGCCACCTCATCCTCGTCATCTCCGCTGTCCCCGACGACCCATCGCCCCACGTTCAACAAAAATCGGTCGCCCTAGACGACCCGCACCCGCTGGACATCGCCGCCTCCACCGCCGGCGTCCGGAGCCACCACCCCGTCGGCGCCCTACTTCCCTGTGAGCGCCAACCTCTCTGTAAGCAACAACAACGAGCGCCTCCCTCTGTTTTTTTCGAAATGTTAAGTGCAAATAATATTTGATCGGTTTAGTAGGTCGGTTTGTTTTTGTAGATCGGTTTTCTTCGATTAGATCGAACCGGTACGCCGTTTATTTTAATTGTACGTGTGTTAGCGGTTCAGTTATAATACGCCCGAGAGTAGCTTAGTACAGAACGCACACCCCTTAGGCCCAGTTACAGCCCGCTACGTAGCTAGTGCACGATTTTTTGTTGTTGTTGTTGTTGTTGTTGTTCGTTTCTATTTTTAATTTTAGATTCAGTTTTGTTTTTTTATATTGTTCGATCCACAACTCCGATTTTGATGATTATTTTTCCTACGATTTCACAAAAATCTCGTCTATCCAGAGAAACCAACGAAAATTATTTTTGAACTTTTTATTCAAACAGATTTGTTACAAACACTAGATTGCTAATAACTTTTGATTTAAAATAGCTTTTTGATTAATTCTTTTTGCTAGTGATCACTTGATCTTTTATCTAAATAGTAGACTTTTGCAAATTAGTTTTTGTTTATTTTAAATTAGGGTTTTAGGCAAAACAACACTATTTTACATAGTTTAGTGTTATTTTCATTTCCTATGGTTTTTAAAATGTTTTTAACTTTTTGTCACTTTTGACAAATTTAGTTTTGTTTCTCTTATTAAACAGTAGAAAATTTTGTTCTTATTTTAAAATTTTATTTTCTTTAGTTTTGCATGAAAACTTGCATAGGGTATAAACAGAGTTTTACAGAAGCTTTTTATGTGTTTCTTTTTGCTAGTAAAATTTTATGAAAAATACTTTCTGTTAAGTTAGTTGTTTTCATTTTTCTTTCCTGTTAATTTATTAGTTTAGAGATTTATTAATTTTTTTAGTTTAATATAAGTCAAAAGCTATTTTTATTGTTTGTAGTAAAGTCTTAGACTTTTCCTTGGAAGTTTTTCTCGTGGTTTTCTTTGAAGTTCTTCTTGGACTTTTATTTTGGTTTCTATTATTGATTTTCTTTATTGATTTTATTTGATGCATTACATTTTGATTTCTTTAATGATTGTTAGAATTGCTTGGTAGAAGGCTTGCTTATGTGAATGCCATGCATGTTTAATATAGATTTACATCGGAGTGATGGATATTATCAAGTTATTTTCTGAGAGCGTTACAATCTTCATCAAGTAATATCAGGCAAGTTCACTTTGACCATGCTTTTCATACCTATGTTTTTATTGCATTTAGTGTCATATTTGCAACAATTCCTCCAGTAGTGTTATTGAATCTTGTAGTTGAGTAGAATGCATGAGGTAGGAACCCATCTCCCTGTTACCAGCCTGGGATGTTATATAGTTTTAATGCTACGCTATAGTAGACGGGGTTTGGTATGAGTGCACGAGAGTGGTGTGAAGGAGGACTCTACGTTAATGACAACAACTCCATGATGGAATCTGCAAGGACTGCATCTTCAAGGCCTCAAGACCTCAGGACTCGAGAATAGAATTGAATACACACTACTGGGTGAAGGACGGTTGACAGGCACCCTAGATAAACCAGTGGATGGCCGGGATGCATGGAGAAGCGCCATGACATCTTGCGGAAAGCTTCACCCAGACTCAAAGAGACGGAAGAATATTTCATGCCTGGAAGCTTACCTATGCAACTGCAAGTAACTATGGGCTATGGCTTGGTTGACCTTAGTTGTGACTCTGCCTGGGACGATGCTAGCAGATGTAGAACTACGGTAGGATTGGATAAGCGCCGGATAGTGGTCAGGGGAACTCTCCGAAAGACAATGCTTTGGTCGTCTTGTTCTCAAACACCCTGAAGTGCGAGAATGTAAAAAGAGGGATCAAATCTTGCGGGTAAAGTGTACAAACCTCTGCAGAGGGTTAAAACCTAATCGATTAGCCATGTTCCCAGTTACGAACAACTTGAGCATCTGGACTTGGATCTATCTCGGAACTCTCAACACCGGACTGATTGTGGGCAACTTATGATGATTTGGGCTATGCACATCGGTTGGCGGAACCATGTCAAGATAGAAAACTCTGTAGTACAGACTCATGTTATTCCTTTGAGGTACGGAAAATAAAAGCAGCTTTTACGCAAACAAAACTCAGACACAGAGCCACAAAGCCATATTGCATATAGTATAGTCTTATAATCTATTTTTCTTACAGTGATCTTGTCGGTACATTCAATGTACTGACCTACATGGCTGCAATGTATCATGTTGCAGATATTTCTTCAATGAGTAAGAGCTACGGTATAGGGTTACAGTCTACACTCAACCTGCCGATGGCGTTGATGGGACTCCACCCCCGATTGATTATTTCCGCTGAGACTTACGAGGTATATATCAGTTTTACATTATTTATACATGTGACTACACTTTGATATATATATATATATATATATATTGATGTACTATGTGTGCCAGCATGCTGATCCAGGGATGGCACAGATACACAGAAGCTTGATCATTTGAGGTCGGGTCGCTACAACCCCATAGCCCATTTTTGCGTCACTTTCCTACCGGACTAGCCATTTGATATTGTCGACAATGTTGCCTGTGCACATTAGTGATCGTTGTTTCCCATTGCATACATACCATATCATCGTGGTACAAGCATCTTGATATCAACTCTTGTGTCACAAGGTTGTCACCGTATATACACAATTGCTATCTTGGTTCATGAAGTTTCGCATAAGTGACCAACAAAAGAGCTCAAAAGAGAAAGAGCAATAAGCTTTTAAGCAAAAGAGAAAGATAAGCAAAGAGCTTTTAAGAGAGAACCATAGCATCATACTACATTAAGATTGTCATACTCCACAATCTTGGATCATACCACCGGAACACCATACATATAGCATGCTTGGGATAGAAGCCGTTGCATTTTTGCTTTGTAGGTTGTGCACAAGTCTCGTATCCGCCTATTGTGCAATTGTGCTAGCGTCTCTCTAGAGTTGCGCAACGAGAGCATTTTCCGTGGATTCCACATTTTGAGCTCATTCCTTGGTTGCACGACCCCATTTATCTCTCCGTGTGTGTGTGTGTGTGTGTGTGTTTCCGTGTGCCACTTCTTGCTATTGGTCTACTTGTTACATTTGTGAATTTATGAATCTTTTTCAACATTATTGAGTCTTGCTAACATTCGCATAAATTTTGTGCCACCATCCTCACTAAGCTCCACCAAAAGCTTTATTTGTGTAGGAGTGAGAGATTGACGAGATACG
The DNA here is from genome assembly GCF_018294505.1 of Triticum aestivum. Lineage (NCBI taxonomy): Eukaryota > Viridiplantae > Streptophyta > Magnoliopsida > Poales > Poaceae > Triticum > Triticum aestivum. Next base: position 217,513,497 of record NC_057798.1, on the reverse strand, counting down.
GTACCAATTGTGCTATTTCCTTGCTACACTATTGAGTGATCATTGATCCATTCTCATCATCGGTTAAGGTACATTTGGTATAGTTATTTCCTTTCTTCCACTCACATATTTGCTTGCAATGATGGATAGGCCAACTACCTCTTCGAACCCACTCTTCACTGAGCAAGATGAGGACCTGAACAACTACGTCACCAAGAACCACCTCTCGGCATGCAAAGAGCTTTGCATCAAGAGAATGAAGCATTTGAGCGTATGATGCGGAGCATCCTAAGGTCATCCCCATGGACCTATCTACGGCTCCCACGACACCACTTGGACTAATGACAAGAGTTCAAGCAAAGGCTATTGAAGATAAGGTGAACTCGCTCCTCTCCGACTTATACATTCTTCATGTGAGACATGGCTACTACCTCAAGCGAAGACACTATGTGTGATAAGGTACTTAGAAAGAAGCCACGGAACAACTACATCCAACGGCCAAGACAGCGAGGACACCGAGTACAAGGAACAAGAAGAGGAGCTGCCAGAAAATCCCCAGCCACCGGACGACCGAGGCTTGATGGACGTCCGACGCCCAAAACTCTAGCTAGCCAAGTCCCAGAATGCTACAGCGGCCGGACGACCGACAAGTACCGAACGACCGACGCGCCCAGCTATCGGACGTCTGAAAGCCATCGGATATCCAAGAACGACCGACCAGCGCCAAAACACCGAGAGTCTGAAGCCCACCGAACGACCGACGCACCGGATGTCCGACCTCGGCCGGAAATCCGACGGATGCCCGACCTCGGCCGGAAATCCGACGGATGCCCATCAAAGCCAAAACGTCAGAAATCCGACACTTACCGAATGTCCCGGCACCAGCAAGACACCGGACGACTGGTAACTGTTGGACGTCTGACACCTGTCTGTGTACAGCGTGTCGGGCCGAAGCCCATTTACCCTTTCGTGACCCTAGACAATATATACTCCTCCTCCTTCCTCTTTCTAGGGTTAGCAATAGTTCTAGCTCATTTGAGAGATAAAGTATGGCTCATCCACTTAATACCTACTCCATTGGCGGCCAAGCCCTTCATCTAGGAGAAGATCCCCCAAGTGGATTCAAGCCATCCACCTAGGAGAAGATCCATCTCGGATTCAAGACCTCCTCTTGGAGAAGAACTAGCTACTTGTATCTTTCCTTTGTTGTCTTTGGATCTTTATGACCTCTTTGTGTTCATGAATCTAGCACGTGTGTGATTGGTTCGAGGTTGTTTGAGTGTTTCCTCTTGTTTCCCCTCAGGTTATGTTGTAGGGTGGAACCCTAGAAGGGGTCTTTTTACACTTGGAGGTGGTGAAAGTGATGAACACATGAGAACACAAGGGAGAAGCACTCAAACAAAACCCAAATCACACATCTACTAGAGTAGCATACATGAGATCCACAAGATTACAAGAACATTCAAAGGAAACAAGCACTAGGTGGAGTTCTTCCCACTCCTTAGAGATGAGATCTTGATGATGGTAGTCTTCTCGAAGATGGAGGTCTTGAAATCCACAAGTGGATCCTCTCCTAAGAGGCCTTGATCTCCAATGGAGTGGTAAAGGAGCAAATCTCATAAATATCTCATATAATACTTTGCTAACCCTAAACATTACCCTAGGTATAGAATATATAGGCTTGGGGTCTAAGTGGAAGGAGAGGAGGTCCAAAACACAATCTCAGCCGCCCATCCTGTAGGGCCCGTGCACATGGGGTAAGTTGGGCCCGTGCGCACGGGGGTCCCGTGGGCGCGGTACACACCCGTGCGCGTGGGGTGCTGCAACGCCAACTCCTTGGATAGTCTGTGGGCACGGGGTCTCGGGGGCCTGTGCGCACGGGGTCGCCTTGGACTTCCTGTCCAGCTGCTTTTTTGTCTTCTCCTTCCTTTGTGTGGACTTGGGGTGGTTCTACTACTCCTTGGTGATGCTCCTTAGCTGATTGGGAATGCTCCTCTTCGTACCTAATGACACATAGAGAATTTTGGTGAGGTAGCAACCAAGTTCCACTTGTATCCATATGCATGTCTAGTAGGAAAGAGTTCACCTCGATTTCGATTGCGCGTGCTCTAGCTCTTGTCATGGGTCCACGTGGGGCTTGATGTGTTGGTGTAGAGTCCAGGGGGATGATGGAAGGATGCTCCACATCATGTCTCCCCCCTCCGTTGGGAGAGATCCGTGCACGGACAAGATCTTCATTACCATGGTACTTGGCCAAGTATTTGACATTGAAGATGTCGCTTAAGTTGTACTTGTCGCGTGGGATGTCAATATTGTAAGTGTTGTCATTGTAGCGTGCTAGCACCTTGAATGGTCCGTCGGCTCGTGGTAGTAGTTTTGACATGCTCTCGTTGGGGAAGCGGTCCTTGCGAAGATGAAGCCATATGAGATCTCCCGGCTGGAACACCATTAGTGTCTTGTTGATGTTGAGCTTGTTGGTGATGCGATGTACTTGATGCTCGATTGCTGCCCTTGTATCTTCATGCATCTTCTTGAGGAAGCTTGCCCTTGCACTTGCATCCATGTTTGTGTGTTTTTATAGCGGGAAAGGTAGAATGTCCAATGGGGACAAAGGGTTGAAGCCGTAGACAACTTCGAAAGGGGACTTGCCGATAGTCGAATGTCGAGCTCGATTGTAGGCATACTCGGCGATGGCTAAGCACTCCTCCCACTCCTTAATGTTCTTCTTGATCAACAAGCGTAGGAGGGTGGAGAGCATCCAGTTGGTCAAATCGGTTTGTGGATGATAGGCCGACGAGAAAAGAATCTTGATTCCGAGCTTGGCGCATAGAATCTTCCAAAAGTAGCTTAGGAACTTGAAGTCGCGGTCCGACACAATGGTCCTTGGCACTCCATGTAACCTCAAGATTTCCCTACAAAAGAGATTTGTGACATGTGAAGCATCGTCTATCTTATTGCATGGGGTGAAATGTGCCATTTTCAAGAATTGGTCTAGAACAACAAATATGGAATCCTTTCCATTTTGAGTCCTAGGCAAACCAAGCACAAAATCCATACTAATATCTTCCCATGGTTGATATGGAATTGGAAGTGGCATATATAAACCATGAGATTGAGCTTTTGACTTAGATTTGCAGCATGTAGAGCATCGGTTGGTGAGCCGCGCGACGTCGCGGAACATTTTTGGCCAAAAGTACTTGTTGGAGAGTGTAGCAAAGGTCTTGTTGCGTCAAAAATGTCCCATAAGTACACCTCCGTTAGCCTCTTGCAAAAGCAACAAATGAAGAGAAGACTCTGGTATACAAAGTTTGTTAGCGCACATAAGGTAGTCATTCTTGAGATAATATTTCTCCCAACAAGTGTGAGCAAGACATTTTGCATAAGGAATCAAAAAGGAAGGACCCTTGGCATAAAGAGCTTTAACATGTTCAAAACCTATCACACTCAATTCAAGTTGAGTAACTAACATGCATTTGCGGGAAAGAGCATCCGCCACAACATTTTCTTTACCCTTAATGTACTTGATCACATAAGGCAAAGATTCAATAAATTCACTCCATTTAGCATGCCGTTTATTCAACTTGGTTTGACCTTTTAGGTACTTAAGTGTCTCATGATCGTTATGTATGACAAATTCATGTGGGTGAAGATAATGCTCCCAAACATGCAATGCTCGCACTAAATCATACAATTATTTGCCATAGATGGGGTAGTTAAGTTGAGCACTGGAGAGTTTTTCACTGAAGTATGCAATGGGTCGCTTTTCTTGCATCAAATCTCCTCCAATTCCATTACCACTAGCATCACAATGTACCTCAAATTTTTTGTCGAAATTAGGTAATGCAAGAATTGGGGCATGTGTATGCAAAGATTTGAGCTCATCAAACGCGGTAGATTGCAAGGGTCACCAAACAAAGGGTGCATTCTTCTTACTCAAAGCATGCAACGGTGCGGCAGTAGTGCTAAAGTATTTCACAAAGCGACGATAAAAACCTACTAGACCAAGGAAACTACGCACTTGTTGCAAATTAGTGGGTTGTGGCCAAGTTTTAATTGCTTCAATTTCAGACTCATCTACATGAACACCCTTTGAATACACAACGAATCCCAAGAAAACAATCTTGTCAACGTCAAATGTGCATTTTTCCATGTTGGCATAAAGTCGCTCTTTTCTAAGAGTTTGTGAAACCGCCCTAAGATGATCTTCATGTTCCTTGAGGGAGTTTCTAAACACAAGAATGTCTTCAAAGTAAACTACAACAAACACACCAATGTAAGGGCGAAGCACGTAATCCATAACTCTCATGAAAGTACCAGGTGCTTCGGATAAACCCATATGCATAACTAACCACTCGTACAAGCCAAATTTTGTTTTGAAAGCGGTTTTGCATTCATCACCTTCTTGTATGCGGATTTGATAATAGCCACTTTTAAGATCAATTTTAGAGAAAATGGAGGTACCGCTAAACTCATCTAGCATATCATCAAGGTGTGGAATGGGACGCCTATATCGAACGGTGATAGCATTGATAGGTCTACAATCGGAACACATGCAAAAGCTATCGTCTCTTTTTGGCACAAGAATTACCGGTATGACACAAGGACTCAAACTTCCACGCACATTTCCATGATCTATGAGATGTTGGACTTGCCTTTGTATTTCCTTGGTTTCTTCGGGGTTGACATGGTATGGAGCCTTGTTAGGAAGAGGTGCGCCGGGGATGAGGTCGATTGAATGTTCGATGCCACGCAGAGGAGGAAGACCGGGAGGTAGCTCATCGGGAAAGACATCCATGAATTCCTGCAACAAATCAGCCAACACTAGAGGAAGGGGATTAGGAGTGTTAGTCTTTGCCACCTCATCTTTGCACAATAGGACGTAGTGCATGACACTCGATGGGTCCTCACACACTTCTCTCATCTCTCTTTTTGTGGCTAGGAGGACCAAGTTTTTCTCTTTTGGCAAAGAGTCACTCAATTGTGGCTTGTGGCGCTCACTCACTTTGTGGTGGTTCACTCTCTCACTAGTCTCTCCATGATGGGTAGATGCTTTCTTGTCGGCTATCACTTGGCCTGGTGACATAGGTTGTAGCACGTACTTTGTTCCCTTCATCTTGAAACTATAGTGGTTTGTTCTCCCATTGTGGATGACGCCGAGGTCGAATTGAAAGGGTCTTCCGGAGAAGATGGCACACGGACATAGGAACCACGTCACACTCCAAGGTATCCTCATAAGCGCCTATCTTGAAGGAAACTAGCACCATGTGCTCCACTTGAATGGTACCGGAGTCGCTAAGCCATTGGACCTTGTAGGGACGAGGATGCTTCTTCTTGACCAATTGTAGCTTGGAACATAACTCTTCACTTTCCAAGTGGCAATTTCCTCCATTGATGATGACTTTCACGGAGCGCCCATTGATGCCGGCCTTGGTGTGGAAGATGTGACACCTTTGGTCTTCATCTTGTTTGTGTTGAAGTGTCAAGACCTTGGAGACCACGAGAGTGGGACTTGAATCGTTGTCACAATAGACTTGAGAATCTTCTTCTTCATTCACTTGGCACTGCATGGCGACATCCTCGAGTGCTTCCATCTTTTCTTCACTCATGGAGTCATACGTACCATCATCATTGGCGATCATGGTTCGCTTGTTGATGCATCGGAAAGACTTGTGTCCACGGCCACCACATGTGAACCACTTGATAGAACTGATCTTGACGGGATCGTCTGGTGGTGCCAATGAAGAAGAAGTCTTGTTCTTATAGTTGGTTATCGGAGGACGAGTTGAGGAAGGCATACCTTGCTTGTAGCTTGACTTGTCGCCAGTACTTGGTGATGCTCTAGTCGGAGTAGGAGGTGCCAAAGTTGTAGTAGAGGTAGCTTGAGTGTATGAGCCGTTGGTCTTGGATGAGTACTTGGCATACTTGAAATATTCTTGTACTTGTCGTGCCGCCTTGGTCGCTTGATGAACTAGCTAGAGAAGGTTGGAGTAGGGTTGGAAATTGGTGATATTCTATATTGGGTGGTTGAGGCCGTTCAAGAAGCGTTCCATTGTTTGCTCATCATCTTCTTTGACATTGTCTCGTATCATGGCGATCTCCTTTTCTTGATAGTATTCTTCCACCGTCTTCGCGCCTTGCTTGAGAGGTTGCAACTTCTTGAAGATATCACGTGTGTAGTATGTGGGCACGAAGCGGGCTCGCATGACGTCCTTCATTTGTGTCCAAGTCATGATGGGTGGCTCGTCCTTCTCGTGGCGTCGCTCGATCACTTGTTCCCACCAAATGAGAACATAGTCTTGAAATTCAAGAGATGCCATGGCGATATTCTTTTCCTCGTCGTAGTTGTGAAGACGGAATATCTTGTTGACTTTCAATGCCCATGAGAGATATTCTTCGAGATCACTGCTTCCGGAGAACTTGAGCATGGTGAACTTGAGCTTGCCGTAGTGGAGTTCTCCATCATAGTGATGATGTTGATGTCGCTCTTGGCATGGAGGGTGGTCTTTGAGCACTCGATCCGCTTGGTGTCGCTCTTAGCGTTGGGGGGGGGGGGGTCTTCGAGCAGTCGATCTGCTTGCCGTGGAGGCGGTCGAGGCATATGTTCCCGGTTTCGCCTTTCTTGTTGTTCTTCACAACGAGCGACTTCTTCTTGTCGTGCTTGACGAAGGGCTTCTTCTTGCTCACGTACTTGACGGCTGCGTTGGGCAATAGCTTGAGTGGACTCTGGAGTGTGTCTTGAGCCACTTGAGCTTGAGTTTCACGACTTTGTTGCTCTTGCCGAATTGCATCGCCGTCTTGAGATGCTTGACAAGGACATTGTGGAGGTAGATCATGCTCCATAGCTTCTTGTTGTTGGCGTCTTGCTTGATCACATGCTCGAACTCGGTCGTGTAGGTCATTGCCATGGAAAGGATTTTCTTGAGCTTGGCGATCTTGAGTGTCGTTGCGTCGAGGAGGACTCGCATCGGAAGAAGAGTAAGACGACGAGTGTCGACTTGAGTGGCTCCGTATTGGTGAAGAGGTTGAGGAAGATGCGCGGCTCATGATCATGTTGCGGAATTCATCCATTTGTTTGGAGAGCTTGGTGTCCAAATAGTCCCGTTGTCGTGCTTCCGATTGTCGTAGGTCGGTGGCGAGTTGCTCGATGCGATCACCCAAAGCTTCACTCTCTTGATTTAGAGCTCGTTGCGCGATGAATAAGTGATTCTTGGTGATTTAGTCGCGTTCATCATCTTGTTCCTCGAAGAGAGGGTTCGTCGAAGAAGAAGGCATATCCATCATGTAGAAGTGGTGGTGAGTAGGAAAAATGGGAGAACAGACCAAAGATACCTTTTTCGAAGATTGTGGATGTATCAAGTACGATCCCACATGATGCTATAATAGTAGAATTGGTACCAGGTTTTGTTCCTCACACCTACAAGTAAAGGCTTATGATGGATCTCGGTTAGGAAGTGGCACAAATAATTCAAGCAAATGTTAGTCAAGATGTTGAAAAGGTTTAAAAGATGCACGAATCGCAAGTAAGACAAATAGATCAAACCCAAGGATATCTCTAGGAACACACACACGGAAGATAAATGGGATCCGCGCAACCAAGGAATGAGCACAAGATGTGTAACCATGGATAAAGCTCTTGTTTCGCGGATACTAGAAAGATATAGCTCGATTGCACCAACCTAAGAGAGAAATGGGTACTCTACTATCCAAGTATGATTAAGTATGTCGTGAGAAAGATGATGTAACTATGCTTTGAGGCTCGATGCTATTGCTTACAAGCTCTTTGCTTCTCTTCTTTTTCTTTTGCTTAATAGGTTTTTTACTATGCCACAATGGTTGATAAGTGAGCCACAATGCGAATCAATAAGTAATATATGCACGGGAGAGATGTAACACTAAAGGTGTACTAAGGCATGGTCTGACAATTGTCAACTCGCTAGTCTCAGTGGGTAACCTACGCAAAAGAGGCTCGAAGCAATGAAGGTAATGGCAAGGGTAATTCTATGGTGTCGTCGAGGTTACTGTCCTTGCTTACAGTTGGTATGAAGGTGATGTTGGCGAAGCCAATGTGGAGGCCGAGTCGATGAAGACTGGCGGTGATGATGACGACAAATCGTGCCTAAGTAGCCGAAACACCTTAGGACACGAGGGAAACCGCAACCCAAAACTCAAACAACCACAAGAAGTACTAAGGAAGAGCAGAAGTGGTGGTGGAATGGCAAAAAGAAGGAAAATGGGAGTGGTCAAACTTCTCTGAGTAGCCCATGCGCACGGGGTGAGTGATACCCGTGTGCACGGGGTCCCGATGGCCCGTGTGCACGGGGTGTTCCGGGAGCGGATGAACACCTTTGGATCCGTGGAAATTATGCAAAATCCAACCAAAAGTGATGGATGGAAAGGTGGTGGAAGGTGGTAGGGGGTAGATCAACTTGTCAAACACCAAATTCGTGGATCAAATCAACCAAATCTCACAAGAACCAACAAATTACAAAAAAAATCTTGGGACTCTTTTGGTGGGGATTTTTGAATTAGGACGAAAAACAACAAAATCAAGCTAGAAAGTGGAGGGTAGGGACTCCAAGATGTGAATCAACCTTGCTCATTATACCAAGATGTTGTAGGGTGGAACCCTAGAAGGGATCTTTTCACAATTGGATGTGGGGAAAGTGATGAACACACAAGAACACATTGGACAAGCACTCAAGCAAAACCCAAATCACACATCTACTAAAGATAGCATACATGAGATCTACAAGATTACAAGCACAATCAAAGGAAACAAGTACTAGGTAGAATTCTTCCCACTCCTTAGAGATGAGGTCTTGATGATGGTAGTCTTCTCCAAGATGGTGGTCTTGAAATCCACAAGTGGATCCTCTCCTAAGAGGACTTGATCTCCAATGGATTGGTAGAAGGAGCAACGCACAAAAATATCTCATATAATACTTTGCTAACCCTAAACATAACCATAGGTACGGAATATATAGGCTTGGGGTCGAAGTGGAAGGAGAGGAGGTCCAAAACACAATCTCAGATGCCCATCCTGTAGGGCCAGTGCACACAGGGTAAGTTGGGCCTGTGCGCACGGGGGTCCCTGTGCACGGTACACGCCCGTGTGCATGGGGTTCTACATCGCCAACTCCCTGGATAGTCCCTGGGCACGGGGTCTCGGGGGCCCGCGCGCACGGGGTCGCCTGGGACTTCCTGTCTAGTTGCTATTTGTCTTCTTGTTCCTTTGTGTGGACTTGGGGTGGTTCTCCAACTCCTTGGTGATGCTTCTTAGCTGCTTGGGAATGCTCATTTTCGTACCTAATGACACACAGAGCATTTTGGTGAGGTAGCAACCAAGTTCCACTTGTATCCATATGCATGTCGAGTAGGAAAGAGTTCACCTTGGTTTCCATTGCACGTGCTCTAGCTCTTGTCATGGGTCCACGTGGGGTTTGATGTTTTGGTGTAGAGTCCATGGGGATGATGGAAGGATGCTCCGCATCATGTTCCCCCTCGTGTTCTTCATGTGATCCCCTCCAAATCATGAAAGATCGGCCCCTAGGGTTCCACCCTACATCATCTTGGTATCGTGAGCCAAGGTTGATCATGAATTTGGAGCCTCCCCTCTTTGTTTTCTAGCCTAATTTTGTTGATTTCGTCCTAAATTCAAAAATCCCCACAAAAATAGCCCCCAATTTTTTTTGTGATTTGTTGGTGTGATGAAGTTTTGTTGGATTTGATCTGTGGATTTGATGTGTAGCTGGTAGATCTAGATTCAGTCCCCCATTTCCAATCCACAAATTTGTCCAATTTTGCCCACATTTTGCACCCACCACGAACCCTAGAGTTCATCCCATGCCCGAAATTGCCCAGGCAACGGACGTTCGACAGTATGGTCGTCCGACCCCCACCGAACGTCCAACCGAACCTGACAAGACTGAAATTTCCCCTGGAAAATTTTCAGCCGCCCGCTACACTTTCTGCACCACCACTCCCGTAACCCCACATTGCATTGCAGCATACCACCACCGATTTCCGCAACCACCATTGCTTACCCGCTAGAAACTCCGATAATTTTGCCACTTTTGGTCTTTGAGAATTGAGTTGCGGTTTCTGTTTCCTAACGTGTTTCGGCTACTTAGGGACGGTTCGACAACGACGTCAGCGCCGCTCATCTTTGTCATCGACCTCGACCTCTTCATCATTTTGACACCATCCACCATAAGCAAGGACAGTAACCTCAACGACACTCTCGTACACTACCCTTGCCATTGCATTGATAACCCAATAGCCCATTTTCGTGCCACTTACCCATCAAGACTAGCCTTTGAGTATTGCCGGCAACGTTACTTCTGCACATTAGTGATCATTGCATATATCACATCATCTTGGTACACATATCTTGGCATCATCTCTTGTGTCACAAGGTTGTCATTGCATATACACAATAACTACCTTGGTTCGTCAAGTTTTGCATGAGAAAGAGCTCAAAAGAGAAAGAGCCAAACAAGCTTTTAAGCAAAAAAGAAAGATAAGAAAAAGAGCTTTTAAGCAAGAACCATAGCATCATACTACATTAAGATTGTCATACTCGATCATCTTGGATCATACCTCCGGAACACCATACATATAGATACTTGGGATAGAAGTCGTTGCATTTTTGCTTTATAGGTTGTGCACAAGTCCCGTATCCGCCTATTGTGCAATCGTGCTGGCGTCTCTCTTGTGTTGTGCAACACGAGCATTTTCCGTGGATTCCACATTTCCACTGATTTTTGGTTTGCACAACCCCATTTATCTATTTGCGAGTGTGTTTCCGTGTACCACTACTTGCTATTAGTCAACTTGTTGCATTTGCAAATTTGCGAATCTTTTTCAACATTATTTAGTCTCACTAACAATTGCATATATTTTGTCCACCATCCTCACCAAGCTCCACCAAAGGCTTTATTTGTGTAGGTGTGAGAAATCGACGAGATCCGATACGAATTGTGTTATTTCCTTGTTACACTATTGAGTGATCATTGATCCATTTTCAACATCTGGTAAGGTACATTTGGTCTAGTTCTTTTCATATGGATAGGCTAACTACTTCTTAGAATCCACTCTTCATCGATCAAGATGAGGACCCAAACATCTACGTTACCAAGAACCACCTCTTCGGCACACAAAGAGATTTGCATCGATGTGGCTGCCATATCTGTTCCAAGCAGTGCCCGCTTGTATGACTTGTTGTATTCATCGTTATTATAACGTTGGTCAAGATTAATAAGGCTTAGGAGCATTATATTTGAGTGTCATGAAGGGTACTTGGTGCTTTTACTATGTTACGCACTTGATGCCAACTGAAGATTTAAGACTCGTGAATATGCTCAAGGGTAGAAAACTGTGCTACAAAGAAATGATGTGAGCTTCAAAAAGGTTGGTGCGCCATCTAGAAAATGGAAACAGAAACATATTATATGCTTTTTGTATGCCAATCTGCCTCTAAACCAGCTAGACACACCACTATAGAGAATCTGCGCAAAACAGAGCAAGCAGGGAGGCGTGAGGGGGAAACCACATGACCCTTCCAAGATGAATATTTGAGTGCTCTTGTTTGAAATTTTTTGTTCACGGGAGCAGGCTGACACCCGTAGTTGTTTGGCATCAAATTCAAAAGATACACATCCTAAGATTGAAGCAATGCTACCTGAACCAAAGGGTTGTACGCCCACCATTATTAATATTCCATACTATTCGTGTTCTTCAGATCCCAATAATTTATTCGGTCTTGCTTTTGACATAAAACACAAGTACAGGCAGAGAGAAGACGAGGTCGAACCCCAACACCGGAAGGTATCTTGGCACAAAACCATCATGAGGAGAAGGGGATGTGTTGCTGTACATGAGGTGTTAATAAAGTTTCACATTCTTTGTTCTGGTAGATTTGGTGTGTTGGGTTGCCATGTTTGCTGTATTTATTTTCCTTAGATTGCTCCGGTGTTTTTGGTGCAAATTGATCAGGGAGGGCCTAGGATTTTGTCAAGTTTTTGTCAGGTTATTCTATGTATAGGATTGCGCTTCTATGTGTTGTTTCCTTCAAACTGTCATTGCAACAAAAGATGAAGGGTGTCTTCGTGATCAGTAGACCAGTGTGTGATACCGCCTGTTGTAGTTCTATTGCTATGCATACATGGGCAATAAATGCAAGTAATATAGTTTTGATGATGTCTGAGTGTATCTTGTGTATGTGCAGATAAGCAGCCCTGTTCAGAAGTGCTTTATAGAGGTCCTGTAAGCTTTCTAGACATACATGTTGTTTCCAGTCTCTCTCGGCTTCCCCAATCCTAGAGGTAATAATATGATTTCTTTATGTTGTTTGCCCAAATTAAGAAGTGAACTTTTGCTGCATATTTGCTCGATGTGTGTCCTGTAAACTCTAAGCTTTCTAGGCATACATGTGCACGTGTATTTGTTAGTTACTAATATGAATTCTGGATGTTGTTTGCCGAAATTCAGAATTGAACTTTTGCTGTATATTTGCTTGCTGCGTGTCCTATAAACTCTAAGCTTTCTGGGCGTGCATGTACACGTGTATTTGTTAGGTAATAATATGATTTCTTTATGTTGTTTGCCAAAATTCAGAACTAAACTTTTGTTGTATATTTGCTAGTTGTATGTGATGTAAACTGTAAGATTGTAGGCGTACATGTATACATGTATTTGTTAAACTAACAACCTTATGACTGCAAATACCATTTAAACAAACAACAGCCCCTTGTTCTATGGAACACCTATTTTTATTACCAAGCAAGCCCTATTTTTTTTGCGGTTGCAGCCACCTGATCACTAACCTGAATGAGTAGACATTATTTATGGATTTGCTTCCTTTCACGTCTCCACAGATGCATTTTTTTTCAAGCAGCCCTAAGGTAGCTTTTAAGATTGTTCTAAAAAACGGGTACTATTTTAGATTAAAGGCCTCAGGGATAGGCAAAAACTTTAAGAAATCTCACCCTAGACTTACTACATCTTTTGCATATGAGTGTTTCTTCTGATTTCAAGGATTGGGAGGGGAATGCATTTTCCAGTGCCTCAATTTTTGGTTACTTGTGGAGAGTAGAAGAAGAATTTTGAGGAAGAGTGTGATTAAGAAGCCCAAGGTGAATTATCTCTCTCTTGAATACAGTCATGCTTGTTCCTGCATTTTGATGTTTGATTTTTTCTGTGTAATAGAGCACGTGACATGATTTTGCACTCTTACCCACTGAGCAAAGCTACACTGTAAATGAAGGTCTCAGAAGTGTTTGTTTTTACCTTTTTGTCTGATAGATCAATACATGGTGTTGGTCGTGTGAACAGAGGTTGTTCTTCGGGCCTCTATATGAGCTAGCTGTAACCCGCCCCCCCCCCCCCAGGCCATTTAAACCCCACATGTCAGAGATAGCGGTGGGGGGTATATGATCAAGGATTTGCCAACAAGGGGGGTTATCGTCAATTATCCAGGTAGAAATCAGTGGTTGTGCTTAAGCTTCTGTTCTTTATTTAACTTTGAGGCATAAATTCAAATGATTAGTATATGCATAGCAGTTTAATGCAAGTGATAGTTGTGGTAAAGTAGAATCCAAGATCGAGGAAGGTGTCGAGGGGAGCACATCAAATTCTATCAAAGTAATTATCAACAATGCTACTCTGAATTATAGTGGCAGCTGGTCAATATCATGAACTTTTCCACTATGATTTGTTTTATTATTATTATATAATGTGTGGATCAACTTCACGGGACAAAGAAGCCTAATGCTCCTCATGGACGAGGTTGACAGTATATATGATGGTGGAATGTGACAAATGTGACCGGTAATACTTCGACTGTATCTCAAAGCTTGTGTAGTGGGAGCATTTCAGTGTACATAATGCTTCATGGGATATGTAAATTTTTTATTGTCTGAAAATATGAATGCCCATGATCTCTGCTAGATCTAATTTTAACCATCAATCTGATATTTTATTTGCACAAAGGATGAATTTTCCGGCAGCGTGGAGAGCCCTATATATTGATGACCAGCTGCCTCAGATTTACTTGTGAGCAATTCATATATCATGATCTACCATTTTGTTTTCTTCTAGACCAAGATTGATTAATGTTATTCATCATCAGTGTTTCAGTTTCATTAGTCCTCACATGAACATGTTGATTTCTAATTTCTCCGCACATAAATATGTAAGACATATTTGTACCTTTTCCCTGTAGGTAAGCAGAACAGGGCAGGGCTCACATTTACTTTCTAACGTAATGAGTGTGCTATTACCTGTTGATACTTGACATTAGTGATCAGCTTGATGCAAGCTTTTGTGTCGATTACTTTCTGCCTTTTTTGATAACCATTATTATTTTTAATTTTTTTCTATTGTGTTTTTTTTGCTTCCTTTTTCTGTCAAACTCTCATGTGGTACTATTTGTCAAGCATTGATATTGTTTTCACGTACAATTCATTATTTTTTGCTCATTTAATTAGATGTTCAAAAATATGATAAATGTGGGGCCTTGGTGCTAGATGAGACACTGACTTGTACTACAGGAAGGGAAAGTAAGCGACCGTTATGATTCACTTGCACTATATATCCTAAATCTGTATAGTTAGTTTCACTTCTGTTTATATGCTGGTTAGTTGCACTATATGATATAGCTAGCTATGTAGTTTTATTTATAAAGTCGGTACAAATAAGCTACTGCAAGCTTCATTCGTAGCTTTCTTTTGATGTAAGTTGATGCTTTTAGTCCATCATGTTTCCCATTATCAGGCTTGATACGCCTGAGCCAGTTATGTATAAAGACGCCATTTAAGTATCTCCTTGCACTGGTATGCCTGGACCATAATGTTATCAGGATCGATAAAATATGCCATGTAAGTATAATGGTTTTAAATTTTAATTCTTGGTTTGCTTTGGCTACATGCACCAGTTGCACAAGCAGCCTCTGTTTTTATTCCACATAAATCCAAGGACAATGTATTTTGACCTTCTATCTTTGTTCAACTGCAATATCTCAAATCGAAAGACACAAATTATTTTGAATGGTAACTAATTGGATACAAGCACGAGTGAGCCAAGGGATCGTTGACTCCCTAGCTGTCTTTCCCGGTTTCACTCACTGCCAGAGCAAGAATACTATTTTTGATGGGGTTTGTTCTGGAAACGGAGACAACATATCTCGATGCAAAATGCTTCAACCGTCAGGTTTTTATGTTAGCCATTATTAGGTTTACGAAAAAGTACTTCACTACTACCATGCTTCTATTCTACATGTTCTTTTTGCCATAGGATGCATGTGACATCATTAGTATTAAGTATGAGGTAGGGGTTTTAAGCCTTTAGGTAGATCTCAAGGTCTCGAGTTTTATGGATGGTAGTACCAGCAGAGGGGGGGGGGGGGTCTGATTGTTGGAAGCTACCAGTAAGAGAGAGCAAACATTTATTAGAGATGCATGTGTGCTGATATTAATCTGACCATGTTTACGTATATGGGTGGCGTTTTTTTTCTCATAAATTTGTCTGTTTGCAATTTATCTTTTGCCAAGGCAAAAGAAATGGTGTGTGTGGGAGAACTAATATATTTTAGAGCAATGGCTTAATTGCAGGCAGGAAAAAAGATTTGGAATGTATAGCAAAATGAAGGACAACAATATCGGAACCTGGTCTACAGGAACCAAACACACCTACATGAAGAGTTGTTTAGACGATGAAATCATGGTCAATATTGATGGAACATGCAGTGATGGCTCTACCTAATATCACCGCCTTCATGTCTTTCCTACTGGCAGCAGATACAAGACTCAGCCAGGGGTTAAGAGGCCAGCTCTATCTATATGATGCATCTCTGCTAAAATAGTTTGCTTTATAAAGGCAATGTAAGCTATCATCAAGTGATCTCATAACTTTCTTTAGCTATCATGTTACCATGTAATGAAATATACTCCGTATAACGTTGTGTACCTAAATATCTATTAAATTGGCTCTAAATCACTCTCACTTTCATGGCTTGCTCTCGCTTTTTGCGCCATGGGCGCAACGGGTCATCTAGTATGTAAGAAAGTAGAGGGGTAAGTCTGACGAATCATGTCTCATGTTCCGGCCGTGACAGCCAAGTGCTAAATTAGTACTCCCTCCGTTCCATAATTATTGTTGTGGATTTTGTTCAAATTGAACTGGTCACCAAATTATGAATATATTGATTGGTTTAGTATACAGGTCACCCAAATACGAATTATGGATTATATGGTTTTTTTCCTTAAAATGTCGTAGGGAGCTAATTGTCTTGATTGTATTCGATGTGTGTTTTATCTCATACAGTAGTGCGTAAACTAAGTCTTTCAAAAGATACTTTGACAAAATGACGGCAGTTAGCGCAGTCACGGCACGAGCTCGGCGTCCGCTAGACCAACGACCAACAAAAAATACGCCATGAAAGCGACCCGCATACCGCCGCAGAACGTAGTACGTGGTCGCCGAGCGGTTGCTACTAGTACTATACTGTAACATCACAGCCGGATTCTCGTCACACACAGACACAGGCACGCCCAGCTAACGAACGGCCAGCGCCCAGCGGTGGGTCGGTCGTCGCCGCGGTGCACGAGTGGTGGAGCATCTGATTAGCATAGAAAAGAAAAGGCTCCACCACCCACCGGTCGGTGCCCGCCGAAATCCAACAGGAACAAACCTTACCCCGTACGTGCACCGCCAGCTGCGCGACGCCGACGCGCGATCGCTCGCCGGACACACGCACATGCGCGGCGGGGAGGACCCACGCGCCCGGCTCGACCGGCGCACGGCCCGCCGGAGTGGTTGCCCCGTCACGCACGAGCACACACACCATCGCACGAAGAAACTGTAGGACTGGAGCCGGGCAACCACAGCCCGATCGGGGATCCGACGGGCTTCAGTTCCTGGCCGCCGCCGGCCCTAGAAAGCGGACGAGCGTGACGATTCTGTGGCTGTGCGACGCCACCGTCGCGGCCCCGCCAATTGGCACATTTTCCGTACCGCATACAGAGTGCTAATTGGAGTTTTGGACTCATCCACCGCCTGGCGTGCACCAACTAGGCAACTAGGCCAATCCAGGGCTGAAGATTTCTGAAAGAGGATACACAGATATAGAGCTACTCTTCTCCAGATATATGCCACGTTCTTTCCAACGTTTTTTCGGCCGAATTGCAGAGTACAACAACGACAGTGGTCTCCGATCGGACAAATCCCCGTGCTCGGCGCAGACATGCCATGCCATGCCATCGCTCGCGTGCCGACGGTGACGGCGGGGAATCTGCATGCTAGTGGCCGGGTCGACGCATGCTCCCGCTGTCAAAAGTGAAAGAGATGAACTTGCTAGTAGCTCCCTCAATGTACCGGTTTACCTGCTGCGTCAAAGAGAGATTAATTCAGGTCACGGCATAAAGCTCAACTCCATCCACCTTTTTACTCTACTGGACTTTCCCCCACATGAGCTCATACACATTTTGAGGACATACACATGCATGGCAAGAACACAAACAACAAAAAGCAGAAGAGGAACCCAGCTAGTAGCTACGTACATCCATGAATGAATAATGAAACAATCCGTGACCAGCCGATTGGCATGAACGATCGTTTCTGATTCCTTTCCTCTTGTCCTAGGAATCGAACCACAGATGCATCCATACCCTAAACCTAGAATGAACGAATTGCCCACATCGCAGTAGCAATGGCCGATCCAACAGCAACCACGATTTAGCTTGTGCTTTTGATGAGGATTCGAGGTTCATGAAAGAAACCATTTTTTCGATCACTGGCCGGCAAGTTCTGGCTGGCATTTGTGAGTGCCAGTGCAATGCTCCGCGGATGCCCGTCATTTCGAGCCGACGCCGAGGGTGAGCTCAAGCTCCTCGGCGGCGACCTCGTGGATCCTCTCCCCTTCCCACGGCGTCACCCTCCCCTTGTCGAACTCGAATTCCGGGCCGCTTCGGCCCCTCTCCCCCGCCATTCCATCCAACTCCATGGAGTTGGAGCTGGAGGCGCCTAGGTTGACGAGGTTGTACGCGGGCGACGTCGGCGCCGTCGTGGCCATCTGGAAGCTGATCCACCGGCCAGAGTCCACCGTGGAGACGTCCGACTCGTCGCACTCCGGTATCGTGTCCGGGTGCTCGTGCCGGCGGCCACGGGTGGGGCTCGCCGGCGCGGATAGGGCGAAGAACGGGTGCCGGAACGGGTCCACCTCCCAGTCCGGCTTCAGGATCTTGGGCGGCCGCGACGCCGTCGGCGACGAGAGCGGCGGCGTCACCGGCGCGCTGTTGGAGACCCGGAGCGGGGGCAGGTTGGGGAGGCCACGGAGGAACGGGAGGAGGCAGGCGGGGCTCGGGTTGTCGAGGCGCGTGGGGCTCGGGAAGCTCGACGACGCCGGGCTGGCGTTGTAGGAAGGCACCGGGCTCGGGAACGACGACGACGGCGCACTGAGCAGCTGCGAGGACGAGCAGGGGCTCATGCCCGCCGACGAGACCCCACCGAACGGCCCGGACGACGGCGGCTTGTATCCCTGCCACGAATCGAACCACACAATCAGATCTACACATCCAAGCAAGCCTAGCTAGATCCAGGAAATGGAGGGGGAGAAGAAACAGGGGGGGTCGATCTCGATCCCGAGACAAAGAAACGAGGTCTCACTCACCTTGCGGTAGGTGGTGCCGTCGTCCTCCACGACCCATCCGGCCTCGCGGCAGAGCTCCTTGAGCACCTCGTTGTTGTCGCAGTGCTTGGGGAGCTTGTAGTTGCCGAGCGCGCGGAGGCCGGTGAAGATCTTGGCGGCGATGGCCCGGCGCCGGCGCTCGCGCCGCTTGTTGTTCTCCCGCTCCTTCCAGGTGGGCGTCCGCCCCAGCCCGGCGTCCGCCTCCGCCGCCGCCGCAGCCCGGGCCGCCCCGGACGTCATGCTAGCCTACTAGCTCCCCTGCTCCTCGCTGCTCTGCTCTGCTCCGCTGCTCTCTCTCTCCGTCCCCTCTCTTCTCTCTCCACTTGGCCTAGCTCGTTTCTTTAATGGTGAGGTGGGGTGCTACAGTATGGGACGGGAGGCGAGCTGGGCTAGCTGCGGCGTGGAGTGGCGTGGTGTGTGATGAGTTTTGCTGAGCTGAGCGCTCTCTCTCTCTCGTAGTCTCGTGTGGGGTCGTCTGGGCTGGCTCACGAGGAGACTACGGCGACTCCCGTCCGCTTTATTGCGACTGGATTGGCCAGATTCTCTCTACTGGTGATGTCCGGGCCGGGCTGGGCCTACCTCTTTCCCTCTTGGCGGGCTCGGCTTTTGAGGACGGTGAGTGTGAACTGCGCTCTGCGAGGTGAGTGCGAGTGGTGCTCTGCGTGTGTCATGTGCCTGTGCCCGGTGCGTTGGGATTTGCCCCACGAATTTTACGGCCGTCGTGCTGGCAGTATAGTCTATAGATAGATAGGTACACAACGAACGAGGAGTATCTAGGGTGCTGCTCCTCGCAAAGTGCGTGCGTACAAACTCGCTTGTACGTACCGTCGTCCAACGACAAAGGGAAGTTTTGGTGAATAGGGAGGGCAGAATTTTGCGTGTAC
This sequence comes from Triticum aestivum, assembly GCF_018294505.1. Taxonomy (NCBI): domain Eukaryota; kingdom Viridiplantae; phylum Streptophyta; class Magnoliopsida; order Poales; family Poaceae; genus Triticum; species Triticum aestivum. The sequence goes on along the minus strand of NC_057798.1, from coordinate 217,493,952 downwards.
AGTCGCAGTGATTCGGTGGTTAGTTCCACACTTCAGGGCTGTGTGTGTGGCTTAGCATATTTGCCAAATATTAGAGCATGCGCAAACTTCTCCGTGCAAAAAACTCCACCTAACATGCTCGGGCCGGCCATTCTGAAAGAAAAAATTTGAAAAGCTCGGGCCCCAGTCTCTCTCGTGTGGAGTTGTAGCCCCCAACGCCGCCGTCCTGGAACGCCGTCCGTTCACACCAATCATTTTCTACCCCGGAACAGGGGAAATGTGCTGTACGTACAGTATGTCGCGATTAACTGGTTAGTCACGGTCTGGACCTTCGATTATACTGTACTTATATTATTTATTTACTCCTAATCACGGCCGTCAGGAGAGACGGCGATGCCAGTGCCAAGGGGCAGCTGACAGCGCTCTCTACCGTAACTTATGTTGCTTTGACCGCGTCCGTGGCCGTAACACAATTGTTTTGCTCAGTCTGACGGTCGGTGACAGAGAATGGAATGGATAATTAGGCTGCAGATGCAGGACCATCAGGCGCCGTGGACCGTCTGCCTGGACCCCGTTCTGGTTGAGGTGTTTGACCGAGAGGATTAGAGCATCTCTAACATATCCCACAACCAGGTGAGTCCCGCAAAACTCGTTTAAAAGCGCCCGTATGATTTTTTAGGTACCGCAAAACTTGTTTAAAAGCTCGTACATAATTTTTTTATGGTACCGTGAGCCCTCCGATGTAACAGATCCTGTAAAGCCGTCCTGTAAATGTTTTGCGGGATGCGTTTATGGGATCTGTTCCGCGCCGGAGGGCTCGCGATACCGCAAACAAAATCATAGGACAAATATTGATAAGTTCATCATCACTAGTTCATATCTAATTCATCATCGTATATACACATCACTAGTTGATCATCATACGAGCTAGGCTACGTTGCTTGGTTGAAGATGAGGGGCGGGGCGACCTCGCGGGCGACGCCACGGGTGACGCCAGGGGCGGTCTCTTCCTCCGGGGAACGGTGGGTAGGAGGCCGTTTCTGGGCGTTATGTGACGCCGCCGGAGATGCGGAAGACGAAGACGGTGACTCAGACGGCGAGGAGTCGCCGGCGAATTCGCCGACGCCGTCGGATGCGATTTGTGAGGCGTTCCGGGTTGGCTACTCTGAGAAGGAGGTGGCGATGCTCGTCGACTTGGCGATCCCCCGCGACGATCCGGCTCGGCTGGGACTTGATGATGACGCCGTTGAGATAGTCCGGCGGGTCGTCCATCGTCGTACGACGGCTTCGGCGATCCGGCCTTGGCGAGGTCCTCTACCCAAGGTATGTCTCCCCAAACCTACCTTGTCTGATTATTTCGAGGCCGGGGCGTGGAAGTTGGTTCAGAGAAAGAAGAAGAAGAAGCTGGCGGTGGCGGCGGCGGTGCCGGCGCCGGCGGCCAGCGGATCGGCTGAGATCCGCGCTGCAAGGATCCAGCGTTTGAATTTCCTATTGGGCTCTGGTGGGCTCGATTCGGATGTTGTGGCTGGGGGGCGGTTTGCGGATGGGTGTGAGGCCCTAACACTTGCTGATTCAGAGTGGGACGCAGTTAGATGGGTATGAGGCCCAGGCTAAACTGGACACCACTCCGGTTGCGACCATAGGCCCATGCATGCGATCAGTCGGTCGTCGATCGCAATGCTCCGTATCGCCGCTCCCTAGGGTTCGTCGGCGCTGTGTGGCATCTGGGTTCGGTAAGTGCGGACCGGGTCGTGCTACTCGTATCCCTTCCCTTGTGACGATGGCGGGACGGGGTGGTCCGGCTACGACCGGTCAGAAGACTCCGGTGATCGTCGGGGTTGTGCCGGCCGGCCGAGGTGGTGGAGGTCCGTCGGGTCAGAGGCCCGCGCTGGCCGCTGGGCGTGGCGCGCCGCCGGGGCCGAGGCCCACGCTGGCCGCTGGGCATGGCACTCCGCCGAGGCCGAGACCCGCGCTGGCTACTGGGGTGCTGCCGGCCACTGGGCGTGGCGGCGGTCAGGGCCATAGGCCGCCGACCCAGGGCAGGTTGTCCCGACGCCCTCACTCGCTGTTGTGGGGTGCGACAATTCTCAGCAAAGGCCGCCGCCGCCCGGTGCTGCCGTGGTGGCACCTCGCAAGCAGGTCTTGGCGCCGGGTCAGCAGCCGCAAGCTGCGCCGCCGCCCCATTACGTTGCTAGGCCGCCTCAAAAGCGTGTTGTGACGGTGCAGACCCAAATACCGCTGACTTAACCTGTGGCGGGTGAGGGAGGTGCGGATGCTGCTCGTGTACCGGCTAACCGCGACGGTAATGGACAACCCTGAGGATATTGGGGTGATGATGGTTACAATGCCTATGGGGACAGCCAACATCGTGGCTCGTCGTCCGCGGATGGCGGGCATGGCTACGCATGGTAGAGTGATGGATCGGCTGAAAGACCTTTCTACGGCCCTTCGGGAGATTTGTCGAGGGGGCGTCTGGCCCAGATTACAGGCAGCGAGGTGGTTACCGAGGTCATCGTGGTGGTCGCGGTGGTAGGAAACGGTACCACCAGCCTCCACCACCTATCGTGGTGGAGCCGACGGCATCCTTGGAGGTGGATGCTTCCGGTCAAGCTATGGAAGTGGTGGTTGCGCTGGCTAACGCTGAGGTGCCTTTGGCTGAGCCCTTGGTGACGGATGATGTCGGGGTTAGCGACAAGTCCGATGTGGATAGAGCTTCCAAGTGGGCTCGTAAAAGGAGAAGATGTTGTGCTACCGTTGTGGAGAGAGAGGTCACTTTATTGCTGAGTGTGTGACTGAACTTTGTGATACCTGCCTCAAGCCTGCGCATGACACGAGAGAGTGCCCTATTTTGCGTGACCAGATGCCGAGTATTACCATATATGGAGTCTATTGTGTTGACCTGATGTTTTTTGAGTCTCCTAGTGCGAGAGAGATACTAGACGAACCCCAGAGCACAACCACGGGGATTGTGACACCCCCGATTCAATCATACACTAACCATGCACGCAAACGTGTACGATCAAGATCAGAGACTCATGGGAAGATATCACAACACAACTCTAAAAAACATAAATAAGTCATACAAGCATCATATTACAAGCCAGGGGCCTCGAGGGCTCGAATACAAGTGCTCGATCATAGACGAGTCAGCGGAAGCAACAATATCTGAGTACAGACATAAGTTAAACAAGTTGCCATAAGATGGCTAGCACAAACTGGGATATGGATCGAAAGAGGCGCAGGCCTCCTGCCTGGGATCCTCCTAACTACTCCTGGTCGTCGTCAGCAGCCTGCACGTAGTAGTAGGCACCTCCACTGTAGTAGTCGTCGTCGACGGTGGCGTCTGGATCCTGGGCTCCAACGTCTGGTTGCGGCATCCGAGAAGAAGAGGAAAACGGGGGAAAAGAGGGAGCAAAGCAACCATGAGTACTCATCCAAAGTACTTGTAAGCAAGGATCTACACTACATATGCATGGGTATATGTGTAAAGAGGCAATATCGGTGGACTGAACTGCAGAATGCCAGAATAATAGGGGGATAGCTAGTCCTATCGAAGACTACGTTCTGGCAGCCTCCGTCTTGCAGCATGTAGAAGAGAGTAGATTGAAGTCCTCAAAGTAGCATCGCATAGCATAATCCTACCCGGCGATCCTCCCCTCGTCGCCCTATGGAAAAGCGATCACTGGGTTGTCTGTGGAACTTGTCTAGGTGTGTTTCATTAAGTATCCGGTTCTAGTTGTCATAAGGTCAAGGTACACTTCGGGTCGTCCTTTTACCGAGGGACACGGCTATTCGAATAGATAAACTTCCCTGCAGGGGTGCACCACATAACCCAACACGCTCGATCCCGTTTGGCCGGACACACTTTCCTGGGTCATGCCCGGCCTCGGAAGATCAACACGTCGCAGCCCCACCTAGGCACAACAGAGAGGTCAGCACGCTGGTCTAAATCCTATGCACGCAGGGGTCTGGGCCCATCGCCCATTGCACACCTGCACGTTGCGTACGCGGCCGGTGAGCAGACCTAGCAACCTCCATTACAAAGGAAGTTGCGTTACGCAGTCCAACCCGGCGCGCGCCGCTCAGTCGCTGACGTCACGAAGGCTTCGGCTGATACCACGACGTCGAGTGTCCATAACTTTTTCCGCGTAGTTGGTTAGTGCGTATAGGCCAGTGGCCAGACTCAGATCAAATACCAAGATCTCGTTAAGCGTGTTATTATGAAGTAACCGTGAACGCCGACCAGGGCCAGGCCCACCTCTCACCTAGGTGGTCTCAACCTGCCCTGTCGCTCCGCCTCAAAGTAAAAGTCGGGGGCCGTCAGGAACCCAGGCCCACCTCTACCGGGATGGAGCCACCTGTCCTTCCAGCCCCCACATCGGAATCACTTGCGGGTACTCAACAAGCTGACCCGACTTTAGTCACCATCTGTAAAGTATATGTATGTATAGTATATACCCGTGATCACCTCCCGAGTGATCACGGCCCGATAGTATAGCAAGGCAGACTGATAAGAATGTAGGGCCAATGATGATAAACTAGCATCCTATACTAAGCATTTAGGATTGCGGGTAAGGTATCAACGACTGTAGCAACAATGACAGGCTATGCAACAGAATAGGAGTAACCGAACAATAACATGCTACACTACTCTAATGCAAGCAGTATAGAGAAGAATAGGTGATATCTGGTGATCAAGGGGAGGGCTTGCCTGGTTGCTCTGGCAAGAAGAAGGGGTCGTCAATTCCGTAGTCGAACTGGGGTCGCCCGCAGTCTCGGGGTCTACCGGTTAGGCGTAGTTCTTAACCCCCAAAGCACTGAGGGAAGTTCGTCGACCCATGCTCTAGCCGCATGCTTGAGATCACGCATCAGTCGGGGTTTCAACCCTTTGAGAATCAAGCCATTGGCTCACTCTGGTTGTCCATTCGATTGAGGATGGGCGACTGAAGTATAGTCGACTTGTGTGCCTTGAGATGTGCAGAACGCTCTGAATTCCTCCGAATCGAAGTTTGACCCGTTGTCAGTGATGATGTTGTCGGGACTCCATATCTGTATATCAATTCTCTGATAAAGCTGACAGCAGTACCGGCATCAAGGTTCTTGATGGGTTTAGCCTCGATCCACTTGGTGAACTTGTCGACTGCTACCAGCACATGTGTGAAGCCGCTTCTACCTGTTCTTAAGGGTCCAACCATATCCAACCCCCAAACTGCAAAGGGCCAGACGAGTGGTATGGTCTTTAAAGCTGATGCGGGCTTGTGTGACATATTGGAGTAGAATTGGCATCCCTCACACTTGTCGACTATCTCCTTTGCCATTTCATTCACTCTTGGCCAGTAAAATCTGGCTCGGTATGCTTTGGCCACGATGGTCCGAGAGGACGCATGGTGACCACAGGTCCCCGAGTGGATGTCGTCAAGGATTATTCGACCTTCTTCTGGCGTTATGCATTTCTGACCAACTCCAGTCGCGCTTTCTCTGTACAGCTGCCCCCTTATCACGGTAAAGGCTTTAGATCGGCGGACGATCTGTCGAGCCTCTTCTTCGTCCTCCGGGAGCTCTTTCCTCAAGATATACGCAATATATGGTACTGTCCAATCGGGAGTGATCACTAAAGCTTCCATGATCAGGTCGACCACCGCTGGAACTTCAACCTCAGTCAGATCTGTGATACTCTTGGGCTGCGGAGCTTCTTCGGTAAAAGGATCTTCTTTGACTGCTGGAGTATGGATATGCTCCAAGAACACATCACCGGGAATGCTTCTCTCTTGGAACCTATCTTTGCCAAATCATCAGCCGCTTGATTTTTCAGTCGGGGTATATGATGGAGCTCTAACCCTTCGAATTTCTTTTCAAGCTTCCTCACTGCATTGCAGTATCCAGTCATGGCTGGACTTCTAACGTCCCACTCCTTCATCACCTGATTGACCACCAAATCTGAGTCGCCATAAACCATAAGGCGACGGACGCCAAGTGAAATAGCCATGCGCAACCCATATAAAAGTGCCTCGTATTCTGCTTCATTGTTGGAGGAATCAAAGTGAATCTGGAGCACATATCTGAGCTTATCTCCTCTGGGGGAAACCAAAACTACCCCAGCACCGGAACCATTTAACATCTTAGAGCCATCAAAGAACATGGTCCAATGCTCCGAGTGAACTTGAGTCGGCTGCTGTTCTTCAATCCACTCGGCAAGGAAATCTGCTATTGCTTGGGACTTAATGGCTTTCTTTGCCTCAAACTTGATATCAAGGGGAAGGAGTTCAATCGCCCATTTCGCCACTCGACCAGTTGCATCTCTGTTGTGCAGAATCTCTGAAAGTGGGGCGTCGCTGACGACTGTAATGGAATGATCAGAGAAATAATGAGCAACCTTCTTCGTGGTCATGTAGATCCCATACACAAGCTTCTGATAATGAGGATATCTTTGCTTCGATGGAGTCAAAACTTCAGAAAGATAATACACTGGGCACTGAACTTTGAAGGCTTTCCCTTCTTCTTCCCGCTCGACCGTAAGCACTGTACTGACGACTTGTCCTGTGGCTGCAATATAAAGCAACAGAGGCTCTTTGCTGATTGGAGCAGCAAGCACCGGCTGGGTGGAGAGCAGAGCTTTTAGCTCGGCAAATGCTGCATCAGCTTCTGGAGTCCACTCGAACTTGTCTGCCTTCTTCATCAGTCGGTAAAGAGGTAATGCCTTTTCACCGAGACGAGAGATGAATCGACTTAACGCGGCCAAGCATCCAGTAAGCTTCTGGACATCATGCACACGCACAGGGAGTTTCATTCGGAGTATGGTGCCAATTTTTTCTCGGTTAGCGTCGATTCCTCGTTCGGAATCGAGAAAACCAAGTAACTTTCCACCAGGAACTCCGAATGTGCACTTTGATGGATTGAGCTTGATATCATACCTCCTAAGATTGGCAAATGTTTCAGCGAGGTCAGTCAACAGGTCAGAACCCTTTCGCGATTTGACCACAATATCATCCATGTACGCTTCCACGTTCCGACTGATTTGAGTGAGTAAACACTTCTGAATCATCCTCATGAACGTGGCTCCGGCATTCTTGAGGCCGAATGGCATGGTGACATAGAAGAAGCACCCGAATGGAGTGATGAAAGCTGTTTTGATCTCACCGGGTCCATACAAACGGATCTGATGGTATCTGGAATAAGCGTCTAAAAAAGACAATCTCTCACATCTCGTAGTCGAGTCGACAATTTGGTCGATGCGAGGAAGAGGAAAATGATCTTTTGGGCAGGCCTGATTGATATGTTTGAAATCAATGCACATGCGAAGTGACTTGTCCTTCCTGGGGACCATGATGACATTGGCGAGCCACTCGGAGTGATATATCTCTCGGATATACTCTGCTGCCAACAGTCGAGCCACCTCCTCGCCAATGGTCTTTCTCTTCTGGACGGCGGACCATCGAAGATGTTCTTTGACAGGTTTTGCTTTTGAGTCGACTCTAAGGCGATGCTCAGCCAGCCCTCTGGGAACACCCGGCATGTCAGCAGGCTTCCATGCAAATATGTCCCAGTTCTCACGGAGGAACTGGATGAGCGCTTCTTCCTATTTAGGGTCGAGTGTTGTGGAAATATGAGTCGGAGCTGCGTTGGGGTCGGTCGGGTGAATGTGAACGGGCTTCATCTCGCCAGACGACTGAAACACTAATTCTATGGCAGGCTTCTTGGCCCGCAACAAATCACTCGGATCTGCATTTTTCTTGTATTCTTCTAGCTCTACCACTGTTATCTGGGAATCGACAATCTTCGAGCCTTTCTAAAAACACTCTTCTGCCTTCTTCCGATTGCCAGTGATAGTGATCACGCCCTTGGGGCCGGGCATCTTCAGTTTGAGGTACACGTAACATGGTCGAGCCATGAACCGTGCGTAAGCTGGTCTCCCCAAAATAGCATGGTAAGCGCTCTGAAAATCCACGACTTCAAATGTCAGCCTCTCTTTGCGGAAATGCTTCGAGTCACCGAACACCACGTCCAGAGCTATTTGACCGAGTGACTCAGCCTTCTTTCCAGGTATAACTCCATGAAAACTCATGTTGCTGGCGCTTAGTCTGGACATCGGAATGCCCATTCCTTTTAGCGTCTCCGCATATAATATGTTTAGTCTGCTACCACCATCCATTAGCACCTTCGTCAGTCGAGTGCCTTCAACGACCGGGTCGACCACCAAAGCTTGCCTCCCAGGGGTGGCTATATGAGTCGGGTGATCGGACTGGTCGAATGTAATGGGAGTTTGAGACCATCTCAGATAACTTGGTGTCACCGGGGTGACCATGTTTACCTCACGGTTGATAACCTTCAATCGGCTTTTGCTTTCCACATCAGCAAAGATCATCAGAGTGGAATTAACATGAGGATATCCTCCATCACTATCCTCCTTGTCCTCAGCTTTGTCCGACTCCTTTCCCTTGTCCTTGGGCTGTTTTCCTTGTAACTGCTGGATCAAGAGCCGGCACTGGCGAGTGGTATGCTTCGGGTAGATGAAATTACCCTCTTCGTCTTTCTTCGTGTGGATGTGACACGGCAAATCCATCACGTCATTTCCTTCCTTATCTTTCACCTTCTTGGGGTTCCAAGATCCTTTGGGCTTTCCTTTGAATTTACCCTGAGTCACGACGAGAGCCTCTCCAGGAGCCGCTGGCTCGGCCTTCCGCTTCTGCTTCCGACTGGAGTTTCCCTTCTCCGACTGACTCGGCTTGTACTTGCCACTCCGGAGTCAGTCCTCCTCTTCACCATTGGCGTACTTGGTGGCAATTTCCATCATTCGACTCAGGGTCATATCTCCGGTCCGACCAAACTTCAAACTTAACTCTTTGTTCTTAACACCATCTTTGAAGGCACAGACTGCCTGATGATCAGACACGTTCTCCACCGTATGATGCAAAGTAATCCATCTCTAAATGTAATCTCTCAAGGTTTCATTCGACTTCTGCACGCAGACTTGCAGCTCTGTCAATCCGGCTGGTCGCTTGCAAGTTCCCTCGAATGTCTTGACGAACACTCGGCAAAGATCTTCCCAAGTGTAAATGCTGCTAGGAGCTAACTGATTCAACCACGCCCTGGCCAAACCTTCCAACATGAGTGGTAAATGCTTCATAGCCACCTCATCATTCCCGCCACCAATCTGTACCGCCACTCGGTAGTCTTGAAGCCAAGTTTCAGGCTTGGACTCACCGGTGAACTTACTTACTCCAGTCGCCAACCTGAAGTTGGGGGGAATCACTGTAGCTCTGATAGCCCTGCTGAAACATTCTGGACCTGAAACATGGACTCGACTGCTAGTGGGCGCATCTCTGTCATGGCCACCTTGATGAGCTCTGTTCCGATCGACCAGACCTTGCACGATGATGGACCGTGCGTCAAAGCCTGGTTCCCTGGGGTCGACCGGAGCTCTTCGCCCAACACTGAGCTGGCGCCTGTCATCTTGCTGTCGATGGGCGTAAGACCCACCTCTTGGGGGAGGAGTGGGCACTCGACGCCTATCATCACGATCGAATCGGTCACCGTACTGGTCACGTCGACCTTCGCGTCCCTCACGCCGCGGAGGTGATCTTGGGCTGTGAGCCGACTGAACTGTATTCGCAGCGACGGATCGACTGTGAATCCTGTTGCGTGACTGTGACACAGCTGAATTCTGATCTCCTGCTGCTCGGAGCAAATCCCTAATTTGCATCAAGCCTCTGCCAGCCTCCGACTGAGAGGGCTGAATTGACTCTGCTATACGGGCTGCAGCTGCTAAATTCTGAATCGGGGTTCGATATACCTGAGTCGGTTGCGGAAAGAGTTGACGTCAACTGGAGTCGGGTACTCGTTGCCGCGCGCGTTCGTCGAGTGCTCGCTGGAGGTTCTCTAGTCGAGTGCGTTCAGCCAAGTTGGCCAAAGGTGCCTCCTCCAAGGCGCGAGCCTCGGGGGTTTCTCCCGCGATGGGAGTATGTAGGGCATCCATGTTCCGGCGACGAAGATCTTCTCTCTGCAGGGAAGTAAGTGGCTCGGGCTGATATTCCTCGTGGGCCTGAGCGGGGTCGCCTCCGCCGTCTATCCCGTCGGTGCGGGGGAAACCGGGAGGATTACGAGGCCCATTGACCATCAGAACCTCAGCCGCCGGATCGCTGCTGTCGCACTCGGATGCGGTCTCTACGGAGCCAGTCGACAGATCGAACAGGCCGTAGAGAGATTCGTCTGGCTCGATTGCCGCGACTTGGGTGGTGGCCGATTGGCGAGCCACTGCGTGCCTCACCCACCGCTGGAGCCTCGAACGACCAGAGCGCTTGTGCTGGCGGGAGACAGGGAGGGGGGACGACACGGGAGTCGACCGATACGGAGTCGACGGTTGCCGCAGCAAGACGCCGCGGAGACACGCCCGAAAATTCGTCGCACCGCGGACGGAGAGCGCGTCGATGTCGAGTGGAGCTTCCTGGAGCCAAGCGGAGTCGTCGGCGATGAAGGTGAGCGCGCCGAGACGGATCTCGCGGCCCTCGACCAACACTCCACCTGAAACCATGATGAAAGCAATCGGAACAATTGCAACTTCTCCAAAAATCGCTAAGACACCTGCCCCACGGTGGGCGCCAACTGTCGTGGTTCTAAGTCTGACAGTAGAATGGGGGGTAGGTATGGAGAGGCAAGATCCTAGCTACGGAGCAGTTGTACAGACAAGGGATTTACGAGTTCAGGCCCTTCTCGGAGGAAGTAACAGACCTATGTCTTGGAGCCCGGAGGCGGTCGACTGGATTATGTGTGCGTAGGTTACAGGGGTGGGAACCCTTTACACTGAGGAGGGGGGTGGCTTATATAGTGTCTGCCAGACCCCTCCGGCCCTTAGTTATGCAGGGTTTAAAGTACATAAAGGTTTGGCGTTACTGGAAACGCCCTATATAATGTGTCATCAAGGCCATAAAGGCTACTTAATTATAGATCGTTTGGATGCAGAGTGGCTCTTGACCTCCTGGTGGTCGAGTGAGTCTTCATGGTCGAGTCCTTCGAGTCCGTCGAGTGAAGTCTCTCTTGGTCAACTGGAAGACAGCTTCTTCTGAGGATGTCCTTGGGAAGGGTACTTAGGAAAGGTCCGTGACCCTACCCTAGGTACATGACTTCATCATTAGCCCCCGAATGGATCGAGGTTTGAGTGAGGAAGGAGTTGATAATCTTTCCGACCTGTTTTTTGTGCTCTGAACATGTCTCGTCTTGGATCAATAATCTTTTTTAATGATGGAAGCAACTTTTCTTTCAGTCGCCTTGATCCATTCATTTCTTCTGTCAAGTGAACTTTTGAACTTAGTAACCTTCTGAGCAACGGATCGCAGGAAATCTACCGTCTGACAAATTGATCTGCTGTTAACAGATTTTGCGGGATCCGAATTTTGGGAAGCACGCGAAGCAGAGCGGACTGTGGTACTCGGAAGGGATAAGGCGTAGACGCCTCGATTTCTGCGCCGCCTTTTTCGCCACGTATCACGCGTGCGTGACTATTTCGGTATGTGACAGGATCGCCCGGGCCCACTTGTCAGCCACTCGGAAGTGCCCTTATATAAGGCGCCGGGCAAGGGTTTTTGAACAGTGCCTCCCCATTCCCCCCTCTGCCCTCTTCACCTCCGCCTGCAGTGCCTGCACTCGCCTCCGCCCATCCACCCCTCGCGTGTTTCGCCGGTGACAATGGTGAAGGAGAAGACGACGGCCTTGGAGCACGTGAAGAAGGCGACGGCGACAGGGAAAGCGAAGGGAAGAGCGTCCAGTCGGGGCGGATCTTCGTTGAGGTCTCGCCTGCCGCACGGTTGGGTCCAAGGGGATTGGATCCGCTCGACCATCACCGAGGCGGATCTCAACGACCTGGCCAATGAGGGTCTGATCTCCCACGGGTCAGCGAGGCTTCCGGGGTCCGAGTGGCAACCGCAGCCGCAGGAGGGTGAGTGCGTTCTCCTAGCCACTCATGTAGATCGTGGATTCTCTCTGCCGCCGAGTGTTTTCTTTCGAGGGTTCCTGAACTTCTTTGGGGCGCAACTCCACCATTTCACTCCCAATTCCATCGCCTATCTTGCTGCTTTCGTGTCTATGTGCGAGAACTTCCTGGGTTGTCGACCGCACTGGGGTCTCCTTAAGCACATATTCACCTGTCGCTCACAGACGGTGAAAAAGGCGAGTCCAGATGATGAGAGGACTAAGGTTATCCAGATGTGCAGGAGCCTTGGGATTCAGATGAGGAGTAAGAGTACTTTTCCGGCCATGACCCTTCCTGAGTCGGTTAGAGGGTGGCAGTCGACCTGGTTCTACTGCCAAGATGAGTCGACGCCGGGGCAATCGACTGGTCTCCCTCCGTTCTCCATGGACCGAGTGAACAAACCCTCTTCTCTAAAAGTGCTTCTCGAGGAGAAAGCTCAGGTAAAAATGTTGATGGAGCGTGTAGTCCAGCTTGTTCGAGACAGAGTGACGGGTATGGACCTTCTGGAGGTCTTTCTCAGACGACGCATCCAACCACTTCAGTACCAAGGCCGCCCGATGTGGCTGTACTGTGGTACCGAAGACACCACTCGGGTCCATCCAGAAGCGGTTAGCGACGCCACACTGGAGAGGTGGATGGCCGCCATCACAGGGAATAAGGACAACCCTCGAGGAGCTAGGAGGATCCCACCACTCGACCATTCCTACACACCGGACACGGTATGATCGCTTATCTCCAATTGTAATCTTGCTTTATTCATTCTGCTTCATTGCAAATTGGTCGATTGACCTTTGTCTTGTTTTGTTGTCTGTCAGGCCACCACCGAGCTGTACTCGATGCCCAATGGAGCGCAAGCACCGACTGAGGAGGAGGAAGGAAGTGGGGGCGAAAGCCCGGAGGAGTGGGATTCGGATGCGGATGACGATGATGAGGGTGATGACTCTGGTGAGGAGGAAGAGGAGGAGGAGGAGGAGGAAGTTGCGCCTCCTTGCTCGGAAAGACGCTCGAAGCTTGTCCATGATCCTGCAACCGAGCGTGGTAAGGGGGTCGCGACCGTCGCGCAGTCGACCAAGCGCCCTCGGACAACTTCTCCGGTGCCGACTGAGAAGGCTCCGAAGCAATCTCGAATGGTGCCGTCGAAGCCGGCGAAGGTCCTGCCGAAGATGAAGATGGTGATCCCCACTATCTCAGGGTAATGGTGCTACTTGAGTTTTCCTGTTCCACATGAACTTATTCTTGGTCGACTCATGAATCAACCGATTGATTTCTGGAATTGCAGCGCTGCTACTTCTGATACCTCGGCCAGGGCTGAAGACCATGAGATGGAAGACGCTGCCACTTCTAAACCTGGTATGACCTTTATAGTTTCGTCTTCAGTTGATTGGCTCCTTGTCTCTAATTTTGATTCTTTTATGCAGCTCCATCTAACGTCGTTATTGACCTTCCTGACGACGATGACGAGGAACCTCTGAGGCAGAGGAGGAACAGAAAAACGTATGCTGGCAAGGCGACTCAGGACGTGCCAGCACCCGAGACACTGGTCACGGAGGGAGAGAACATCACTTGGCCTACCGTATCTGTTGCGGTGCCATTAACGAGTGCTCGCCCCTCATCGTCGAGTGCTGCACAACCTTCACTTTTCTCAACCCACCACGTCCAAGAGGACCAAGCCAGTGCTGTGAAAGAAGCAATACGCCAGGCAGGAGTCATGATGGAGCAAGTGAAGGAACTCCGAGACGCCAGTCAGGCAGCATATGACGCCAATTCAGCTCTTCAGAGTAACGTTCAGGTCAGTCGGTCACCGCCTGTTCTGTTAGGATATGATATCTGAAAATCTTTCTCTCTGAAAATTGTAGTATCTGTCCTACACCCATTGGGTGTGTTGTTTGAAATTCTGGGTTAGTGGGGGCACGCTAAGTGCACCCACTGGGTGTAGTCCCCAAGGCTATGGTGGACTGTTGGCAGTCGACCATATCTTTATGTCTTAAGCTCTTTAGTCGATCAGGTCAAATGGATTGAGAAAACGGCGGGGGCACGCTGAGTGCACCCACTGGGTGTAGTCCCCGAGACTGTGGTCGACTGCTGGCAGTCAACTACAGTCTGAAGAACATCTTCCGTTTTTTTTGTTGTTGGTCGACTGGTCGACTCTAAATGATAAAACTAGTGGGGGCACGCTGAGTGCACCCACTGGGTGTAGTCCCCGAGACTATGGTCGAATGTTTGTATTCGGCCGTACTCTTAGAAACTTTATGATTTTCCTTTAGTCACTCAGAAGTGAATTGTCTTTGACATCTGTCGATTGGTTCTTCGCAGAAATCCTGTGAGCTTGCGGCTCGTTACACTGAGTTGGAGAACAAGCACATCCAGCTCGAGCTTGATCTGAAACTGGTCCAAGAGAACTTATCGAAGGCGAAGGAGGAAGCAAAAGGTATGTTTGGTGAGACTCTCGACGACTGCCTTTGTCTCTCGTCCGCTTCAGAGTCTGATCTCACTGTAACCTTGCAGACAAAGTGAGGGATGCCCAGAGGAAAAAAGACCTTGACTTGGCTGAGATGCAGAAAGCAGCTTTAGAGAAGACCAAGCTCGCAGATGAGAAGCTGGCTTCAGTCACCAAGCTTGAAGAAGAAAACACCAATCTGAAAGCTGCTCTTGATGCGGCCAACAAGGAGGTCAGTCGATTGAAGAGTGACAAGATTGCCCTGAGTGACAAGGCCAGTGAGTTGGTGGGAAAGAAGAACGATCTGGAGGCTTATCTGAGAGGACTCGCCAATAAGCTATTCCTCATGCTTGAAGGTAATCTTTTCATATCAAACAGACATTTTAACTGTGATCCTTCCATCCGACTGTTGTCTTGACTCGGTGTTTGTTCTTGCAGAGTTTTGCCAGAACTTTGAAGAGGAGACTGGTCGACTGGAGCCAAACCTGGATCCCATCAACTCTCCTGTCAAAGATGAAGTCGCCATGAATGTGCTCCGACTCGAATCTCGCATTGCTGCCATCGTCGACTATCTCGCAAGGCTGAAGGTCGCAACTTCCCGCATCGACGCAACACTCTGGCCAAGAGAGACGCTCCAGAACGACCTCGAGTCTCTGATGACTCGACTGAACGCAGTCCCAAGTCGAGTGCAGGAGTGGAAGAAGTCTTCTGCTAGGTGTGGTGCGGATGTTGCTCTTTCTCTGGCCCGCGTTCACTGCAAGGATGCACGAGAGGACAAGCTGGCGGCCCTTAGGGTGGCTAATACCAAGAAGCACAATTTCCGGTCTTTCATGGAGACCTTCATCGCCGCTGCCACTCGGATTGCAGATGGAATCGACCTGGATGAGTTTGTTGCACCTTCCAGCCCTCCACAGGAGGGGTAAAAAACTTCTGAGCTTGATACCTTAAATTTGCCTCGGTATGCCGAGTGATTTTTGTAACCGACAAACCTTAACAGGCTTAGCGCCTGAGCACTTTCAGTTCCGTTAGGTGTTATCCGATCTTGGATTCGACGTTGAAATATGTTTGCATTTGGTTTGAGGTGTCTTTTGCAGGCTAAGGCGAGCACTGGACTGCAGCTAAGCCCCCGAGTGGGAGGTTTGCTCTCCACTCGGTAGGATATTCAAAAACTTAGGCGAGCACTGGTCTGCAGCTAAGCCTCCGAGTGGGAGGTTTGCTCTCCGCTCGGTAGGATTTTTAAAAACTTAGGCGAGCACTGGGCTGCAGCTAAGCCTCCGAGTGGGAGGGTTGCTCTCCGCTCGGTAGGATTTTCGAAAACTTAGGCGAGCACTGGGCTGCAGCTAAGCCTCCGAGTGGGAGGTTTGCTCTCCGCTTGGTAGGATTTTCAAAAACTTAGGCGAGCACTAGGCTGCAGCTAAGCCTCCGAGTGGGAGGTTTGCTCTCCGCTCGGTAGGATTTTCAAAAACTTAGGCGAGCACTGGGCTGCAGCTAAGCCTCCGAGTGGGAGGTTTGCTCTCCACTCGGTAGGATTTTCAAAAACTTAGGCGAGCACTGGGCTGCAGCTAAGCCTCCGAGTGGGAGGTTTGCTCTCCACTTGGTAGGATTTTTTACGGCGTCTCTCTGAGGGATAAGGCATTAATCGACCTCATCTTCCTTATGAAGAGCACATTCTACCTGTGGCGTAGCTTGGAAAGAGAGGGTAGTAGTCGACCTGCACCTCGTCCCCCTTGCGGAGCGCACGTTGTACTTGTGGTGTAGCTCGGAAGGAGAGGGTGGCAGTCGACCTGCACCTCGTCCTCCTTGCGGAGCGCACGTTGTACTTGTGGCGTAGCTCGGAAGGAGAGGGTGGCAGTTGACCTGCACCTCGTCCTCCTTGCGGAGCACATGTTGTACTTGTGGCGTAGCTCGGAAGGAGAGGGTGGCAGTCGACCTACACCTCGTCCTCCTTGCGGAGCGCACGTTGTACTTGTGGCGTAGCTCGGAAGGAGAGGGTGGCAGTCGACCTGCACCTCGTCCTCCTTGCGGAGCGCACGTTGTATTTGTGGCGTAGCTCGGAAGGAGAGAATGGCAGTCGACCTGCACCTCATCCTCCTTGCGGAGCGCACATTGTATTTGAACTTAGGCGAGTGCTTAGACTGCAGCTAAGCCCCCGAGTGGGAGGCTGGCTCACCACTCGGTAGGATTTTATTTAACTTAGGCGAGTACTTAGACTGCAGCTAAGCCTCCGAGTGGGAGGCTGGCTCACCACTCGGTAGGATTTTATTTAACTTAGGCGAGTACTTGGACTGCAGCTAAGCCCCCGAGTGGGAGGCTGGCTCACCACTCGGTAGGATTTTATTTAACTTAGGCGAAACGGATTCGCAGCTAAGCCCCCGAGTGGGAGGCTGGCTCACCACTCGGCAAGGTTTTTTTTACAAACTTAGGCGAAACGGATTCGCAGCTAAGCCACCCACTGAGGGGAAATTTTATTGAACAAATAAAAGTGACGACAATCATTGGGGAAATTATGACGCTATTATCTTTTTGAAAAATGAACCACAGAAGTACTTTTATTACAACTCATCTGAGTGAATACTTAAGTGTAAAAGGGGCGGAGCAACTCCGCGTTCCAAGCTCGGGGCTCGTCGATGTTGTGCTCGACGTTGTAAAGACGGTACGCTCCATTGTGGAGAACCTTGGTGACGATGAAGGGACCTTCCCAAGAAGGAGCAAGCTTGTGTGGTTTTTGTTGAGCCACTCAGAGAACCAAATCTCCTTCCTGGAAGGCTCGACTCTTCACGTTCCTTGCGTAAAAGCGACGTAAGTCTTGTTGGTAAATGGTCGATCGGATCAGAGCCATCTCCCTTTCTTCCTCTAGAAGGTCGACTGCATCCTGCCGTGCTTGTTCTGCTTCAGCTTCGGTGTAGAGCTCGACTCGAGGAGCATTGTGAAGCAGGTCACTCGGCAAGACCGCTTCAGCTCCGTAGACCAAGAAGAACGGAGTTCTCCCAGTCGACCGGTTAGGCATAGTTCTTAACCCCCAAAGCACCGAGGGAAGTTCGTCGACCCATGCTCCAGCCGCATGCTTGAGATCACGCATCAATCGGGGTTTCAACCCTTTGAGAATCAAGCCATTGGCTCGCTCTGCTTGTCCATTCGACTGAGGATGGGTGAGGGAGTCCTGGACTAGGGGGTGTTCGGACAGCCGGACTATCATCGTCCGCCGGACTCCAAGACTATGAAGATACAAGATTGAAGACTTCGTCCCGTGTCCGGATGGGACTTTCCTTGGCGTGGAAGGCAAGCTTGGCAATACGGATATGTAGATCTCCTACCATTGTAACCGACTCTGTGTAACCCTAGCCCTCTCCGGTTTCTATATAAACCGGAGGGCTTTAGTCCGTAGGACACAACCTCCATTACAACAATCATACCATAGGCTAGCTTCTAGGGTTTAGCCTCCTTGATCTCGTGGTAGATCCACTCTTGTAATACACATCATCAATATTAATCAAGCAGGACGTAGGGTTTTACCTCCATCGAGAGGGCCCGAACCTGGGTAAAACATCGTGTCCCTTGTCTCCTATTACCATCCGCCTAGACGCACAGTTCGGGACCCCCTACCCGAGATCCGCCGGTTTTGACACCGACATTGGTGCTTTCATTGAGAGTTCCTCTGTGCCGTCACCGATAGGCTTGATGGCTTCTTCAATCAACAACGCTGTCCAGGGTGAGACTTTTCTCCCCAGACAGATCTTCGTATTTGGCGGCTTCGCACTGCGGGCCAATTCACTTGGCCATCTGGAGCAGATCGAAAGCTACGCCCCTAGCCATCGGGTCAGGTTCAGAAGCCTAAACTTCACGGCCGACATCCGCGGGGACTTGATCTTCGACGGACTCGAGCCACAGCCGAGCATGCCGCGCTGTCACGATGGGCATGATTTAGCTCTGCCGCCGTACAGTGCCTTGGTGGCCGCACACGAATCCGCTCTGGCCCTTAGTCCGGAGCCGATCGCGCAGATCGAGGACTGGTGGCTGGACACCGCCTCGGAGGCTGCAACTTCTACGGCGATGGAGCCGAACACTAACCTTGTCCCTTGCAAAGCTCGTGACTCCGAGGTGCCGGACTCCCTGCCGGACTCTGAACCTCCCGCGCCCCCGCCAATCGAACCCGATTGGGCGCCGATCATGGAGTTCACCGCTGCGGACATCTTTCAGCACTCGCCCTTTGGTGACATCCTAAATTCGCTAAAGCATCTCTCATTATCCGGAGAGCCCTGGCCGGATTATGGCCAGGATGGTTGGGATGCGGACGACGAAGAAATTCAAAGCCCACCCACCTCCCACTTTGTAGCCACTGTCGACGATCTAACCGACATGCTAGACTATGACTCCGAAGACATCGACGGTATGGACGACGATGCCGGAGACGAACAAGAACCAGCGCCTACAGGGCACTGGAAGACCACCTCGTCATATGACATATATATGGTGGACACCCCAAAAGATGGGGACGGCGAAGAAGCAGCGGAGGCAGATTCCTTAAAGAAACAGCCCAAGCGCCGACGTCAGCGGCGCCGCTCTAAATCCCGCCACAGCAAGAATGGAGATTCCGGCACAGGAGATAATAACACCCCAGACAATGCCGAAGACAATCCCCTCCAGCAAGATTCAACGCAGGAGGATGCAGAAGCAAGCCCTCACGAGAGAGCGGCAGACGAAGAGGTCGAGGATGATAATTACATACCTCCCTCCGGAGACGAGGCAAGCCTCAACGACAACGAATTCGTCGTGCCAGAGGATCCCGTCAAACAAGAGCATTTTAAACGCAGGCTTATCGCCACGGCAAATAGCCTAAAGAAAAAGCAGCAGCAGCTTCAAGCTGATCAAGACCTGCTGGCCGACAGATGGACTGAGGTCCTCGCGGCCGAAGAGTATGAACTCGAACGTCCCTCCAAGAGTTACCCAAAACGCAAGTTGCTCCCCCGATTAGAGGAAGAAGCATACATACCTTCATCACCAGCGCACAATACGGCCGACCGACCACCCCGTGGTCGCGACAGAGAGGCATCCAGGCCCTCCACCAAGACCGTACCCCGGCATCGCTCCAAAAGTACGAAGCCAAGAGGGAACGCGCCGGACTTGCGAGATATATTGGAGGACAAAGCAAGGCAATCCAGATCCATCTACGGATCACGTGGGCGCCCCACAACCCGCGACGAATATCGTCGCGCCGGATCCAACAACTCTGGCCGGGCCGAACACAGTAGACAACGCTCACTCGAGCTACGTTGTGATATTGCTCAATATAGAGGCGCCGCACACCCACTATGCTTCACTGACAAAGTAATGGATCATCAAATCCCTGAAGGGTTTAAACCTGTAAGCATTGAATCCTACGATGGCACAACAGACCCCGCGGTTTGGATCGAAGATTATCTCCTTCACATCCATATGGCCCGCGGCGACGATCTCCACGCCATCAAGTATCTCCCACTCAAGCTTAAAGGACCAGCTCGGCATTGGCTTAACAGCTTGCCCGCAGAGTCAATTGGGTGTTGGGAAGACCTGGAAGCCGCATTCCTCGACAACTTCCAGGGCACATATGTGCGACCACCAGACGCCGATGACCTAAGCCACATAATTCAGCAGCCAGACGAATCGGCCAGACAGTTCTAGACACAGTTCTTAACAAAGAAAAATCAAATCGTCGACTGTCCGGATGCAGAGGCCCTCGCAGCCTTCAAACATAACATCCGCGACGAGTGGCTAGCCCGGCACCTAGGACAAGAAAAGCCGAAATCCATGGCAGCCCTCACATCATTAATGACCCTCTTCTGTGTGGGAGAGGATAGCTGGCTAGCTCGAGGCAACAACCTCAGTAAAAATGTTGGCAGTCCGGATACTAAGGACCACAACGGCAGGTCGCGTCGAAGCAAAAACAAACGCCGCATTAACGGCGACAACAATGAGGATACGGCAGTCAACGCCGGATTCCGAGGCTATAAACCCGGTCAGCGGAAGACGCCATTCAAAAGAACCACTCCGGGTCCGTCCAATTTGGACCGAATACTCAACCGCTTATGCCAGATACATGGCACCCCCGAAAAGCCAGCTAATCACACCAACAGAGACTGTTGGGTATTCAAGCAGGCAGGCAAGTTAATTGCCGAAAACAATGACAAGGGGCTGCATAGCAATGACGAGGAAGAGACCCGGCCGCTGAACAGTAGAGGACAGAAGGGTTTCCCCCCACAAGTGCGGACGGTGAACATGATATACGCAACCCATATACCCAAGAGGGAGCGGAAGCGTGCACTAAGGGACGTATATGCGATGGAGCCAGTCGCCCCTAAGTTCAATCCATGGTCCTCTTGCCCGATCACTTTCGATCGAAGAGACCATCCGACCAGTATCCGCCATGGCGGATTCGCCGCATTGGTTTTAGACCCAATCGTCGATGGATTTCACCTCACGAGAGTCCTGATGGACGGCGGCAGTAGCGTGAACCTGCTTTATCAGGATACAGTGTGCTAGATGGGCATAGACCCCTCAAGGATTAAACCTACAAAAACGACTTTCAAAGGCGTCATACCAGGTGTTGAGGCCAATTGTACAGGCTCAGTCACACTGGAAGTGGTCTTCGGATCCCCGGACAATTTCCGGAGCAAGGAGTTAATCTTCGACATAGTCCCGTTCCGCAGCGACTATCATGCTCTGCTCGGACGAACCGCGTTCGCAAAGTTCAACGCGGTGCCGCATTACGCATACCTCAAGCTCAAGATGCCAGGCCCTCGTGGAGTCATCACGGTCAAAGGAAATACGGAACGCTCCCTCCGAACGGAGGAACATACAGCGGCTCTCGCGGCAGAAGTACAGAGCAGCCTTTTAAGGCAATTTTCGAGTCCGGCCGTTAAACGACCGGACACGGCCAAATGCGCCCGGAGCAACATCAATCAAGACCACCTGGCACGTTCCGAGCACGCGTAGCAATGCGGCCCCAACCCCAGCCCTCGCATGATTGCAAGACCAACCCTCCGCGTACATCATTACGCTCTGGAGATACCATGGGCATAGGGGGAGGGGCACGACCACAACAGACCCAGAGTGCGGCTCGACCACACCAGGGGGCTCCCAAGTGTGTCACTCTTCTTATTTTTATTTTCCTTCTTTTATATACAGGACTCCGTTTTCCAGAGGCCCTGTCCGGCGGTGAAGCCGCCGAACTCACGATGCAACAGCCAGGGAGGGAAAAAGGCTGCAATGAACACTCAGGTGGTCTCCATTACGAGCATTAAATTCGATTATATACACCAGTCCGCAGCCCACCCCTGGAGGGGGACATGTTTATTTAGTCCAATCCCTTGCTTACCGCACTATTTGTATCCTTCCGCACTCATAGCAGAATTCCTTGAATAAATAATGCAGCACTTTTTGCCTGTAATTGCATTACTTTACATATATGTTCACTAATGACATCTTGCACCTGTATATTTTGGTACGGCTGAATACACCAGGGGCTTATGTTCCCCGCATTATGGTGTGATAAGTCCGAACACTTTCACAAGTGCGGCACCCCGAACTTATAGCATTATATGAATCGGCTCCGAATCATGTCTTGGGTCAATAGTTGGGTTTGCCCGGCTCCCACGTTTTGGTGCCTTACGTTCCGTTCTGTCGGCTAAGGTGGCACTGGGAGAACCAATGCGATTGCGCCTCGGTTGAGCTGGGCGAGCGTCTCAGTGGAGAAAGCTAAAACTGACTGGCATGATAAGGCGAGAGACTGGTCGCTGTTCGAGAGATCTTTTTGGGTCCCTAAAGACTTATGCCGCTTCGAGCGAAGTACCGGATAATGTCCGACGAAGGCGTGGATAGCGCCCCGAATTCGGTCTTCCGAATACTAGGGGCTTCGCCGAAATTTGAAATTATAGAATTCTATGGCTAAGTGAGAGTGTTCAAGCATTATAAGTCCGGTTGCCTTGTTCGTTGTGTTGAGCGCCTCCCTAGATGGACCCAAAAATGGGAACAAGAGTGCTCAAGTTTATCCCGAACACCCCAGCACTAGTGGCATGGGGGCTGAAGCCGACGACTTGCCATCTCTCAGATTTTATAAATGGCCGCACAGAAGGTAATATTTTAAATTAAACAAGCGTTGCTTAGCACATATGAACAAAGTTTTCAGCGCACAGGATAATACATAGCGAGTTTACTCAATAATTACATCTCTGGGGCACTCATCCGCAATATTGCGGGCACCCTTCAGGACATTCTTATAGTACATTTCGGGCGTACGATACTCCTTGCCCGCGGGCGGCGGGTCAGTAAGAAGCCTCTCCGCATCCAGCCTGCCCCAGTGCACCTTTGCGCAGGCAAGGGCCCGACGAGCACCTTCAATACAGGCGGAGCGCTTGATGACCTCCACCCAGGGGCACGCATCCACCAGCCGCCGCACGAGGCCGAAGTAGCTCCTAGGCATGGCCTCTCCAGGCCACAGCCGGACTATGAGGCCCTTCATGGCCTCCTCAGCTACCTTGTGGAGTTCGACCAGCTGCTTCAGCTGGTCGCTAGGGGGCACCGGATGGCCGGCCTCAGCATACTGAGACCAGAAGACCTTCTCCGTTGAGCTCCCCTCCTCACGACGGTAGAACGCAGCGGCATCAGATACACTGCGAGGCAGATCTGCAAACGCCCCTGGAAAGCTCCGAATTCGGGTAAGTGTCAGGTAGTTTACATTAACATGCTTGCTTTGCATGAAAAATGCCTTACCCGCCGCTATTTTCTTCACATCCTCAACCTCCTGAAGGGCCTTATGGGCCTCGGCCTTGGCGGCTTTGGCACTTTCGAGAGCCGAGGCAAGCTCGGACTCTCGAGTCTTTGAGTCGCGCTCCAAACTCTCATGCTTTTCCATGAGAGCCTGGAGCTCTTGCCGCACATCCGCCACCCGCGCCTCCTGCTTCTCTCGCTCTGCCCGTTCCGCGGCCGCATTGTGTTCGGCCGCGGACACAGCCTCCTTCAGGGTTGCCACCTCGTTAGTGGCCCCTGCAGTACCCACGTTATTCTTGTTATTTTTATTGCAACCTAAATCCTTTTCTGTAAGGTAAATTTTCAAAGTGGTGTTACTCACCTTGTTTGTCCTCGAGCTGCTTCTTGGCATGGCCGAGCTCTTGCTCGGACCGCTCGAGATCCTGCTTCAATGCACCGACCTCCACAGTCAGTGCGGCAGAGGTCAGCAGCGCAGCCTGCAAACCCATATTGATATACTTTTTAGCAACCCTGCGTATATCTTTTTAGATCCTCAGTCCAGCTTTTCTTTCCGAACACCGAACTGAGCATCAGGGGCTACTGTCTATGCGGTATTACATTACATAATTTTAACTTCTTACCTCAAAGCCTGTTAGAAGGCTACTGCAGGCTTCGGTCAGCCCGCTCTTGGCGAGCTGAACCTTTTGAATCACCACACTCATAACAATGCGGTGTTCTTCCTCAATGGAAGCGCCTTGGAGCGCCTCCAGCAAGTTGTCCGGCGCCTCCGGTTGGACGGAGGCCGCCGGCGTCACGGTCTTGCCCTTCTTGCGAAGGGGCTGCTTGCCGGACTCCGGAACCACTGCGGGTTCCGGTGTGGAGTCCGGCGCAAAGTCCGGGAGGCCGCCTGGCGGCGCCTCCGGAGCCTCCTCCTGATGGGTCCCACCTCAGCGTCCTCATCGGCGCGAGGGGTGGAGGCAGTCGGGATGGAATCCGCATCCGACGGGGCCAACGACCCGCTCGATGAAGCGGGGAGATCATCATCGGCCGGACTACAGGCAATATGCGGCATTAGAAGGACACTATGTGACACAAAAGAGAAATTACAAATCATTCAGGAATCCGGATACTTACGATCTCGCCGGAGGCCTGGCCCATGAAGGCCACTCTTCGCCGCCAACGTTGGTGTTGGCAGAGCTGTCCGGGGGAATAGTTCTTCCCCTCTCGGACCCTTCGGCCTTCCCTGTTGGGGAAGCCTTCCTCTTCCTCTCTCCCTCCTCTGGGAGAGAGTCTTCTTCCTCCTCCTCATCTTTGGGGGAGGAGTCCGCCTCGGAGTCGTCGGGAACCTGAAAACGGGAACTCTTTCGAGTGCCCGTGGACACCTTCTTGGCCTTCTTCTCCGGCACCACGTGCGGTGCCGGAACCAGCAGCCCCGCTAGACGGGCATCTACTGGGTTTTCTGGCATGGGAGCCGGGCAGATGAGCTGCTCCGCCTTCTTCATCCAGTCCTGTCAAAGGAAAAGGGAGATTGAAACCCGCTTAGAATAAAACTATTAACAATAAGTGTCCCGTAAAGGGGTAGAATCACTTACCTCGTCGGCTGGATGCTGCGAGTGAAATCCGCGATCTTCCGTCGCAGATGCGGGGGCTTCGGCGCCCTTAAACAACACCCTCCAGGCGCCTTCGTACGTCGTGTCGAAGAGCCCGCTCAACGCCTGGTGATGTTTTAGATCGAACTACCACAGATTGAATGCCCGTTCTTGGCATGGGAGAATCCGGCGAACGAGCATGACTTGGACCATGTTAACCAGCCTGAGTTTCTTGTTCACCAGCTTCTGGATACAGGCTTGGAGTCCCGTCTGCTCCTTCGAATTACCCCACAGCAAGCCCTTCTCTTTCCAGGAGGTGAGCTGCGTAGGGATACCAGATCTGAACTCGGGGCCCGCCGCCCACGTAGGGTCGCACAGTTCGGTGATATAGAACCATCCCAACTGCCACCCCTTGACGGATTCCACGAAGGCCCCTTCGAACCAAAGGACGTTGGGCGTCTTGCCCAAACATGGCGCCTCCGCACTCCGCTTGAGTTCCCTTCACTACCTTCGGCTTGACATTGAAGGTCTTGAGCCACAAGCCGAAGTGGGGCTGGATGCAGAGGAAGGCCTCGCACACGACGATAAATGCCGAGATGTTGAGGATGAAGTTCGGCGCCAGATCATGGAAATCCAGGCCGTAGTAGAACATGAGCCACCGGACAAAGGGGTGAAGTGGAAAGCCCAGTCCGCGGAGGAAGTGGGGGAGAAATACGACCCTCTCATGGGGCCTGGGGGTGGGGATGAGCTGCCCCTCGTCGAGCAGCCGGTGCGCGATGTCGTCGGAAAGGTATCCGGCGCTGCGCAGCTTTGTGATGTGCTCCTCCTTAACGGTGGAGGCCAACCACTTGCCTCCCGCTCCGGACATGGTCGGAGAAGGTTGAGACGAGATGCGCGAACTTGGGCGCTGGAGCTCGAGTGCGCGGAGATGGATAAGCAAAGGAGGAAGAAGGCGTAGGTGGAAAGGTGAATCCTTATCCCTTATATATAGGCGGGCGAAGACTATGCGTCCCCACTAGCCTGGTAAAACTCGCTTATCTCCCAAGCGCCACCATCAATGGCGCAGTTGGGTTACCCACGTCCGTATTGATGAGAATCCCGGAATAAGGGGAACACGATCTCTGCTTCGACAAGACGTGCCAAGGAAACCGCTTCGCTAAACGCGCTGAGGTGGTATAATAAAAAACGATTCAAGTAAAGGCTTGGTAGTGGCGTGACGTCATGCCACGCAGTACGTCAGCAGATTGAACTTGTGTACA
Organism: Triticum aestivum; assembly: GCF_018294505.1. NCBI lineage: Eukaryota > Viridiplantae > Streptophyta > Magnoliopsida > Poales > Poaceae > Triticum > Triticum aestivum. The sequence goes on along the minus strand of NC_057798.1, from coordinate 217,468,005 downwards.
TTTTATTCTCTCTACGGTGGAATGTGGAATTTATTTTGCAGAGCCGGACACTATCCAGGTGTTCACAATCTTCTATGGATTATTCAGAGGAGGAACCCGCCTTGCAATGCCGAACATTATGCGCGCCGGACTCATCGTCATTGAAGCCAGGTTTAGGGGCTACTAAGGGAGTCCTGGACTAGGGGGTGTCCGGACAACCGGACTATCATCGTCCGCCGGACTCCAAGACTATGAAGATACAAGATTGAAGACTTCGTCCTGTGTCCGGATGGGACTTTCCTTGGCGTGGAAGGCAAGCTTGGCAATACGGATATGTAGATCTCCTACCATTGTAACCGACTCTGTGTAACCCTAGCCCTCTCTGATGTCTATATAAACCGGAGGGCTTTAGTCCGTAGGACACAACCTCCATTACAACAATCATACCATAGGCTAGCTTCTAGGGTTTAGCCTCCTTGATCTCGTGGTAGATCCACTCTTGTAATACACATCATCAATATTAATCAAGCAGGACGTAGGGTTTTACCTCCATCGAGAGTGCCCGAACCTGGGTAAAACATCGTGTCCCTTGTCTCCTGTTACCATCCGCCTAGACGCACAGTTCGGGACCCCCTACCCGAGATCCGCCGGTTTTGACACCAACAATGGGCGACTGAAGCATAGTCGACTCGTGTGCCTTGAGATGTGCAGAATGCTCTGAATTCCTCCGAATCGAAGTTTGACCCATTGTCAGTGATGATGCTGTGCGGGACTCCATATCTGTATATCAATTCTCTGATGAAGCTGACAGCAGTACCGGCATCAAGGTTCTTGATGGGTTTAGCCTCGATCCACTTGGTGAACTTGTCGACTGCTACCAGCACATGTGTGAAGCCGCTTCTACCTGTTCTTAAGGGTCCAACCATATCCAACCCCCAAACTGCAAAGGGCCAGACGAGTGGTATGGTCTTTAAAGCTGATGCGGGCTTGTGTGACATATTGGAGTAGAATTGGCATCCCTCACACTTGTCGACTATCTCCTTTGCCATTTAATTCGCTCTTGGCCAGTAAAATCCGGCTCGGTATGCTTTGGCCACGATGGTCCGAGAGGACGCATGGTGACCACAGGTCCCCGAGTGGATGTCGTCAAGGATTATCCGACCTTCTTCTGGCGTTATGCATTTCTGACCAACTCCAGTCGCGCTTTCTCTGTACAGCTGCCCCCTTATCATGGTAAAGGCTTTAGATCGGCGGACGATCTGTCGAGCCTCTTCTTCGTCCTCCGGGAGCTCTTTCCTCAAGATATACGCAATATATGGTACTGTCCAATCGGGAGTGATCGCTAAAGCTTCCATGATCAGGTCGACCACCGCTGGAACTTCAACCTCAGTCGGATCTGTGATACTCTTGGGCTGCGGAGCTTCTTCGGTAAAAGGATCTTCTTTGACTGATGGAGTATGGATATGCTCCAAGAACACATCACTGGGAATGGCTTCTCTCTTGGAACCTATCTTTGCCAAATCATCAGCTGCTTGATTTTTCAGTCGGGGTATATGATGGAGCTCTAACCCTTCGAATTTCTTTTCAAGCTTCCTCCCTGCATTGCAGTATCTAGTCATGGCTAGACTTCTAACGTCCCACTCCTTCATCACCTGATTGACCACCAAATCTGAGTCGCCATAAACCATAAGGCGATGAACGCCGAGTGAAATAGCCATGCGCAACCCATATAAAAGTGCCTCGTATTCTGCTTCATTGTTGGAGGAATCAAAGTGAATCTGGAGCACATATCTGAGCTTATCTCCTCTGGGGGAAACCAAAACTACCCCAGCACCGGAACCATTTAACATCTTAGAGCCATCAAAGAACATGGTCCAATGCTCCGAGTGAACTTGAGTCGGCTGCTGTTGTTCAATCCACTCGGCAAGGAAATCTGCTATTGCTTGGGACTTAATGGCTTTCTTTGCCTCAAACTTGATATCAAGGGGAAGGAGTTCAATTGCCCATTTCACCACTCGACCAGTTGCATCTCTGTTGTGCAGAATCTCTGAAAGTGGGGCGTCGCTGACGACTGTAATGGAATGATCAGAGAAATAATGAGCAACCTTCTTCGTGGTCATGTAGATCCCATACACAAGCTTCTGATAATGAGGATATCTTTGCTTCGATGGAGTCAAAACTTCAGAAAGATAATACACTGGGCGCTGAACTTTGAAGGCTTTCCCTTCTTCTTCCCGCTCGACCGCAAGCACTATACTGACGACTTGTCCTGTGGCTGCAATATAAAGCAACAGAGGCTCTTTGCTGATTGGAGCAGCAAGCACCGGCTGGGTGGAGAGCAGAGCTTTTAGCTCGGCAAACGCTGCATCAGCTTCTGGAGTCCACTCGAACTTGTCTGCCTTCTTCATCAGTCGGTAAAGAGGTAATGCCTTTTCACCGAGACGAGAGATGAATCGACTTAACGCGGCCAAGCATCCAGTAAGCTTCTGGACATCGTGCACACGCACAGGGCATTTCATTCGGAGTATAGTGCCAATTTTTTCTGGGTTAGCGTCGATTCCTCGTTCGGAAACGAGAAAAACGAGTAACTTTCCACCAGGAACTCCGAATGTGCACTTTGATGGATTGAGCTTGATATCATACCTCCTGAGATTGGCAAATGTTTTAGCGATGTCAGTCAACAGGTCGGAACCCTTTCGCGATTTGACCACAATATCATCCATGTACGCTTCCACGTTCCGACTGATTTGAGTGAGTAAACACTTCTGAATCATCCTCATGAACGTGGCTCCGGCATTCTTGAGGCCGAATGGCATGGTGACATAGCAGAAGCACCCGAATGGAGTGATGAAAGCTGTTTTGATCTCATCGGGTCCATAGAGACGGATCTGATGGTATCCGGAATAAGCGTCTAAAAAAGACATTCTCTCACATCCCGCAGTCGAGTCGACAATTTGGTCGATGCGAGGGAGAGGAAAATGATCTTTCGGGCAGGCCCAATTGATATGTTTGAAATCAATGCACGTGCGAAGTGACTTGTCCTTCTTGGGGACCATGACGACATTGGCGAGCCACTCGGAGTGATATATCTCTCGGATAAACTCTGCTGCCAACAGTCAAGCCACCTCCTCGCCAATGGCCTTTCTCTTCTGGACGGTGGACCGTCGAAGATGTTCTTTGACAGGTTTTGCTTTTGAGTCGACTCTAAGGCGATGCTCAGCCAGCCCCCTCGGAACACCCGGCATTTCAGCAGGCTTCCATGCAAAGATGTCCCAGTTCTCACGGAGGAACTGGATGAGCGCTTCTTCCTATTTAGGGTCGAGTGTTGTGGAAATATGAGTCGGAGCTGCGTTGGGGTCGGTCGGGTGAATGTGAATGGGCTTCGTCTCGCCAGACGACTGAAACGCTGATTCTGTGGCAGGCTTCTTGGCCCGCAACAAATCACTCGGATCTGCATTTTTCTTGTATTCTTCTAGCTCTACCACTGTTATCTGGGAATCGGCAATCTTCGAGCCTTTCTGAAAACACTCTTCTGCCTTCTTCCGATTGCCAGTGATAGTGATCACGCCCTTGGGGCCGGGCATCTTCAGTTTGAGGTACACGTAACATGGTCGAGCCATGAACCGTGCGTAAGCTAGTCTCCCCAAAATAGTGTGGTAAGCGCTCTAAAAATCCACGACTTCAAATGTCAACCTCTCTTTGCGGAAATGCTTCGAGTCACCGAACACCACGTCCAGAGCTATTTGACCGAGTGACTCAGCCTTCTTTCCAGGTATAACTCCATGAAAACTCATGTTGCTGGCGCTTAGTCTGGACATCGGAATGCCCATTCCTTTTAGCGTCTCCGCATATAATATGTTTAGTCCGCTACCACCATCCATTAGCACCTTCGTCAGTCGAGTGCCTTCAACGACCGGGTCGACCACCAAAGCTTGCCTCCCAGGGGTGGCTATATGAGTCGGGTGATCGAACTGATCGAATGTAATGGGAGTTTGAGACCATCTCAGATAACTTGGTGTCGCCGGGGCGACCATGTTTACCTCACGGTTGATAACCTTCAATCGGCTTTTGCTTTCCACATCAGCAAAGATCATCAGAGTGGAATTAACATGAGGATATCCTCCATCACTGTCCTCCTTGTCCTCAGCTTTGTCCGACTCCTTTTCCTTGTCCTTGGGCTGTTTTCCTTGTAACTGCTGGATCAAGAGCCGGCACTGGCGAGTGGTATGCTTCGGGTAGATGAAATTACCCTCTTCGTCTTTCTTCGTGTGGATGTGACACGGCAAATCCATCACATCATTTCCTTCCTTATCTTTCACCTTCTTGGGGTTCCAAGATCCTTTGGGCTTTCCTTTGAATTTACCCAGAGTCACGGCCAGAGCCGCTGGCTCGGCCTTCCGCTTCTGCTTCCGACTGGAGTTTCCCTTCTCCGACTGACTCGGCTTGTACTTGCCTCTCCGGAGTCGGTCCTCCTCTTCACCATTGGCGTACTTGGTGGCAATTTCCATCATTCGACTCACGGTCATATCTCCGGTCCGACCAAACTTCAAACTTAACTCTCTGTTCTTAACACCATCTTTGAAGGCGCAGACTGCCTGATGATCAGACACGTTCTCCATCGTATGATGCAAAGTAATACATCTCTGAATGTAATCTCTCAAGGTTTCATTCGACTTCTTCACGCAGACTTGCAGCTCTGTCAATCCGGCTGGTCGCTTGCAAGTTCCCTCGAATGTCTTGACGAACACTCGAGAAAGATCTTCCCAAGTTTAAATGCTGCTAGGAGCTAACTGATTCAACCACGCCCTGGCCGAACCTTCCAACATGAGTGGTAAATGCTTCATAGCCACCTCATCATTCCCGCCACCAATCTGTACCGCCACTCGGTAGTCTTCAAGCCAAGTTTCAGGCTTGGACTCACCGGTGAACTTACTTACTCCAGTCGCCAACCTGAAGTTGGGGGGAATCACTGCAGCTCTGATAGACCTACTGAAACATTTTGGACCTGAAACATGGACTCGACTGCTAGTGGGCGCATCTCTGTCATGGCCACCTCGATGAGCTCTGTTTCGATCGACCAGACCTTGCACGATGATGGACCGTGCGTCAAAACCTGGTTCCCTGGGGTCGACCGGAGCTCTTCGCCCAACACTGAGCTGGCGCCTGTCATCTTGCTGTCGATGGGTGTAAGACCCACCTCTTGGGGGAGGAGTGGGCACTCGACGCCTATCATCACGATCGAATCGTTCACCGTACTGGTCACGTCGACCTTCGCGTCCCTCACGCCGCGGAGGCGATCTTGGGCTGTGAGCCGACTGAACTGTATTCGCAGCGACGGATCGACTGTGAATCCTGTTGCGTGACTGTGACACAGCTGAATTTACAAAGTTTCCAACACTAGCTTAATGTCCAACACTAATCTCCTGCTGCCCGGAGCAAATCCCTGATCTGCATCAAGCCTCTGCCAGCCTCCGACTGAGAGGGCTGAATTGACTCTGCTATACGGGCTGCAGCTGCTAAATTCTGAATCGGCGTTCAATATACCTGAGTTGGTTGCGGAAAGAGTTGACGTCGACTGGAGTCGGGTACTCGTTGCCGTGCGCGTTCATCGAGTGCTCGCTGGAGGTTCTCCAGTCGAGTGCGTTCAGCCAAGTTGGCCAAACGTGCCTCCTCCAAGGCGCGAGCCTCGGGGGTTTCTCCTGCGATGGGAGTATGTAGGGCATCCATGTTCCGGCGACGAAGATCTTCTCTCTGCAGGGAAGTAAGTGGCTCGGGCTGATATTCCTTGTGGGCCTGAGCGGAGTCGCCTCCGCCGTCTATCCCGTCGGTGCGGGGGAAACCGGGAGGACTACGAGACCCATTGACCATCAGAACCTCAGCCGCCGGATCGCTGCTGTCGCACTCGGATGCGGTCTCTACGGAGCCAGTCGACAGATCGAACAGGCCGTAGAGAGATTCATCGGGCTCGATTGCCGTGACTTGGGTGGTGGCCGATTAGCGAGCCACTGCGTGCCTCACCCACCGCTGGAGCCTCGACCGACCAGAGCGCTTGTGCTGGCGGGAGACAGGGAGGGGGGACGACACGGGAGTCGACCGATACGGAGTCGATGGTTGCCGCAGCAAGACGCCATGGAGACATGCCCGAAAATGCGTCGCACCGCGGACGAGGAGCGCGTCGATGTCGAGTGGAGCTTCCTGGAGCCAAGCGGAGTCGTGGGCGATGAAGGTGAGCGCGCCAAGACGGATCTCGCGGCTCTCGACCAACACTCCACCTGAAACCATGATGAAAGCAATCGGAACAATTGCAACTTCTCCAAAAATCGCTAAGACACCTGCCCCACGGTGGGCGCCAACTGTCGTGGTTCTAAGTCTGACAGTAGAATGGGGGGTAGGTATGGAGAGGCAAGATCCTAGCTACGGAGCAGTTGTACAGACAAGGGATTTACGAGTTCAGGCCCTTCTCGGAGAAAGTAACAGCCCTACGTCTCGGAGCCCGGAGGCGGTCGACTGGATTATGTGTGCGTAGGTTACAGGGGTACGAACCCTTTACACTGAGGCGGGGGGTGGCTTATATAGTGTCTGCCAGACCCCTCCGGCCCTCAGTTATGCAGGGTTTAAAGTACATAAACGTTTGGCGTTACTGGAAACGCCCTATATAATGTGTCATCAAGGCCATAAAGGCTACTTAATTACAGACCGTTTGGATGCAGAGTGGCTCTTGACCTCCTGGTGGTCGAGTGAGTCTTCATGGTCGTGTCCTTCGAGTCCGTCGAGTGAGGTCTCTCTTGGTCGACTGGAAGGCAGCTTCTTCTGAGGATGTCCTTGGGAAGGGTACTTAGGACAGGTCCGTGACCCTACCCTAGGTACATGACTTCATCAGGGATAAAAAAGGACAGGTTGTGTCGCCGACTGGCGGGCTAGGGGAGGAGTAGGCGCGTGAGCGGCGTGTCCGCTTCGTGTTCACGCTGACGCAGATGAGGCCCAAAGTTGGACCAGAATGGGTCGGCAGGCGGACGAAAAGCGAACGCGCGTCTGTTTAACTCGGCGCATTGGGCCAATTTTTCTTTCGCACTAACCTAAACAGCATATGCGGATGAAATGGGTCGACGCGTTGAAGTTACTCTTAGTTCCACATTTCAGGGCTGTATGTGTGGGGCTTGGCATATTTGCCAAGTATTAGAGCATGCGCAAACTTCTCCATGCAAGAAACTCCACCTAACATGCTCGGGCCGGCCATTGTCTCAACGAAAAAATTGAAAAGCTCGGGCCCCGGTCTCTCTCGTGTGGAGTTGTAGCCCCCAACGCCGCCGTCTTGGAACGCCGTCCGTTCGCACCAATCATTTTCTACCCCGGAACCGGGGAAATGTGCTGTACGTACAGTATGTCACGGTCTGGACCTTCGATTATACTGTACTTATATTATTTATTTACTCCTAATCACGGCCGTCAGGAGAGACGGCGATGCCAGTGCCAAGGGGCAGCTGACAGCGCTCTCTACCGTAACTTTTTTCTCGAATGCGCACAAGCATGCGCATCATATATATTAAGAAAGAGCGGGGGTAAACAGCCCCCACCTAGATTACAGAAGCGCTCTCTACCGTAACTTATGTTGCTTTGACCGTGTCCGTGGCCGTAACACAATTGTTTTGCTCAGTCTGACGGTCGGTGACAGAGAATGGAATGGATAATTAGGCTGCAGATGCAGGACCATCAGGCGCCGTGGACCGTCTGCCTGGACCCCGTTCTGGTTGAGGTGTTTGACCGAGAGGATTAGAGCATCTCTAACATATCCCACAACCAGGTGAGTCCTGCAAAACTCGTTTAAAAGCGCCCGTATGATTTTTTAGGTACCGCAAAACTTGTTTAAAAGTGCGTACATAATTTTTTTATGGTACCGTGAGCCCTCCGGTGTAACAGATCCTGTAAAGCCGTCCTGTAAATGTTTTGCGGGATGCGTTTATGGGATCTGTTCCGCGCCGGAGGGCTCGCGGTACCGCAAACAAAATCATAGGACAAATATTGATAAGTTCATCATCACTAGTTCATATCTAATTCATCATCGTATATACACATCACTAGTTGATCATCATACGAGCTAGGCTACGTTGCTTGGTTGAAGATGAGGGGCGGGGCGACCTCGCGGGCGACGCCACGGGTGACGCCAGGGGCGGTCTCTTCCTCCGGGGAACGGCGGGTAGGAGGCCGTTTCTGGGCGTTATGCGACGCCGCCGGAGATGCGGAAGACGAAGGCGGTGACTCAGACGGCGAGGAGTCGCCGGCGAATTCGCTGACGCCGTCGGATGCGATTTGCGAGACGTTCCGGGTTGGCTACTCTGAGAAGGAGGTGGCGATGCTCGTCGACTTGGCGATCCCCCGCGACGATCCGGCTCGGCTAGGACTTGATGATGACGCCGTTGAGATAGTCCGGCGGGTCGTCCATCGTCGTACGACGGCTTCGGCGATCCGGCCTTGGCGAGGTCCTCTACCCAAGGTATGTCTCCCCAAACCTACCTTGTCTGATTATTTCGAGGCCGGGGCGTGGAAGTTGGTTCAGAGAAAGAAGAAGAAGAAGAAGCTGGCGGCGGCGGCGGCGGTGCCGGCGCCGGCGGCCAGCGGATTGGCTGAGATCCGCGCTGCAAGGATCCAGCGTTTGAATTTCTTGTTGGGCTCTGGTGGGCTCGATTCGGATGCTGTGGCTGGGGGGGCGGTTTGCGGATGGGTGTGAGGCCCCAACACTTGCTGATTCAGAGTGGGCCGCGGTTAGATGGGTATGAGGCCCAGGCTAAACTGGACACCACTCATGTTGCGACCATAGGCCCATGCATGCGATCAGTCGGTCGTCGATCGCAATGCTTAGTATCGCCGCTCCCTAGGGTTCGTCGGCGCTGTGTGGCATCAGGTTTCGCTAAGTGCGGACCGGGTCGTGCTACTCGTATCCCTTCCCTTGTGACGATGGCGGGACGGGGTGGTCCGGCTACGACCGGTCAGAAGACTCCGGTGATCGCCGGGGTTGTGCCGGCCGGCCGAGGTGGTGGAGGTCCGCCGGGTCAGAGGCCCGCGCTGGCCGCTGGGCGTGGCGCGCCGCCGGGGCCGAGGCCCACGCTGGCTGCTGGGCATGACACTCCACCGAGGCCGAGACCCGCGCTGGCTACTGGGATGCTGCCGGCCACTGGGCGTGGCGGCGGTCAGGGCCATAGGCCGCCGACCCAGGGCAGGTTGTCCCGACGCCCTCACTCGCTGTTGTGGGGCGCGATAATTCTCAGCAAAGGCCGCCGCCGCCCGGTGCGGCCGTGGTGGCACCTCGCAAGCAGGTCTTGGCGCCGGGTCAGCAGCCGCAAGCTGCGCCGCCGCCCCATTACGTTGCTAGGCCGCCTCAAAAGCGTGTTGTGACGGTGCAGACCCAAATACCGCCGACTTAACCTGTGGCGGGTGAGGGAGGTGCGGATGCTGCTCGTGTACCGGCTAACCGCGACGGTAATGGACAACCCTGAGGATAGTGGGGTGATGATGGTTACAATGCCTATGGGGACAGCCAACATCGTGGCTCGTCGTCCGCGGATGGCGGGCATGGCTACGCATGGCAGAGTGATGGATCAGCTGAAAGACCTTTCTACGGCCCTTCGGGAGGTTTTGTCGAGGGGGCGTCTGGCCCAGATTACACGCAGCGTGGTGGTTACCGAGGTCATCGTGGTGGTCGTGGTGGTAGGAAACGGTACCGCCAGCCTCCACCGCCTATCGTGGTGGAGCCGACGGCATCCTTGGAGGTGGATGCTTCCGGTCAGGCTATGGAAGTGGTGGTTGCGCTGGCTAACGCTGAGGTGCCTCTGGCTGAGCCCTTGGTGACGGGTGATGTCGGGGTTAGCGACAAGTCTGACGTGGATAGAGCTTCCAAGTGGGCTCGTAAAAGGAGAAGATGTTGTGCTACCGTTGTGGAGAGAGAGGTCACTTTATTGCTGAGTGTGTGACTGAACTTTGTGATACCTGCCTCAAGCCTGCGCATGACACGGGAGAGTACCCTATTCTGCGTGACCAGATGCCGAGTATTACCATCTATGGAGTCTATTGTGCTGACCTGATGTTTTTTGAGTCTCCTAGTGCGAGAGAGATACCGGACGAACCCCAGAGCACAACCACGGGGATTGTGACGCCCCCGATTCAATCGTACACTAACCATGCACGCAAACGTGTACGATCAAGATCAGAGACTCACGGGAAGATATCACAACACAACTCTAAAAAACATAAATAAGTCATACAAGCATCATATTACAAGCCAGGGGCCTCGAGGGCTCGAATACAAGTGCTCGATTATAGACGAGTCAGCGGAAGCAACAATATCTGAGTACAGACATAAGTTAAACAAGTTGCCATAAGATGGCTAGCACAAACTGGGATATGGATCGAAAGAGGCGCAGGCCTCCGGCCTGGGATCCTCCTAACTACTCCTGGTCGTCGTCAGCAGCCTGCACGTAGTAGTAGGCACCTCCAGTGTAGTAGTCGTCGTCGACGGTGGCGTCTGGCTCCTGGGCTCCAACGTCTGGTTGCGGCATCCGAGAAGAAGAGGAAAACGGGGGAAAAGAGGGAGCAAAGCAACCATGAGTACTCATCCAAAGTACTCGTAAGCAAGGATCTACACTACATATGCATGGGTATATGTGTAAAGAGGCAATATCGATGGACTGAACTGCAGAATGCCAGAATAATAGGGGGATATCTAGTCCTATCGAAGACTACGTTCTGGCAGCCTCCGTCTTGCAGCATGTAGAAGAGAGTAGATTGAAGTCCTCAAAGTAGCATCGCATAGCATAATCCTACCCGGCGATCCTCCCCTCGTCGCCCTGTCGAAAAGCGATCACTGGGTTGTCTGTGGAACTTGTCTAGGTGTGTTTCATTAAGTATCCGGTTCTAGTTGTCATAAGGTCAAGGTACAACTCCGGGTCGTCCTTTTACTGAGGGACACGGCTATTCGAATAGATAAACTTCCCTGCAGGGGTGCACCACATAACCCAACACGCTCGATCCCATTTGGCCGGACACACTTTCCTGGGTCATGCCCAGCCTCGGAAGATCAACACGTCGCAGCCCCACCTAGGCACAACAGAAAGGTCAGCACGCTGGTCTAAATCCTATGCGCGCAGGGGTCTGGGCCCATCGCCCATTGCACACTTGCACGTTGCGTACGCGGCCGGTGAGCAGACCTAGCAACCTCCATTACAAAGGAAGTTGCGTTACGCAGTCCAACCCGGCGCGCGCCGCTCAGTCGCTGATGTCACGAAGGCTTCGGCTGATACCATGACGTCGAGTGTCCATAATTGTTTCCGCGTAGTTGGTTAGTGCGTATAGGCCAGTGGCCAGACTCAGATCAAATAGCAAGATCTCGTTAAGCGTGTTATTATGAAGTAACCGTGAACGCCAACCAGGGCCAGGCCCACCTCTCACCTAGGTGGTCTCAACCTGCCCTGTCGCTCCGCCTCAAAGTAACAGTCGGGGGCCGTCGGGAACCCAGGCCCACCTCTACCGGGATGGAGCCACCTGTCCTTCCAGCCCCCACATAGAAATCACTTGCGGGTACTCAATGAGCTGACTTGACTTTAGTCACCATCTGTAAAGTATATGTATGTATAGTATATACCCGTGATCACCTCCCGAGTGATCATGGCCCGATAGTATAGCAAGGCAGACTGACAAGAATGTAGGGCCAATGATGATAAACTAGCATCCTATACTAAGCATTTAGGATTGCGGGTAAGGTATCAACGACTGTAGCAACAATGACAGGCTATGCAACAGAATAGGAGTAACCGAACAATAACATGCTACACTACTCTAATGCAAGCAGTATAGAGAAGAATAGGTGATATCTGGTGATCAAGGGGAGGGCTTGCCTGGTTGCTCTGGCAAGAAGAAGGGGTCGTCAACTTCGTAGTCGAACTGGGGTCGCCCGCAGTCTCGGGGTCTACCGGAAAGAAGTAGCGCAGGGGGAACATAATAAATAACAAAGCAATCAAAGCATCACAAAGCGTAACATGGCAATACACGGTGCTTGGTGTGCCCTAACGCGGTAGTAGGTGATACTAGAGAAAGGGGGAAACATCCGGGAAAGTATCCCCGGGGTTTCGCGTTTTTGGACAGATGAACCGGAGGTGAAATGTTGCAGGTTCGCTATGCTAGGGACGTGTGGCTGACAAACGGGCTGCGTATTCGTATTCGTCTCGTCGTTCTGAGCAACTTCATGTACAAAGTATTTTCATCCGAGTTACGAATTATTTATTATTAATTTTCTAATTTTTAATCAGTTTTTGAATTTATTTTAATTCGAAATATAAGCTAAAATGCTACAAGTACCCAGCTCTGTGTACACAGATGTGTACCCAGAGGCTGACAGGTGGGCCAAGGGGGACCCAGTTGACCGGTCAAAGCTTGACTGGTCAACAGCGGTGGGGCCAGCTGTCATTCTCTGATTTACCTAATTATAGTTTAATTAGTTAAATAGTAGGTTAACTAAAGTTAAGTTAATTAAGCAGCTTAATTAATTAATTAATTCTAATTCTTTTTATTGATCGTTTTCTGGGGCGGGTCCCACTTGTCATTCGGACAGGGGCCTTAACGGGTCGCGGGTGGCGGTTCTTGGGCGCCAGCCCGCCCATCAGGGCGCTGCGGCCAGCGGGTGAAGGGGGCTGGCGCATGGCCCGGCGCCGGCGACAGTGGCTGGAGCGGGGCGGCACAACGAGGTGCGGTGGTGTGAGCGGGCGCGCACTGGGTCGCGGCTGGGCAAGCACGCGCGACAACTGGCACGGCCGAACGCGGCCAGAGGCCCGCGAGCGCGGCCAGGGAACGTGGTGGGCGCCGCGATGGACGGGCGTGCTCGACGCGCTGTGAGCGCAAGCGCTCACGCGGAGGGGAGCGGGGCGACGACGGCAGCAAGACGCGGCGTGGGACAGACGGGGGCGCGGCGACCGCGGGTTCGGGTGTGCCCCGGGCGTGGTTGTCAGAACCCCGACTCAATGCCACATCGATCTAGCATGTAACACCTCATATCACTTTGCGGCCTCACGCACGGTATCCCCACGGCGGTCGCCTTACCTTTGCCCGGGACCGTTTGCGCCTTTTGGCACACGTATATGATAGTGTCGCTAGCATCCATATGATAAGGAGCCCGGGCTGACATGGCTAGTCGTAAATCCAAAGTGGCACAAACTTACAGGGACAGGCATCCATGACCCAACATTGAACGTGTCGGTCATCAGCGAGTGAATCCAGGCTGTAGCACTGGGCTAGCAGGACTCCGGTGAACCGGGCTGTAGCTGGCTAACAGGACTCCGGTATTCATCGCGTGACATTTCCCCGAAGGGACAGACACAGGAACGAAGAAGGACACATGCCGGCCACCCTAAGTGTTCCGGAGTAGTAGCAAGCTACCATGGCTCAGTGGAAGCACTAGGAGACATTTCCCGGTAAGAGAGGCTACTAAGGATAAACAACTAGATAGTCAGATCCCACACATACCAAGCATTTCAATAACATACACACAATATGCTCGATATGTGCAAATACAACATGTCATCACAACATGACTCTACAACTCAAGTATTTATTCAATAGGCTCCGAGGAGCGAGATATTACAAACATGGGTCTCACGACCCAACATTCAGAGCATACAAGTCAAAGCACACGCGAAAGCTTAACATGTCTGAGTACAGATAACTACAAATGAAAAAGGCTGAGAAGCCTGACTAACTACCAGATCCTGCCGAGGGCACAAGATCGTAGCTGAGGTAACAAGCTAAACATCGAAGTCCACGTGGAACTACTAGCGAGACTGAAGTCTCTCTGCAAAAACATAAAATAGGCAAACGTGAGTACAAATGTACCCAGCAAGACTTACATCATAACTAACTACATATGCATCATTATCAACAAAGGGATGGTGGGGTTTAACTGCAGCAAGCCAGCTTTGACTTAGTGGCTATCCTGAACTACGACTGCAATGTAACTCTTTTGAGGTGGCGCACACGAGTCCACATATTCACCAACCAATACACCACTATGGATCCGCTCCCGTCTCCCTATGAGAACGCCATCCATAGCACTCACACTTATCTTGCGCATTTTAGAGTATCCACTTTCACTTGTCTATGAACTGTACAGGCAACCCAGAAGTCCTTTACCGCGGACACGGCTATTCGAATAGATCATATTAACCCTGCAGGGGTGTACTTCTTCACACACGCTCTCGCCACTTACCGCCATGTACATGTCATGTATCTCGTCAACCTTCAAGCGGAAGCCTGGCGAGGGTGTCGACCACGACCTGACTAACCACACAAGTCTCTAGTCCAGGTTTATCGCCTATTTGGGTTCCATCCGCAAGGAGATCTGGCCGGGGTGTCGCTCACGGCCCCAAACGATGTGTGCAGGGTTCCCAAGTCCACCATCCGGGTACCACTTGGTAAACCGGGCCACTGTGCCTAGTCTGTCCCAAGCCCACCTGTACCGGGTGCCACTTGGTAGACTACTAACACTACCTACAAACACCAGAAACTAGTTGCAACTCCTGGATAGAGATCGAGTCGGTTAATAAGTCGAGAAGTCAATTAAGGATCCCAATGTGTGGTAGTAGCTGTTTATGGATCACAAACATAGAACTCAGTTCCTGAGGACAGTTTCAATGAGACAACCCACCATGTACTCCTACATGGCCTCTCACCGCCACCTTTACCAAATCGTGTTCACACACTTAGCTCTCAACAGTAGGACATGTTCACACACCTCCAATTCATCCCCGATGAATCAGACCTGACTCAACTCTAAGCAAGAGCAGGCATGACAAACAAGCATGAATGAGTAAGCACATCAGGGCTCAAACAACTCCTACTCATGCTAGTGGGTTTCATCTATTTACTGTGGCAATGACAGGTCATGCAGAGGATAAAGGGGGTTCAACTACCGCAGCATGTAACAGTTGAATCGTTGTTGTCCTAATGCAGTAAAAGAGAGCAGGGGCAAGAGAGTAGGATTGTATCGGAATGAACAAGGGGGTTTTGCTTGCCTGGCACTTCTGAAGATAGTATAGCTCTTCATCGGTGTCATCGAACTCATCGTCGAAACACGTCTACTGAAGGGGGACAATTACCAGCAACAGAGAGGAAACACAATCAATGCAATGCAACAATATGATGCATGAATGTGACATAGCAATATGCTGTTGATTGAGCTAATGCAACTAACAACAAGTTAAATGAAGTTGGTTTGAACACTAGGTTCAAATTCAAACTCCATATGTGATTTCTTAAATGCCATTTAATTGAATTGTCCTAAACAGTAGTCATAAGTTGTTCTAACATGCATGAAAATGGTACAGATGGATAGATTGGATTTTCCTGATAATTTTTCATATATAATTTATTTCATCTGAGTTACGGTTGATTTTATATGAATTTTAGAAGTTTTGGACATTTTCTGAAAATAATAAATCATTTAAGATTTATTTAAATTCCAGAAAGGAATTATTACGTCGGCATGACCTCATAGTGACATCAGCAGGTCAACGGCTCGGTCCAGGTCAAACCTGACGTGTGGGGTCCACACGTCAGTGACACGGTTAACTAACAGAGTTAATTAAAATTAAACTAAACCTAGTCTAGATTAGTTAAGGCCTGGGCCCACATGTCCGTGGCACTTGTTCTAATTAGTGATTAAGTTAAAACTATTAGGGTGCTGGGCCCACTAGTCAGTGACTATAGGTTGGTTAGCTGGCAGTGATTAGCACTAATCGCGCGGCCACGTCATCACGCCGGAATGTGGCCGGCGGCGACCATCCAGCGTGGCGGAGGCGCGCCGGAATCGTGCTACGGGTGTCGGCTGGGCATGCGGCTTGGCTCTACGGCGAGCTGGATGTGTGCCGCATCCAGTGGTGCAAGTGGCTAGGTGCGGGGAGGCCGGTAATGACGGCGACGACGACAACCGCGGTGACTAGAGCTCGGGAGGTGACGGAGACGGGGCCACACCGGTCAAATCGAGCAACAGCTTGCACTTGCTGAACCCATGGGTGCTCACGAACTCAGAGGATACACGCACGGGACCCGAAGGTCACCGGAGCCGCGCCGGCAATGAGCTCGGGTGGAGGTGAGCTTCGGCCTCAATGGCGGCGGTGGCTACGAGGCGAAAATGACGCGGGGAAGAGATGGGAATCGACCGGAGGCTCACATGGGTCGCGTAGAGATGGTCAGCGAGCTCGGGGAAGCGACGACGGTGGCGAATCGATGGTGAAGATCCTCGGCGGCCGGTGGTGGAGAAGGCGACGGTGAGACGATGGAGGCCGTCCGGGCTCGCTTCCTTCGGTGGAGAGGTTCAGCGCGAGGAGGCGGAGCTCGGGCACTAACTGGCTGGGCGTGGGGATGCTGGTGGCCGCGGTGGTGTCGGTTGGCGGCGAAGGACTCATTCGATGAGTGAAAGAGAGAGAGATCCAGGGGAGAGGGTGAGGACGGGGGAGAGAGAGAGAGGGGCCCGCGGGGGTGCGTGGCGCTTGTAGGAGCCTCCAGCGGCAGCGGCAAGCAGGAGCTGGCCGAGCGCGTGCACGCGCGCCGCGGCCACACGCCCTCCTACCCACTGGCAGGAGGTTGATGACAGTAGGAGAGAGGACGAGGTGGGCTGGGCCTAGCTCGGCCGGTCCTGTTGGGCCACCAGGTAAGGGCATGCGAGTTTCCTCTCCTCTTTTATTTCTGTTTCCGTTTTTCTATTTTTTGCATATTTGTTTTAATTTGGTTTGCTAACCAAATTATTTTTGTAGCTTCTGGAAACTATTGTGGATGCAATAAGGTTTATCCTAGAGCTCCACAAAATATTCCAGGATCATTGAAGCAATAAAATATTTATAGAATTTATTTGCTCCAACTCAAATACGATTATGATTTAATTCAATGCCCAAAATGTCCTGGAAAAATATGCATCATCTCTGGTAAAGGCTTTCACCTTTTTCCATAAATCATGAACATTTTATAAGGATATTTTGAGTTCATTGAAAATATTTTGGTTGAACCTATTTGAGTTCTTTTGGTGCTAGGGTTTTATCATCCCCCATCTCAAGTTTCTGAGAAAATTTAAACATGATGCAACACCAGATGCTAGCACTAGGCAGACCAGAACTAGGGATGTGACAACTCACCCCCACTAAACAAGAATCTCGTCCCGAGATTCAGGCGTAGGGTAAGATGAAGGGGAAACGCAACTAACGCAATCTTCACGATCCAGGTTGCACTTCAAATGAACGTTAATTCAATCACCATCTTTGTCTTGTCGTCTTGCTCTGAGAACTCCAGCCAACATGACAACAAGAGGAGAAGGAGACTCTAGAAGGATCGATCTTCTCGAACATCGAACAACTTAGGATCATCTCACGGAGTGAGTCATAGCAACATCTCTCGAGCCGAGACACGAAGCACATGTCTAGAGGAATGGAGTGGAACAGATGATGAAGGTTCACCAGGTAGACAACAATTCCACGCTTGAGGAGATGGCGAATGGTTTCAAGATAGCGATGAAATAATTGCCATGATTCCATAACGGGGCACCTTAGAGAAGGTGACACGTAGAATTATTCCCTTAAGTGGAAGAAAGAATTACCTTTGATTCAGAGACCATGGAAACTCTTGATACCAGCATAAGCAATCACAAACGATCGTTTAAAGGATTTCGAAGAAATGGCATGCTCCATTGGAGACGATACTATGGTTATAGAATAATCGGCAAATGGAAGGAACATTCCAATTGATACCAAGAATATAACCCAGCGACTGAGCATGCTCTCAAGAACTTGAGCATTTCCATATTCATTAAGGTCTTACCAACATCCGTGCCGAGGATCCTGGCAACACAACTTACTACCGTGATGAGTAATAGTGGACAATGCAGAAGCAAAGGAAGATAACACCTTCTTAGATTTCACCTTAGCGAGGCTAAGGGATCAAAATCTGGATGATTGACCGAGAAACATTTAGCACTCCGCTTCCAATGTTCTCCTTGATATTCTACATACCACAGTCATACTTAAAGCATTAACGTGGCCATCAAGTATAGGTCAGACTTCGGGAGGTCAAGAATCCATAAGGATCAACTTCTAGAATAAGCCATGCAAGATCCTCATGGGGAGTGACCAAACGGCTTAAACAAGATACTACAATAATAGTGCTTCCAGCTAGGTGCGTCCACTTCACTGGAACCTATATCATAGTTATTGGGAGAAGTTCCAACCATCATATCTGCCTAAGATTCAGATCTGGTTGGTAACAGGGTAATTCAGACAACGTGTCTGGAAAAGAAAGTTTGCAACACAAACCCATGAGATGACGTTGCGAGATTCTCGGGAAATGAACTATGTTAGCAAGCTCCAAAACATGAGCTGGTTCTGCTACACACATGTGAACACGCTGTCCCAAACAAGCATGACCACGTAGTAGTCTTATAATAAAACACTACCGAGTTCAGGTGGGGGAACCCTCATCGAGGATATCGAAGCCCTTGCATAAGTCCGGATCCTAAGAAGGAACTTCTTCTCCTTGAACAAATCAATCAGTGGCTTGGTGTGCTAGGAAACACATATAGAATGGAGGCAGCCAACCTATCAAACCATAGAGTACTTCGCACATGCGTGACTGACTTGGGATGATTCCAAAGGAGGCAAAAACAAACTTTCTCGAATTCACGGCGGCAACTTACATCAGATACACGTGAATTAGAGGAAGTCACTGCTCTCATCCAAACATATACCTCAGGGACGGAACTTGAAGGCATTGTTTACAAAGTTTCCAACACTAGCTTAATGTCCAACAGAATCATGGAGGAGATAAGGATGTTGTCGATGGGCTCAACAACAATTCATCCAGGTTTCCATATAAGTGGAATTCCACAATTATGTGAACAAGGTGATAGCATTGGTCAGACCCAAAAGATATAATGGTGTATGCTCGAAGAAACAACCACGAGTAAGACAACATTACGGATATCGTTGGTTCTGATTTGATTTGAGGATAGCCCATACTCGAATCAAAGATTGGATAACATGATAGGTCCATTAACTGATCACGAGGGTCAATCGATGAAAATACCATCTTTCTTCAACACACATACAAGATATCCCTTAAAATGAACTAAATCGGACAAGCTTTTATCTTCCAACTCTCCAAGTTGTTGTTTAGCTTAACTAACTAGCTCAGGGGTATCCTGCACAGATTCTTAGAGAAGGTTGGTTTACAATAAACCAACTTGATCACGAGCTCAATGCATTGGTCAGGGGGACAACCTGGTGATACTTCCGGGAAGATAATCGGAAAATCACGAGCCACCAATATGCTACTAAGCTCGAGAATAATCTTGCTTTTCAGGGCAAGACGATATGATCAAATAAGCAAGGGATTGAATAATCCTAAATCATTGATCGAAGAATGCACCAGAAATAAGGACTAGGTAGCACAATCTATCTTAGAATGATGATTCAATACCAACACGCTAAGAATGAGATTATTGTCCATTAACCACTAAGCAACATGGTTGCTAGGGGTATTGATTTCACACATCATGATTCACTTGTCGGCATTCCGGTTGCGACAACACGGAACCGAGGAATGAATAATGATGGCGAGAAGTATCACTACGTCAAGAATTCACAAGAGCCGGTGCAATTCTCATGAAAATCCTAACATAAAGACGGTAATACTTCAGGGTAGAACAAAATCAAAAGCTGGGTTGGCATTTTGATCTGCGGAGCACAACTATTTTGACCCAATCCTGGATATGGATGAGGTACTGGAGTTTGTTTCTCCTAGTCATCCTGAATAGAATGTCTTGACGGACCACAAGAATAATAAGCATCGATAACACGAATGCACAATTACTCCTGACTATCAATTGATAGACGAAGATCAGAAGACAACTAAAGAGGGACAACCCAACAGAACATATGATTTTCTGAGTTGTGGATGCATGGACTAGCATGTCGAACGAGTTCAACATATTTCTTCCAGATAACCCATGCAGAAGGTAGAACTGGCAGATTCAAGATATAAAATGGAGAACTCATCAAGAGCACTCTGGTTGTGATCTTTTGGTTCAAAAGAACTCCTGCCAAGAATGGTTCATGGTATTTGGAAGAACGATATACCACGGACCTCGAGGACTATCACAAAGGTTACTAATATCCTAAAGGAACTAGCAAACACTATCAACACGAGGTAAGTAGGGTGAATCTCGGGTTCAAGACCCAAGGAGTAGAATACCTACTACTAGGTAGCATCACAGGATGCTTTCGAGAATGATGGCCAGAATCATCACACTAGGAACACAAAACATGGCTAGATTACCTGGCGATCCTCTAAGACACCTAGGGTAATAATACTAGCTCCAACATATATGTCGAGGAAACATAGTACCTCAACTCAGCAATTTTAGTGTGGTTAACTTGTCCCAAGGAGACAACGGAAACAGGAGGAAGGGATTTGCAAATGCATCAGACTGTCTAGAAACCTGGGATGACTCGGACAGCATAACGGCTGTAAATGCTCAAAATAATTTAGACATGCTACAAAAATGGTGGCATCGCCACTCAGAAGCACAATATCAAGGTTTCGAGATCAACAGTTAACATACGGAAGTAGTAGGAACTTAACTGAGGCTTGAAACTAACAATCCTATAAGTCTACGGATTAGTAACACGTGATCCTGATAGGAAGAAGAGAAGGCCTAGTTCTTAACCCCATAGAGAAGAAGAGGGTGACTCAGATCAGAAGGACATAAGGTAAAGGAGTAAAAAGAGCCTTACATTCCATCCCACAATCAATTCCCTTATATAACTAAAGAATTTCTAGACTCAACTTCGACCAGTTTGGCTTGGTAATCCTACAGGCAGTCAAGCTCTGATACCAAAACTGCCAGAACCCCGACTCAATGCCACATCGATCTAGCATGTAACACCTCATATCACTTTGCGGCCTCACGCATGGTATCCCCACGGGTGTCGCCTTACCTTTGCCCGGGACCGTTTGCGCCTTTTGGCACACGTATATGATAGTGTCGCTAGCATCCATATGATAAGGAGCCCGGGATGACATGGCTAGTCGTAAATCCAAAGTGGCACAAACTTACAGGGACAGGCATCCATGACCCAGCATCGAACGTTTCGGTCATCAGCGAGTGAATCCAGGCTGTAGCACTGGGCTAGCAGGACTCCGGTGAACCGGGTTGTAGTTGGCTAACAGGACTCCGGTATTCATCGCGTGACATTTCCCCGAAGGGACAGACACAGGAACAAAGAAGGACACATGCCGGCCAGCCTAAGTGTTTCGGAGCAGTAGCAAGCTACCATGGCTCAGTGGAAGCACTAAGAGACATTTCCCGGTAAGAGAGGCTACTAAGGATAAACAACTAGATAGTCAGATCCCACACATACCAATCATTTCAATAACATACACACAATATGCTCGATATGTGCAAATACAACATGGCATCACAACATGACTCTACAACTCAAGTATTTATTCAATAGGCTCCGAGGAGCAAGATATTACAAACATGGGTCTCACGACCCAACATTCAGAGCATACAAGTCAAAGCACACGCGAAAGCTTAACATGTCTGAGTACAGACAACTACAAATGAAAAAGGCTGAGAAGCCTGACTAACTACCAGATCCTGCCGAGGGCACAAGATCGTAGCTGAGGTAACAAGCTTAACATCAAAGTCCACGTGGAACTACTAGCGAGACTGAAGTCTCTCTGCAAAAACATAAAATAGGCAAACGTGAGTACAAATGTACCCAGCAAGACTTACATCATAACTAACTACATATGCATCATTATCAACAAAGGGATGGTGGGGTTTAACCGCAGCAAGCCAGCTTTGACTCAGTGGCTATCCTGAACTACGACTGCAATGTAACTCTTTTGAGGTGGCGCACACGAGTCCACATATTCACCAACCAATACACCACTATGGATCCGCTCCCGTCTCCCTACGAGAACGCCATCCATAGCACTCACGCTTATCTTGCGCATTTTAGAGTATCCACTTTCACTTGTCTATGAACTGTACAGGCAACCCAGAAGTCCTTTATCGCGGACACGGCTATTCGAATAGATCATATTAACCCTTCAGGGGTGTACTTCTTCACACACGCTCTCGCCACTTACCGCCATGTACACATCATGTATCTCGGCAACCTTCAAGCGGAAGCCTGGCGAGGGTGTCGGCCACGACCTGACTAACCACACAAGTCTCTAGTCCAGGTTTATCGCCTATTCGGGTTCCATCCGCAAGGAGATCCGGCCGGGGTGTCGCTCACGACCCCAAACGATGTGTGCAGGGTTCCCAAGTCCACCATCCGGGTGCAACTTGGTACACCGGACCACTGTGCCTAGTCTGTCCCAAGCTCACCCATACCGGGTGCCACTTGGTAGACTACTAACACTACCTACAAGCACCAGAAACTAGTTGCAACCCCTGGACAGAGATCGAGTCGGTTAATAAGTCGAGAGAGTCAATTAAGGATCCCAATGTGTGGTAGTAGCTGTTCATGGATCACAAACATAGAACTCAGTTCCTGAGGACGGTTTCAATGAGACAACCCACCATGTACTCCTACATGGCCTCTTACCGCTACCTTTACCTAATCGTGTTCACACACTTAGCTCTCAACAGTAGGACATGTTCACACACCTCCAATTCATCCCCGATGAATCAGACCTAACTCAACTCTAAGCAATAGCAGGGATGACAAACAAGCATGAATGAGTAGGCACATCAGGGCTCAAACAACTCCTACTCATGCTAGTGGGTTTCATCTATTTACTGTGGCAATGACAGGTCATGCAGAGGATAAAGGGGGTTCAACTACCGCAACATGTAACAGTTGAATCGTTGTTGTCCTAATGCAGTAAAAGAGAGCAGGGGCGAGAGAGTAGGCTTGTATCGGAATGAACAAGGGGGTTTTGCTTGCCTGGCACTTCTGAAGATAGTATAGCTCTTCATCGGTGTCATCGAACTCATCGTCGAAACACGTCTACTAAAGGGGGACAATTACCAGCAACAGAGAGGAAACACAATCAATGCAATGCAACAATACGATGCATGAATGTGACATGGCAATATGCTGTTGATTGAGCTAATGCAACTAACAACAAGTTAAATGAAGTTGGCTTGAAAACTAGGTTCAAATTCAAACTCCATATGTGATTTCGTAAATGCCATTTAATTGAATTGTCCTAAACAGTAGTCATAAGTTGTTCTAACATGCATGAAAATGGTACAGATGGATAGATTGGATTTTTCTGATAATTTTTCATATATAATTTATTTCATTCTGAGTTACGGTTGATTTTATATGAATTTTAGAAGTTTTGGACATTTTCTGAAAATAATAAATCATTTAAGATTTATTTAAATTCCAGAAAGGAATTATTGCGTCATCATGACCTCACAGTGACGTCAGCAGGTCAACGGCTCGGTCCAGGTCAAACCTGACATGTGGGGTCCACACGTCAGTGACACGGTTAACTAACAGAGTTAATTAAAATTGAACTAAACCTAGTCTAGATTAGTTAAGGCCTGGGCCCACATGTCCGTGGCACTTGTTCTAATTAGTGATTAAGTTAAAACTATTAGGGTGCTGGGCCCACTAGTCAGTGACTATAGGTTGGTTAGCTGGCAGTGATTAGCACTAATCGCGCGGCCACGTCATCACGCTGGAATGTGGCCGGCGGCGACCATCCAGCGTGGCGGAGGCGTGCCGGAATCGTGCTACGGGTGTCGGCTGGGCATGCGGCTTGGCTCTACGGCGAGCTGGATGTGTGCCGCATCCAGTGGTGCAGGTGGCTGGGTGCGGGGAGGCCGGTAACGACGGCGACGACGACAACCACGGTGACTGGAGCTCGGGAGGTGACGGAGACGGGGCCACAGTGGTCAAATCGAGCAACGGCTTGCACTTGCTGAACCCACGGGTGCTCACGAACTCAGAGGATACACGCACGGGACCCGAAGGTCACCGGAGCCGCGCCGGCGATGAGCTCGGGTGGAGGTGAGCTTCGGCCTCAATGGCGGCGGCTACGAGGCGAAAATGACGCGGCGAAGAGATGGGAATCGACCGGAGGCTCACATGGGTCGCGTAGAGATGGTCAGCGAGCTCGGGGAAGCGACGACGGTGGCGAATCGACGGTGAAGATCCTCGGCGGCCGGTGGTGGAGAAGGAGACGGTGAGACGATGGAGGCCGTCCGGGCTCGCTTCCTTCGGTGGAGAGGTTCAACGCAAGGAGGCGGAGCTCGGGCACTAACTGGCTGGGCGTGGGGATGCTGGTGGCCGCGGTGGTGTCGGTCGGCGGCGACGAACCCATTCGGTGAGTGAAAGAGAGAGAGATCCAGGGGAGAGGGTGAGGACGGGGGAGAGAGAGAGAGGGGCCTGCGGGGGTGCGTGGCGCTTGTAGGAGCCTCCAGCGGCAGCGGCAAGCAGGAGCTATCCGAGCGCGTGTGCGCGCGCCGCGGCCACACGCCCTCCTGCCCACTGGCAGGAGGTTGAAGACAATAGGAGAGAGGAAGAGGTGGGCCGGGCCTAGCTGGGCCGGTCCTGTTGGGCCACCAGGTAAGGGCATGTGAGTTTCCTCTCCTCTTTTATTTCTGTTTCTGTTTTTCTATTTTTTGCAGATTTGTTTTAATTTGGTTTGCTAACCAAATTATTTTTGCAGCTTCTGGAAACTATTGTGGATGCAATAAGGTTTATCCTAGAGCTCCACAAAATATTCCAGGATCATTGAAGCAATAAAATATTTATAAAATTTATTGGCTCCAACTCAAATACGATCATGATTTAATTCAATGCCCAAAATGTCTTGGAAAAATATGCATCATCTCTGGTAAAGGCTTTCACCTTTTTCCATAAATCATGAACATTTTATAAGGATATTTTGAGTTCATTGAAAATATTTTGGTTGAACCTATTTGAGTTCTTTTGGTGCTAGGGTTTTATCATCCCCCATCTCAAGTTTCTAAGAAAATTTAAACATGATGCAACACCAGATGCTAGCACTAGGCAGACCAGAACTAGGGATGTGACAGTGGTGGCCACGGGCGAGCGGCGACAAGGGCGGGGACCGTGCGGGAGTGAGGGCAGAGGAGGGAAGTATAAGGGGTCCTCACGTGCGAGGAGGGAAGGGGATGACGAGGCCTGGTGAGGCCGACGGGGAGGAGGACGAGGAAGCGGGCGACGGAGGCGGTCCAACGAGGTGGTACGGCGACGATGGGCGACGACATCGGGTCGGGGCAGCTTCGGGCGGCGGGGACGAGATGATGTAGAGGCGTCCGACGAGGTGGAGGTAGACGAGGGGGGGGGAGGTGGCTCCGGCGATCATGGACGGCGACGGCAGTTCCGTGCCCCGATCCAGAACGAGCAGTGAGGGGGAAGGGATCAGGCTCGATCCAGATCCAGCGAGGGTAGGGGAGAACGAGAGAGAGATGTGGGGGAGTGGGGTAGCTGGGCTAGGGTTACGGAAATCCCTATTTGACGCATTTTGCGTCAAACTGTCGGGGCGACGCACACCCTTCACCCGTCTTTGGGCCGGCCCTTTTTCCTGCGACTCCATTGGCGCACGCCTGTTTCCTCGTTCCCCTTTCTTCCTGCGACTACCTTGTCTCGATTCCTTCTCTGCTTCCTCCTCTCGATTCCTCTTCCTTCCACTCGATACTTCCCCGTGGTCTTCATTACTTCCTCCTTTGTGCGTATCGTTCGCTAGGTGCTCTGGTTCTTCATCTTCTCTCCCCTTCCTACAAGTATCTCGGATGGAAGTTAGGGTTAGCTGATTTTATTCTTTGTTGTTGGTAGCTAGTGTTTTGACAACCAAATTCTGAGGAATAGCACTTCAATTTTGTGATAATTGGTCTAGTTTCGTCAGATCCAGTGTTCCCTGTTTAGTTTTTATTCCAATTTACTAAGTTCCTCAACTGCATTAGGCTTTATTTTTCTGTTTGTGTTTGCAGGTTCAGCTGAGATCTAACAGATCATGGTTGTTCTACAGGGCTGTAGGTAAATTATTACAACAAGTACTAGTCAACTGTTTTCTGTTCTGGTGCTTGACTGTTTTTTTCATAACCCTTTGTGTGGATATGTTTCAAGATGTTTTGGATACGACTATAGAAGTGAACAAGCATCTCCCTTCAATTGTGTAGATGCTATGAATTTTCCATGTATATACTTCTGCAGTGACGATAGTTCTGGTGATACTGTTGTAGTTCTCTTCTAGGTTATAACCAGAACTTGTACTAGACCTGTAATAGGATTGAACTTGTGTGGAACTGTTCTACTGTTTAGCTCCATTGTTCTACAGCTTAGTTTTGGTGCTCACTAGATTTCTTTTCTACTATTTCTTTTATACTGTGCTACTGTTAGGAATGCTCTTTACCCCCACTCTTTGTCAAAGACAGCCACTCTATATATCGCCGGTGACAGTCTTGTTTCTCTGCAATGCATGAACTAGCTGCTACTGTAAACAAATCTGCTGAATCTCGCTTAGTTTTTCTGGTAAATGCTGCTCATAGATACATGAGGTGTTCTTCTCTTGAAAATGTTGAGTAACCTAGTATTCATTTCAACAATATTTTGTTTCCATGCAAATCATATCTTTTTCTAGTTCATAAATAGTCATTACCACTTTTTTAATGTGGTTATCTTCACAATACATTCTACTATAGTTTTGAATGTTCAGTTAATTAATTTGAAGCACCTCCTAGTTTGTTTGGCAGCTTAATTAGCATCTACCTCTCTAATCTGCAAGTTTTGTGATGTCAATTTAACTACGTGTGCACACTGTTTAGCTAACGGTAGCTACCTGCTTCCCTAGAAAAAACAGTAGCTAGTTGCTTGCTGATATGATTTTCCTCCACTATTTCTGTACTGGATTCTTCATAGACCTTGTTACATTTTTTGATACAAACTAATTCCACGGTTACTGCAGTATTTTTCTGTTCAACTATTTTTGGAAATCATTCCTCAATCTCGGCAGATTGTTTTCAGAAAGGAAAGGAGTAGTCACAAGTAGATGATTACATTCATGTGTACCTCCATTTTTGTCTCATCAATGTATACGTCAGAAAGCATTCAGTTGTCTAGTTCATATAACAGAATTTGTACCCTGTGTGCATGTGTTCTAAATGTTTGCATTTTCGTATCTGAATCTCAACTCTTTTTCAAATCTTAGAACATAATTTCAACTCCAAGAACAGTTTTTTAATATGAAGAGTAATTTTCGAATTTAAAGAATAATTTTCTCAATCCTAGAACATTTTTTAAATCATAGATCATTTGAATCAAAGAATATTTTCTCAAACTTAGAACATAAATTTTCTAAGAACATTGTTTAAATTCCAAAAACATTATTAAATGTCTTGAACATTTATCGAACCATAGAACGTAATTTTGATTCCAAGAACAATTTTTGAATACCAAACACATTTTTTGAATTCCAAGAAATTTTTGTAAACCTTAGGACGTATTATGAATTCCAAGAATTTTTTTAACCCTAGAACATTTATTTTAATCTTAGAACAAAATTTGAATCCTAGAACTATTTTTCAATCTTAGAACAAAGGTTGGATCCTAGAACCTGTTTTGAAAGCATTGAAATATTTTTGAATTCAAAAAACATTTTTAATGTCTTGACCATTTATCGAATCTTTTTTTAAGGGAACATTTATCGGATCCTAGAACAAAATTTCATTTCCAAGAACAATTTTTTAATACCATGAACACGTTTCGAATTCCAAGAACATTTTTTGAACCCCCAGAATATTTTTTGAATCCTAGAACAATTTTTTAACGTCTTGAACAAATTTTGGATTCCAAGAAATTTTTTCGAATCCTTGAACAATTTTTGAATCCAAAAGAATCTTCTTGAATCATTGAACAATTTTGAATCCTATAACAATTTTTGAATTTCTTCAACAATTTTTGAAGTCTAAGAATATTTTTGGAATCTTAGAACAAACTTTGAATCCTAGAATCTTTTCAAAATGCCTTGGATATTTTTTGAATCTTAGAACATAATTTCAATCCCAAGAAAAATAAATTAAGAACATTTTTGGAATAAAAGAACCAAGTTTGAATCAAAGAACATATTTTGGATGAACAAATTTTGATACCTAGAACTTTGTTTGAATTGACAACATATTTTGGAATGCCAAGAACGTTATTTGAATCGAGGAACATTTATTTGTTCCATTTTTAATCAAAGAATATTTTTTGGATTTCCAAGTACTTTATTTTTGGTGACGAACATTTTCTGAAATCCCAAGAACATTTATTTGAATTGAGTAACATTTTTTTTACTTCGAGGAACACTATTTCAGATAAAGATAATTTTTGATTTCCAAGAACTTTATTTCAATTCATGAACATTTCTTCGAATGCCAAGAACTTTATTTGAATTGAGGAACATTCTTTGAATTAAAGATCATATTTTTGATTTCCAAGAACTTTATTTGAGTTGACGGAGAATTTTTGAAATCACAAGAACATTATTTGAATTGAGCAACGTTTATTTTATTTCCAAGAACATTATTGAATGGTTACAGAAATTTCACAATGCTTACAGAAAGAACATTATTGAAATCACAAGAACATTATTTGAATTGAGCAACATTTATTTGATTTCCAAGAACATTATTGAATGCTTACAGAAAGTTCACAATGCTTACAGAAAGAACATTTTTGAAATCACAAGAACATTACTCCCTCTGTTCACTTTTATAAGACCTTGAAGACATTTCACACAATGTGCAAAATAGCCTATTTTGAGTTGTTTGAAATGACTTACAAAAGTAAACGGAGGGAGTATTTGAATTGAGCTACAAAGTTCTTGGAATGGAGGGTTTCTCCAATGTAGGTACATAAAAACTTGACAGGAGGCACTTCTTGTGACATTCTCCCAAACATAACCAAAGAAGCTATACTAAAATAAAATAGCAATTATTTTAATATTGAAGGACGATCCACAAACTCTTCGCGAGAAATTTCTGTTTGAGATTGTCATTTGCAAGGACAATGAAATGCAGTTGTCATTGGTAACTTCATTGCTCTAGAGACATGTAAGTAATTCTAGTTCTTTCACTTGTTTTTTTGCTGCTGTTCATTTCTCGACAGACATGTAAGAAATACTAGTTCTTACACTTTGTTTTATGTATTAAATGGTGCAAATAATTTCCTGTAATCACATTTCTTCATCAGGGTTTATGAATATTCATGCGACCCTTTCAAGGATAATCAATTTTGACTTCATCGGTGCATGAGTTCAGGTGGTACCTCGGAAGGACACCTTTCGGTATTTGGGGTCAATGCTGCAGGAGGATTGGGGTATTGATGAAGATGTGAACCATCGGATCAAAGCCAGATGGATGAAGTGGCGCCAAGCTTCTGGCATTCTCTGTGACAAGAGAGTGCCACAAAAGCTAAAAGGCAAGTTCTACAGGACGGCGGTTTGACCCGCAATGTTGTATGGCGCTGAGTGTTGGCCGACTAAAAGGCGACATGTTCAATAGTTAGGTGTGGCGGAGATGCGTATGTTGAGATGGATGTGTGGCCACACGAGGAAGGATCGAGTCCGGAATGATGATATACGAGATAGAGTTGGGGTAGCACCAATTGAAGAGAAGCTTGTCCAACATCGTCTGAGATGGTTTGGGCATATCCAGCGCAGGCCTCCAGAAGCTCCAGTGCATAGAGGATGGCTAAAGCGTGCGGAGAATGTCAAGAGAGGGCGGGGTAGACCAAATTTGACATGGGAGGAGTCCGTTAAGAGAGACCTGAAGGATTGGGCTATCACCGAAGAGCTAGCTATGGACAGGGGTGCATGGAAGCTTGCTATCCATGTGCCAGAGCCATGAGTTAGTTGCGAGATCTTATGGGTTTCACCTCTAGCCTACCCCAACTTGCTTGGGACTAAAGGCTTTGTTGTTGTTGTTGTTGTTGTTGTTGTTGTTGGTGGTGGTGGTGCATGAGTTCAGGTAATTTCAAGATCTTCAGTCTTTTTACTAAATAACAACGACTAGTGACCTGTTTTTCGAAAATCCCTTTTGGTGATCGAGCTCTAATGAGGCCTCCAAATTCAAAATTCAAATTTCATCAAAATTCATATTTTTACGTTTCAAATAATTCTGAAAAAAAACACAGATATACATGAAGGCATAACACACATGTGTGTAAATTTTCAGGGCAAAATATGTTGAAATGAGGGCTGTGCAAAAAAGACAAATTTGGGGCTGTTTAACATATGATACTATTCATTCTCTCAGGCCATGAATTTGTCTTTTTGTACAGGTCGCAATTCAAGGTATTTCGTCATGAATTTTTACACACATGTGGGTCACATCCTTACATATACGCATGTTTTTTTTAGAATTTTTTGAAACGTAAAATTTGAATTTAAAATTTTCAAAAATAGGGCTCCATGGAGCTCGGCCTCCAAAACGCCATTCTCCCTGTTTTCACCTAAATGGATACTGTTTTATTAAAAAGGAACTACCAGTCTGTCTTATCTAGTTGAACATGTATTTTCACACATTTTTCTTAACAATATATCTAACCAAATCTATTTTTATAAGCAAGTAATTACTAGTGGTACTGTAAGCTAGGCATTTTTTTCACGGAAATGAGAATGATCTATCCCAACTAACCACCCTTTTCTATTATTCTGCAGGTTTTCATCGCTAGTATTATTTTCAACTTCAAGCAAAACTCCACTGCCAAAAAGAATTTCAACTTAAAGAATGAGCATTGAAAAATGTTTCCTCTAGTTTTATCTGTGTAAATGAGAAATATGTTTTCATGTTGTTCCCTGTACTTAGTCACTGCAAATTTTGTGCTCCAGCGATATTTTCCTGCTAAGTTTCATGGACTACAGTTTCAGTTGTAAATAATTTTATCCTTTGAAACAGAAGACTCTTTGCACTTCACAGTTCACAGCTTAAGTTTTCCATTGAAAGAGAAGAAAGAGATAAAGTTCAATACTGCAGAACAGTTTTACTCAAAGCAATAGTTTTCCATTCAAACAGAAGAAAGAGAAACAGAAGGAAGCGAACAGAAGGAAGCTGACAGAAACATTGTCTTCTCGCTCACTCGTGAAACATAAAACGGTCCAGAAAGCCCGCCAAGTGGAGGCTCTGTGTGAAATAGCAGCAACTTGACGCAAAGAGCGTCATATAGGACCTCCCTAGGGTTACGGGGGAGTGAGGTTATACAGCCGGGGTGTGCCGGCTGGGCCGCGGGGGTGGCCAGCTGGGCCAGTTGGCCCAGTTGGCCAGGGGGTCCTCTTTTGTTTTTAGTCTCTCTTTTTTTGTAATGTTTTCTTTTAGTTTCTAATTTATTTTAGTTTTACAAAATATAAAAACAGTTCATATATTAGTACTATTAATTATGCTACTGCCCCATTAACTTTTGGGCAACTAAATGAATGGTTTAATATTTTATGAATTACAAAAGGCAATTATTTAATTGTTTTACCTATTGTTTTAACTATTTAAGTGCAACTAAAGTTTTATAAAAAATGTGGTTTATCCACCATTATTACTTAGGATTTATTTGTCCCATTTTGAACATTTTAGTTTTAGTGTTTCAAAACTTTTAATGTTTGACTTTATTTTCAAATTTGAATCTGGATCGGTTTCGAACTAACGCAAGATTAACAACAGTAACCGAGGTGACGTGGCATCATTAGCATGGAATTACTGTAGCTTAATTATCCGGGCGTCACAGGGATTGTCAAAGTCACTAAGGGTGATGTGTCCGAGGCGCAGATTATGCACATGCTCAGTGAGTTAGTTCCAGGCAACTTTGAGTGGGAGCTCACTCGTCTCGAGGCTAAGAGGTATAAGGTTGACTTTCTAACATCAGAGGACTTGGAGCGTCTTCTAAGTTTTGGGTTATGCAGAGTACCTGGCACAGCGTGCATCCTCGAGTTCCATGAGTGGAAGCGAGTTGAGCCGCAGGGCAAGCCCCTCACCCAGGTTTGGTTGCGATTCTCAGGGGCTCCATCCAAGCCGCTTCAGGATGCTAGGGTTGCTGCTAGCTTGGGGATTCTGGTCGGGAAAATCAAGAACGTAGATATGGCTTTCACCCGAGCTAACGGAGCGGCCCATCTGCTGGTGGGTGTCCTCGATATCGAGTTTGTGCCTAACGTGGTCAAGTGGACTTATAAGGGCAAGGTGTTTAACCTTGAGACTGAGTTTGAGGAAATAGATCTTTTTGCTGAGGCTATGGCAGGGACGGATGTGGATATGCATGATAGGAATGATGGTTTGGGTAACACGGAAGCACGAGGGGATGACGTTGGGCATGAGTTGTCCAACGGGCCGAGTTCCACCTCGCAGGCACCTGGGACTGGGGCTGCTTCTTCAGCTATGGTGCCGATGAGCACCCTAAGATTCGGATTGTTTGAGCCAGCTTCTGCTCTTCCTAGGTTATGGAGCGATCGAGTGGGAGCTCCCTCCCTTAGACTTTGAAGTGGTTGAGGGCTCTATCGAGGGGTGCATGGAGACGTCGGCTACTCTGATGACTTCGATCGAGGGGGGGGGAGGATCGTGGGCAGGTGGCCCCTTCTTCCCCTTCTTCTTCCAATGCTTCACCACGGGCGAGGACTGCAGTGGAGGTGTCTTTGTTGCCGATCGGCGACTTGCCGGTGTTGAGAGGGGGACTTGGGTAGGAGGCCTTAGTTCCCTCCTCTCCCGCGGTAGTTGGGGCGGCCGTGCTTGCGGCGTCCTTGGGCTCCGAGGGCCGGCAGTCACCTGCTCAGCTGCAGGGCCGCTCCAGCCGACGCTGACCAACGTGGTCGCGTCACCCTCCCGCGTGACAGCTGGATCTAGTGGGGAACGGGGGCAGGCGACCCCCGTACTCACTTCCCCTCGATCGCCTATGGGCGGGCCGACGATTGGGCTGTCCGCGTCAGGTGGGGAATGTGGGCAGGCGGCCCAAGTACTCACCCCACCCAGCTTGCCTTTGGTGGGGGCACCCCCCGTTGTGGCCCAGGACGCCCGATGTCGACTGACATCAACGGGGTCGAGGGGGTCCTCGCCGACGCGTGGTGCTACTCTGCTATCTGTTGGGGGTGGGGCTGGAGGTCGTACCCCAAACAGGGCTTCTCGGGAGGAGATCATCGCTTTTGGAGGGATTCCAAATCCTGTTTCTGAGGGGCGACAGATGAGCTGCCTCCTCTAGGATCAGCTGGAGGTTGATGACATAGAGCAATGGTGCGCTATGCGGGCGGCCAAACTTCGTGACATTGAGGTCAATACTGGTATGTCGGTCAACACTTCCAATTCCATTTTGTATTTTACCAATGATGAAATTATTCATAATGCAAATCAGTTAGGAGTTTCACTTGGTAGTAATGCTAGCGAAATTTCAAATTCCGTGAATGATATCCTGGATCTTGAAGCAGAGCGTGCTTTAGAAATGATTCGAAACTTAGTAGCGGTCAAACCCATGCATGATTCTGACATAGATGCATTGAGAGTCAGGGTTCTCGATAACTTTTGTGCGGATCTTGCACCATCCCTTCCTGAGATAGATGAAGAGGATGGTCTTGTCGAGGCTGAGGTAGTTAGGTCCATGGAGCCTGGTTGTGAGGACCGGGTGGAGGATCAAAACAAACCTAAACGCAAGTGGAAGCGGAAGATTTATCCAGCTCCAGCAGTACGTAGAAGTGCTAGGATCCGTAGCACTAAAAAATTTCATGATGAAATATGACAGGAATCTTTTGGAATAGAAGAGGTCTGAAAGACTTGGCTAAAAGAAGGTTTCTTGCAGATGCTTATATTGATCATAGGTTGGATTTTATCGCCCTCTTGGAAACTGGCAAAGACAATTTCTCTCCCCAGTTTCTAAATACTTTATCGGGAGGTGTCGATTTTGATTGGCACTGCCTACCTCCGAGAGAAAGATCAGGTGGGATCTTACTTGGGTTTAGATGTGAGTGGCTGGAAGTCCGAAGCGTGGTCATGGGAGACTTCGCAGTTAATTTTTGGGTCAGATCAAAGGCCGATGGGTTTAATTGGGCATTGGTGGCGGTATATGGTGCCCCACAGCCTGAGCTCAAACCAGAGTTTTTGGCAGATCTTGTCTGAATCTGCGGCTCTGAGCAGCTTCCAATCTTGGCTGGGGGTGACTTTAACATTATTAGAAGGAGAGAGGATAACAACAATGATAACTTTGACGGCAGGTGGTCGTTTATGTTCAATACCATCATTGAAAGCTTGGATCTGAGAGAGATAGAGCTTTCGGGTAGAAAATTTACTTGGGCTAATACCTTGCCAAACCCGACGTTTGAGAAATTGGATCGAGTCCTAGCGAGCATCGAATGGGAGCAAAAATTTCCCCTGGTAACAGTCCAAGCGTTATCGTGCGGAATCTCTGACCACAACCCCCTACTGGTTGACTCTGGTGAGGCAACGCATATGGCGAAAAAAATACTTTCTCTTTTAAATTGGCGTGGTTCGAAAGAGAAGGCTTTTTGGATCTGATAGCCAGGGGATGGGCTAAAGATGCAGGAGGTCGGACCTCCGTTGAGCGATGGAAGAATAAGATTAGGCACTTGAGAAGCTTCTTACGTGGGTGGGCTAAACATCTTAGTGGGGTTTATAAGGCTGAAAAGGCAAGGCTCCTTACACTTATTAAGTCCTTAGATTTAAAAGCCGAGTCCATAATTCTAGAGACCACGGAGCTTCATGCTAAAATTGATGCGGAGATGAGACTGAAAGAACTTCTACGTGAAGAGGAATTGAAGTGGGTGTTGTGAGCTAAGGTTCGCAAAGTTGTCCAGGGGGATGCGAACACTCAATTCTTTCACATGATCGCTAATGGCAAGCACAGAAAGAAAATAATCTTTCAGCTTGAGCAAGACGAAGGAACGATTTTAGGACAGGAAAACCTAAAATTATACATAACCGAATACTACAAGCAGTTGTTTGGGCCTCCGGAGGATAATTGTGTATGATTCTAGGATTGAAGATGTTCCTCAACTTGCTGCAGATGAGAATGATATTTTGACTGCCCCATTTTTGGAGAAAGAGGTGTTTGAAGCCATTTCACAGATGAAAAACAATAAGGCTCCGGGACCGGATATATTTCTGATGGAGTTTTATAAAAAGTGCTGGCATATTATTAAGGGGGATTTGATACCGATGTTCCATTATTTATTCTCTGGACAGCTTCAGTTGTTTCACCTGAATTTTGGAATGATGACTCTACTTCCTAAGAAAATAGAGGTTGTGAGAATTGAGCAGTTCAGGCTGAACTATCTTCTTAACATTAGTTTCAAGATTTTCACCAAGGTAGGGACTAATAGGCTCACACAGATTGCGCATTCTGTGGTGCAGCATTCCCAAACTGCCTTTTGCCAAACAGAAACATCCTAGAAGGGGTTGTGGTCCTTCATGAAACGCTCCACGAAATTCACATGAAAAAACTAGATGGAGTTGTTTTCAAGGTGGATTTCGAGAAAGCGTACGATAAAGTCAAATGGCCCTTTCTTCAACAGGCCTTGTGTATGAAAGGTTTTGATCAAGCCTGGCGACATCAGGTAGAATCTTCCATGCAAAAAGGGAGTGTTGGAATTAAAGTGAATGCCGACATAGGTCATTATTTCCAGACACATAAGGGCCTGAGATAAGGTGATCCGATGTCTCATATTTTGTTCAACATTGTAGTCGATATGTTGGCTATTCTAATAGGAAGGGCTAAGGAGGCTGGTCAGGTAGGTGGCTTGGTGCCTCATCTAGTTGATGGAGGTTTGTCTATCCTACAATACACTGATGATACTATCATCTTTATGGAACATGACTTGGCAAAAGCGAGAAACATGAAGTTGGTGTTATGCTTATTTGAACAATTGACGAGGTTAAAGATTAACTTTCATAAAAGCGACGTGTTCTGTTTTGGAAGAGCCAATGAGGAACAAGAGGCTTATAGGCAATTGTTTGGGTGTGAATTGGGGGCTTTACCTTTTACATATTTAGGTATACCAATTCACCATCGTAAGCTAACAAGCAGAGAATGGAAGTGCATTGAGGATTGATTTGAGAAGAAACTGAGCTACTGGAAGGGCAAGCTCATGTCATACGGAGGCCGATTAATTCTTATTAATTCGGTTCTCACGAGTATGCCTATGTTCCTCTTGTCTTTATTTGAGGTTCCAGTTGGAGTTAGGAAAAGGCTGGACTTGTATCGATCCCTATTCTTCTGGCAGAGTGATGAACTAAAGCGAAAATACAGGCTAGCCAAATGGGACATTTTTTGTAGACCAAAAGACCAAGGGGGTCTTGGCATTGAGAATCTTGAAGTGAAGAACATATGCCTTCTTAGTAAGTGGCTGTATAAGTTATCTGTTGAAACGGAGGCCACATGGGCGCAGATTCTCCGTAGTAAGTACCTTCACTCCAAAACTTTGTTCCAGGTAATAGTGAGGCCGATGGATTTGCCTTTCTGGAAAGGACTAATGAGAGTTAAATCGGTTTTTTTAATAGGACAAAGTTTATATTAGGAAATGGTACCACCACGAGATTCTGGGAGGATACTTGGCTAGGGCAAACACCCCTAGCACTTCAATATCCATCCCTGTATCGCATTGTTCAACGATGGGACGATTCTGTTGCATCAGTGCTTCAGTCCATCCCCCTCAATATTCACTTCAGGAGGACGCTTGCCGGAAGCCGTTGGGAAACCTGGATCCATCTTGTGAGTAGACTGATTGAGGTTCAGCTGTCTCAAAAGCCCGATCAGTTGCGCGGGAAGCTTACTAGGAATGGAGAGTTTTTGGTTAAATCCATGTATATGGATGTTATCAATTCTAACTCTATTCTTAGTTCCAAACATGTTTGGAAAGTTAACATTCCTTTGAAAATTAAAGTGTTTATGTGGTTTGTGCATAAACAAGTCATTTTAACTAAGGACAACCTGGCAAAACGCAACTGGACAG
The DNA here is from genome assembly GCF_018294505.1 of Triticum aestivum. Taxonomy (NCBI): domain Eukaryota; kingdom Viridiplantae; phylum Streptophyta; class Magnoliopsida; order Poales; family Poaceae; genus Triticum; species Triticum aestivum. The sequence goes on along the minus strand of NC_057798.1, from coordinate 217,431,036 downwards.
GACCTACAAGATGTAGTTTTTGTAATATGGATGAATCCATCAAACACCTCTTTCTTGACTTCCCGTTAGCAAAAAATTTATGGCGGTCGGTTCACATAGCGTTTAACATTACTCCTCCGAATTCTGTTAGCACGTTATTTGGGACGTGGCTTAACGGGATAGATCCTGAAACAGCGCGACACATTCGCGTAGGAGTATGTGCTTTATTATGGGCAGTTTGGAACTGTAGAAATGATTTGGTTTTTAACAGAACAACAAATACACATTTTTTGCATGTTATCTTCCGAGCCACTGCGTTGATCCTATGTGGTCGCTACTCACTCCGACGGAGGCCAGGGAGCGTTTGGTTACTGGACCTATCCGGTGGGAGATGGTAGCTCGGGCTATTTTCAACCGGTTTGGATGGCGGTCATGTAATAGGATAGGCAATTAGTTTTCCTATCTTTCTTTTGCCAGCCGGTTGTGGCCTCGTGTATGCTTACTTTGTTTTGCTCTCTGTGAGCTTTTTTCCTTTCGTTCAGATTGTAAGACCTTTGTTGAACCATTTTGCTTATTTATATAAGTTGGTCGTATGCATCTTTTTGATGCAGAGGCCGGGGAGTCCCCCCCTTTTCAAAAAAAGTTCAACGCATCCAAAATCATGTGCAATATGCGAGTGTCAAGTTTAGCCTTACAAATGCGTGAGCAAACATACAAAAGATGCTCAAATGACATAGAGCAATCAAGCAACATGTTCATTGTTATGAAGAATGTCACCTCCATCTTCATGAACTTGGACCGAAGAGTAAGCACCATGATATCTCCAATGTATCTATAATTTTTTGATTATTTCATGCTATTATAGTATCAACTTGGATGTTTTATATGCAATTATATATAATTTTTTTGACTAAGCTATTAACCTAGTGCCCAGTGACAGTTGTTTGTTTTTGACTTTTCATAAAATCAATACCAAACAGAGTCCAAATGCTACGAAACTTTTTGACATTTTACGAGGAAGACCGTGGAAGGATCAGGAGAAGACCAGAAGAGTCACGAGGAAGTGAAAAGCTTACCGGGTGCGCCCGGGGGCCGCCCCCTGATCTTGCGGGGCCCTCATGGCATCTCTTGACCAAATTTCCGCTTATATAAATTCCCAAATATTCCCAATACAACATAGAGCCACCCGAAACATTTTTCCCACCGCCACAAGTCTCTGTTCTTCCGCGATCCCATCGGGAGGCCTTTTTGGTACTCTGTCGGAGGGGAAATCGATCATGGAGGGCTTCTACATCATCCTTGCTGCTCTTTCGATGATGAGTGGCTAGTTCACAACAGACCTACGAGTCCATACCTAGTAGCTAGATGTCTTCTTCTCTCTCTTAGATCTTCAATACCATGTTCTGCTCGATCTTCTTGGAGTTCTATCTGATGTAATCTTCTTTTGCGTGTGTTTGTTGGGATCCGATGAATTGTGGGTTTATGATCAGATTATTCATGAATGTTAATTATGTCTTCTCTGAACTTTATTATGCATGATTGTCATAGCTTTGTATTTCTCTCCGATCTATCCATTTGGTATGGCCAACTAGATTGATTTATCTTGCAATGAGACAGGTGCTTCGTGATGGGTTCAATCTTGTGGTGCTCCATCCCAGTGACAGAAAGGGAAAGGACATGTATTTATATTGTTGCTATTAAGGATAAAAAGATGGGATTTATTCATGTTGATTGGATTTACTTTGTCTGTATCATGTCATCTTGCTTAAGTCGTTACATTGTTTTTATAGCTCAATACCCTAGATGCATGCTAGTTAGCGGTCGATGGGTGGAGCAATAGTAGTAGATGCAGGCAGGAGTTGGTATACTTGTCTCAGATGCGATGTATATATACATGATCATTGCCTTAAGTATCGTCATAATTATGTATTTTTTATCAATTGCCCAAAAGTAATTTGTTTACCCACCGTATACTTGGTGTTCGAGAGAGAAGCCTCTAGTGAAAACTATGGCCCCCGGATCTATTTTTATCATATATAGAATCCAAAAATACCTCGCTACATTTTTATTTATTTTATTTTATTTTGCAATTTATTTTATCTATCTATCACTACGAGATTTGATCCTTGCAAACAACTATTAAGGGGATGGCAACCCCTTGATCGCGTTGGGTGTAACTATTTGCTTTTGTATGTGCAGGTGTTGCTAATGTGGTTCTATGTGGTTCTTATACTGGATTGATAACCCTGGTTCTTAACTAAGGGAAATACTTATCTCTACTACTATTTCATCCTCTCCTATTCAAGTAAATCCTAACGTAGCTCACAAATAGCACACCACCATCTTCATGAACTTGGACAGGAGAACAAGCACCGCCACCACCAACATCACCACCACCACCGCCATCACCATCACCATCACCATCACCACCACCACCACGTCGACCTCAACGTAAGTCGCATCAAAATCACCAAGCGGGGCACTCAAATCCACCATGCTCTCGGCCAATATTTCGGTTTATGTGGAGGGCACTGATAACCCACAAGTATAGGGGATCGTAATAGTTTTCGAGGGTAGAGTATTCAACCCAAATTTATTGATTCGACACAAGGGGAGCCAATGAATATTCTTAAGTATTAGCAACTAGTTGTCAATTCAACCACACCTGAAAGACTTAATATCTGCAACAAAGTGTTTAGTAGAAAAGTAGTACGGAAGTAACGATAACGGTGGCAAAAGTAACAGTAGCAGTTTTGTAGCAATTGTAACAGTGGCAACGGAAAAGTACGTAGCAAAGATCAATATGTGAAAAGCTCGTAGGCAATGGATCAATGACGGATAATTATGTCGGACATTCATCATGCAATAGTTATAACCTAGGGTGACACAGAACTAGCTCCAGTTCATCAATATAATGTAGGCATGTATTCCGAATATAGTCATACGTGCTTATGGAAAATAACTTGCATGCCATCTTTTGTCCTACCCTCCCATGGCAGCGGGGTCCTAATGGAAATTAAGGGATATTAAGGCCTCCTTTTAATAGAGAACCGGACCAAAGCATTAGCACTTAGTGAATACATGAGCTCCTCAAACTACGGTAATCATCGAAAAGAATCCCAATTATTGTCACCTTAGGGTATGCGGCCCATAACTCGTAATAAGTGTCTACAACTTGCAAGATCGGATCAAGAACACAAATATATTCATGGAAACATAAAGGGTTCGGATCTGAATTCATGGCACTTGGGCCCTAGTGACAAGCATTAAGCATAGCAAAGTCATGGCAACATCAATATCAGAACATAGTGGATACTAGGGATCAAACCCTAACAAAACTAACTCAATTACATGATAAATCTCATCCAACCCATCACCATCCAGCAAGCCTATGATGGAATTACTCATACAAGATGGGGAGCATCATGCAATTGGTGATGGGGGATGGTTGATGATGACGGCAACGTCGATTTCCCCTCTGTGGAGCCTCGGACAGACTCCATGTCTGGCCTCCCGATGAAGAACAGGAGGCGGCGGCAGCTCCGTATCCTTAAACACGATGAATCCTTCTCTCTGATTTTTTTCTCCCCGAAAATGAATATATGCAGTTGGAGTTGAGGTCGGTGGTGGTCCAGGGGACCCACAAGGCAGGGGGCGCCCTCCACCCTTGTGGGCAGACAGTGGGTCCCTTCTGGTGGATTATTTTGCCAATATTTTTTATTTATTCCAAAAATATTCTCTGTAAATTTTCAAGTTCCGAGAATTTTTATTTCTGCACACAAAAATAACACCAAGGCAATTGTGCTGAAAACAACGCCAGTCCAGGTTAGTTCCATTCAAATCATGCAAATTAGAGTCTAAAACAAGGGCAAAAGAGTCTGGAAAAGTAGATATGATGGAGACGTATCAACTCCCCCAAGCTTAACCCATTGCTTGTCCTCTAGCAATTCAGTTGATAAACTGAAAGTGACAAAGAAAAACTTTCACAAACTCTGTTTGATCTTGTTGTTGGAAATATGTATAGCCATCATTCAGGTTTTCAGGAAAGATTATGAACTAACCATATTCACAATAACATTTATGTCTCACATTTACTCATATCAATGGCATAATCAACTAATGAGCAATAATAATAAAAATATCAGGTGACAACACTTTTTCAAAACAATCATGATATGATATAACAGAATGGTATCTCGCTAGCCCTTGATATGTCTCCAACGTATCTATAATTTTTGATTGTTCCATGCTATTATATTATCCATCTTGGATGTTTTATACGCATTTATATGCTATTTTATATGATTTTTGGGACTAACCTATTAACCTAGAGCCCAGTGCAAGTTTCTGTTTTTTCCTTGTTTTTGAGTTTACAGAAAAGGAATACCAAACGGAGTCCAATTGACGTGCCAATTATTGATGATTTTTTATGGACCGAAAGAAGCCCCCGGAGTAAAAGAGTTGGGCCAGAAGAGTCTCGAGCCATCCACGAGGGTGGAGGGCGCGCCCTACCCCCCCTGGCGTGCCCTGCTATCTCGTGGATGACTCGGAGACCCACCCTAACGTCAGACCGACGCCAAAAATTCATATAAATACAGAAACCCCCAAAAAGAAACCTAGATCGGGAGTTCCACCGTCGCAAGCCTTGATACTTCACCAACGTATCTACTTTTCCAAACACTTTTGCCCTTGTTTTGGACTCTAACTTGCATGATTTGAATGAAACTAACCCGGACTGACGTTGTTTTCAGTAGAACTGCCATGATGTTGTTTTATGTGTAGAAAAGAAAAGTTCTCGGAATGTCCTGGAAATCCACGGAGGCACTTTTTGGAATTAATAAGAATTTTTGGCGAAAGAATTAATGCCAGGGGGCCCACAGGCTGTCCACGAGACAGGGGGCGCCCCCCTAGGGCGCAACCTCCTATCTCGTGGCCCCCCTGGACCTCCACCGACGTCAACTCCAACTCCATATATTCACGTTCGGAGAGAAAAAAATCAGGGAGAAAGTTTCATCGTGTTTCACGACACGGAGCCGCCGCCAAGCCCTAATCTCTCTCGGGAGGGCTGATCTGGAGTCTGTTCGGGGCTCCGGAGAGGGGGATTCGTCGCCGTCGTCATCATCAACCATCCTCAATCACCAATTTCATGATGCTCACCGCCGTGCGTGAGTAATTCCATCGTAGGCTTGCTGGACGGTGATGGGTTGGATGAGATTTACCATGTAATCAAGTTAGTTTTGTTGGGGTTTGATCCCTAGTATCCACTATGTTCTGAGATTAATGTTGCTATGACTTTGCTATGCTTAATGCTTGTCACTAGGGCCCGAGTGCCATGATTTCAGATCTGAACCTATTATGTTTTCATGAATATATGTGTGTTCTTGATCCTATCTTGCAAGTCTATAGTCACCTATTATGTGTTATGATTCGACAGCCCCGAATTGACAATAATCGGGATACTTCTCGGTGATGACCGTAGTTTGAGGAGTTCATGTATTCACTATGTGCTAATGCTTTGTTCCGGTTCTCTCTTAAAAGGAGGCCTTAATATCCATTAGTTTCTGTAAGGACCCCGCTGCAACGGGAGGGTAGGACAAAAGATGTCATGCAAGTTCTTTTCCATAAGCACGTATGACTATTTACGGAATACATGCCTACATTACATTGATGAACTGGAGCTAGTTCTGTGTCACCCTATGTTATAGCTATTACATGAGGAATCGCATCCGGCATAATTATCCATCACTGATCCATTGCCTACGAGCTTTTCACGTATTGTTCTTCGCTTATTTACTTTTCCGTTGGTACTGTTACAACTACTACAAAAACCCAAAAACATTTATCTTTACTTTTGCTACCGTTTCGTTTATTATCACACCACTTTTGCTACTAAACACTTTGCTGCAGATACTAAGTTATCCAGGTGTGGTTGAATTGACAACTCAACTGCTAATACTCAAGAATATTCTTTGGCTCCCCTTGTGTCGAATCAATAAATTTGGGTTGAATACTTTACCCTCGAAAGCTGTTGCGATCCCCTACACTTGTGGGTTATCAAGACTAATTTCTGGCGCCGTTTCCGGGGAGCATAGCTCTATTCTCTGAGTCACTTGGGATTTATATCTGTTGATCACTATGAAGAACTTGAAAGACGATCGAACTACTATTTTGCCCTCAACTACGAGGGGAGGTAAGGAACTGCCATCTAGCTCTGCACTAGATTCTCCTTCCGTTATTAGTTGCCTTGCGACACCTAAACCTACTACTGCTATGAATTATAATATATCGCATGTTATTGATGATGCCACTTCTGCTATGCATGATGAAACTACTTCTGTGTGTGATACTACTTTGCCATTAGGTGAATTTCTAGATGAACAACTTGCTAGAGTTGGGGGGAATGAAAATATTGAAGAACCTATTATTGATGATAGTGATGATGAAGGTTCCCCCAATGATTATGTATTACCTGTTGTTCCTAAGGGTTATGTTATGAATGAAGAAACTGCTAGGGAAATTCTTGCTTGCAATGATAGAAATGATCTTAAGAAATTATTAGCTAAATGGAAGCAACAGTCTCTTAATGCTAGAATGAAATCCGATCCTGCTTTTGATACTTCACCTATCTGTGTTACTGATAAGGATTACGAATTCTCTGTTGATCCTGATATTATTACTTTAGTTGAATCTGATCCTTTTTATGGCCTTGAATCTGAAACTGTTGTGGCACATCTTACCAAGTTGAATGATATAGCCACCCTATTTACTAATGATGAGAAGTCTCGCTATTTATATATCCTTAAGATATTTCCGTTCTCATTAAAGGGTGATGCTAAGACTTGGTATAATTCTCTTGCTCCTGGTTGTGTGCGTAGTCCCCAAGATATGATTTATTACTTCTCTACTAAATATTTCCCTGCTGATAAGAAACAAGCTGCCTTGCGGGAAATATATAATTTTGTGCAAATCAAAGAAGAGAGTCTCCCACAAGCTTGGGGGAGGTTTCTCCGGTTACTTAATGCTTTGCCCGATCATCCTCTTAAGAAAAATGAAATTCTTGATATCTTTTATAATGGACTAACCGATGTTTCCAAGGACTACTTGGATAGTTGTGCTGGTTGTGTTTTCAGGGAAAGAACAGTCGACGAAGTTGAAATACTATTGAATAATATGTTGACTAATGAAAATAATTGGACTCTCCCCGAGCCAGTTCCTGAAGTAATTCCTGAACCAATTGAGCCAACTCCTGAGCCTATTCCTAAACCCACTCCGAAGAAGAGAGGTGTTTTATTTCTCAGTCCTGAAGATATGCAAGAGGCAAAGAAATCAATGAAAGAAAAAGGTATTAAAGCTGAAGATGTTAAGAATTTACCTCCTATTGAAGAAATACATGGTCTTAATTTACCGCCTGAAGTACCACATTGTCTTGATAACCCGACACAGGTAGTAAAGGTAAATTCTCTCTATAGATATGATAAAGTTGAAATACCCTCTACTAAATTTCATAGCCCATGCTTAGATGAATTTGATGACTTTATGGCTAGACAAGAAAGTTTTAATGCTTATGTTGTTAGAGAGTTAAAGAATAATGCTTTCGAGATAGGACGCGTAGGTGATAATCTGGCTAGAGTTAAAGATGAACTTCACCGCGTTAGCAAATATGCTTCTATGGTTGCTACTCAAGCTGAGCAAGTACTTAAAGCTCAAAATGATTTGCTTGATGAATTAAATAATAAAAATGACTTTGCGATTAGAGTGGCTACTAGAACTGGTAGAATGACTCAGGAACCTTTGTATCCTCAAGGCCACCCTAAGAGAATCGAGCAAGATTCTCAGAGAAATAATTTAGAGGCACCTAGTTCTTCTAAAAAGAAGAAGAAGAAAAACGATAGGACTTTGCATGCTTCTAGTGAACCTACTATAGACACACCTGAGAATCCCAATGACATTTCTATTTCTGATGCTGAAACTCAATCAGGTGATGAACATGAACCTAGTGATAATGTTGGTGATAATATTCATGTTGATGCTCAACCTAGCAAAAACAACGATGTAGAGATTGAACCTGCTGTTGATCTTGATAACCCACAATCAAAGAATCAACGTTATGATAAGATAGATTTTGTTGCTAGGAAGCACGGTAAAGAAAGAGAACCATGGGTTCAGAAACCCATGCCCTTTCCTCCTAAACCATCCAAGTCAAAGGATGATGAGGATTTTGAGCGCTTTGCTGAAATGATTAGACCTATTTTCTTACGTATGCGCTTAACTGATATGCTCAAAGTGAATCCTTATGCTAAGTATATGAAGGATATCATCACAAATAAAAGAAAGATACCGGAAGCTGAAATTTCCACCATGCTTGCTAATTACACTTTTAAGGGTGGAATACCAAAGAAACTTGGAGATCCAGGTGTACCAACTATACCATGCTCTATTAAAAGAAATTATGTTAGAACTGCTTTATGTGATCTTGTAGCCGGTGTTAGTGTTATGCCTCTCTCTTTATATCGTAGACTTGAATTGAATAAGTTGACACCTACTGAAATATCTTTACAAATGGCTGATAAATCAACTACTAAACCCGTCGGTATTTATGAGGATGTGCTTGTTGTGGTTGCAAATGTCACTATCTTAACGGACTTTGTTATTATTGATATTCCCGAGGACGATAGTATGCCTATTATCCTTGGTAGACCATTTCTTAATACTGCCGGGGCTGTTACTGATTGCAACAAAGGCAATGTCACTTTTCATGTTAATGGTAGTGAGCATACGGTACACTTTCCGAGGAAACAATCTCAAGTTCATAACATCAATTCTATTGAAAAAGTTCCAACCATCATTTTTGGAGGTTTTGAATTTCCTCTCCCTACTGTCAAGAAAAAGTATGATATTCTTATTGTTGGGGATTTTCATATCCCCATTGAGGTAACTTAGTGTCATTTTAGAATGAGTTTGTTAACAAGACTTGATCAACCTTGTTAGTGGGTTCATTTTGATTTTCACGAGATGGATGAAACTAGAAGGCACAACCTTTTGTACCCTCTTTTTACTTTCTGTTATTTAGAATAAATAAAGCAAAAATAGTATTATCTGTCTGTTTTCTGAATTATCCATGCATTAAAAAATAGTTCGAAAATAAAAGTGCTCCAAATGCCCTGCAAATTTAGTATGATTTTTCTGGAATATTTGAGGATTTTAGGCACTGAAAACACTGCAGGAGGGACAAGCACCAGGCCACGAGAGAGGAGGGCGCCCCCCCTGTAGGGCGCGCCCCCTGTCTCGTAGGCCCCTGGTGGCTCCCCTCCACTTATGCCAGCACCCACACACTTCATATTCTACCCAAAAAAATCCCCATCCAGCTCAAGCACGAGTTCTAGCTCGTTTTGCTGCGATTTTCGATCTCCTTGCTCAAAGCTCCATTCACAAAACTGCTTTGGGAGATTGTTGCTTGGTATGTGACTCCTCCATTGGTCCAATTAGTTTTTGTTCTAGTGCTTTATTCATTGCAAATTTTTGCTGGATAGGTGACCATGTTCTTGAGCTTGCATGTTAAATCTTTGAGGTCCCAAGCAATTCCAATGCATGATATAGGCTCTAGGCACTTGTAGGAGTAGTTGCTATCAATCTTGTTTAGTTTTATTCACTTTTATTTTGAAGTTACTAAAATTTCAGAAATTTTCAAAAAAAGAAATATGCTTAGAAGAATGTACCAAGGAGGTTCCTCGGCAAAGAAAGGGCCAAGGATTGCTATACGTGAGCAAGACGTCAAATTGCCGAGGGACGCAAATGTACGGGCTTGTGAGTGGCCATCCGATGATTTTATGGTCGAAGCAGGCTTCAAGCAGGAATTTGACGCGTATGTGCATAATGCCGAGCTGGAGGACTTCTTACAAGATAAGTGTCCTCAAGATTATCAATTGACTGATTCCTTTGTGCGGAGGTTCGAATATATTTCTGCGCTTAATTCTCCTAGTGTCATGTTTGATATTTATGATACATCTTATACCATGGATTTAGAGGATTTCACAACTTCTTGCAAACTTCCGAAGTGGGGCAATATTAATGATCCTCCCAAATCTGAATTTAGAGATTTTCTTGTAGTATTGTTGTGGGAGAATCTAGGGACATAACACAAGCTACCATAGGGAGCATTCATTTTCCTGCTATACATTATTTTGCTCTCTTTATTGGTAGATGCATTAATGGCAAGGACGAAGCATGTCACATGTGTGTCCCTGATCTTTGTGTCCTCAAGAGTGTTGTGTCAGGTTATAAAGGTTATAACTTGGGGGCAATAGTTGCACGTAGGTTGCAGAATAATAGTAGAAGGGGGAATTTATTTGAAGGAATTTATGCAACCCGTGTAGCTAACTTTCTCAATATAGCTCCACGAGAGGGGGATATGATTGTACCTCCTGTTTATTTGGATAAAGAAGCTATGTTTGATCATCATTTTCTTGAGAGGAATGAACAATTCCTCCATTATCAACTAATCTATGACAGGCGCAATGTCATCCTTGTTACTCTTCCTGCACCCTACCTTTTTGATTATCAGGCAAGAGGAAGATACGTTGTCACCAGGGAGGAAGCAACTGAATATGAGAAGGGAATGGAGGCAGCTCGCCAACACGCTGCTGCTCAGGAGGTTGTTGCCTCTGCATCTCAGTACAACCCCAGTTTCTCTTATGGATATCAGCCAGGCGGTCCTTAGTATTAAACCAACTTAGGCCAAAAGCCTAAGCTTGGGGGAGTACGTATTTCTCACCGACTTTACATTCATGTTCACACACTAGTCGTCGATGCTCATACTCTTTCATTGTATTATCCATGCTAGTTTAAATTTCTTTTTCTAGTTTTCTTCTTGTGTGTTTGATAAACCTTGAGAAAAACCAAAAAAATAGTTAGTTTAATTTCCATGTTTGTAGTAGAATTAAAATGAAAACCCAAAAAGATTTCTAGTTCTTCTTCTTGCTTGTTGGGAGCTTTCCCGTGTAAATAGTTTTATTTTCTTTTCTTTCCTTTGGGGGTCGAGAAGACCATATTGAAAATGCTTAGTGGCTCTTATATGCATGATTGTCTATTTAACTTAGAGCCTACATTACCTTGTCTTCTCTCTTGAGTTGAATGCTTGCAGATTCCACCTTAGTCCAATGCACGTGCACTCTTATTATTATACACATCGTTCGGTCGTGCAAGTGAAAGGCCATAATGACGATATATGATGGACTTATTGGGATGAGAAAAGCTGATATGAACTCGACCTCTCTTGTCTTTGTAAATATGATGATTCATCGTTCTTGGGTCAGTTATTATGAAGTAAACATATTTGCAATGACATCTAGAGATTATAGTTACTTGTGCCATGCTTGATTAGCTATGAGTTATAATGGTTTACCTTGCGTGCCAACATGCTATTAGAATGATTATGATGTGATATGATGGGATGGTATCCTCCTTTGAATGAATTGAGTGACTCGACTTGGCACATGTTCGTGCATGTAGTTGAATCAAATAAACATAGCCTTCATGATATTTATGTTCATGGTGGATTATATCCTACTCATGCTTGTATTCGGTGTGAATTAATTTTAATGCATGTTTACGACTGTTGTCACTCTCTCAGTTGGTCGCTTCCCAATCTTTTGCTAGCCTTCACCTGTACTAAGCGGGAATACTTCTTGTGCATCCAAACTCCTTAAACCCCAAAGTTGTTCCATATGAGTCCACCATACCTACCTATATGTGGTATTTACCTGCCATTCCAAGTAAATTTGTATGTGCCAAACTCCAAACCTTCAAATGAAATTCTGTTTTTTATGCTCGAGCAGCTCATGTTACAACTAGGGCTGCCTATATCTTCCATGCTAGGTGGGTTATTCTCACGAGGAGTGGACTCTGCTCCTCATTCACGAGAAAGGGCTGGTAACCGGGATGCCCTGTCCCATGATCCAAAACGATCAAAGCAAACCAAAATAATTAAAGAAAACTCCCCCAGGGCTATTGTATGTTGGAGGCACTCGTTGTTTCGAGCAAGCCATGGATTGATGCTTGTTGGTGGTTGGGGGAGTATAAACCTTTACCATTTTGTTTGGGAACTGCCTATAATGCATGTAGTATGTAAGATACAGCCATCTCATAGTTGTTGCGTTGACAACGAAAGCATGCCGCTCAAAATGTTATTCAATTTCTATTTTAAAATCGAGCTCTGGCACCTCTACAAATCCCTGCTTCCCTCTGCAAAGGGCCTATCTATTTACTTTTATGTTGAGTCATCACCCTTCTTATTAAAAGCACCCATTGGAGAGCACACTGTCATTTGCATTCATTACTATTTGTTTATATTGGGTATGACTTGACTGGATCTCTTTTACCATGAATTACAATGTTTAGTCAGTCCTTGATCTTTAAAGGTGCTCTGCATTTATGTTTTGCGGTCTCAGAAAGGGCTAGCGAGATACCATTTTGTTATATCATGTTATGATTATTTTGAGAAAGTGTTGTCATCCGAGTTTTATTATTATGGCTCGCTAGCTGATTATGTTATTGATGTGAGTAATTGTGAGACCTAAGTGTTATTATGAGTATGGTTAGTTCATAATATTTGCTGAAACTTGAATGCTGGCTTTTCATGTTTACAACAACAAGAGCAAACAGAGTTTGTAAAAGTTTTTCTTTATCACTTTTAGTTTAGCAACTGAATTGCTTGAGGACAAGAAAAGGTTTAAGCTTGGGGGAGTTGATACGTCTCCAACGTATCTACTTTTCCAAACACTTTTGCCCTTGTTTTGGACTCTAACTTGCATGATTTGAATGAAACTAACCCGGACTGACGCTGTTTTCAGCAGAACTGCCATGATGTTGTTTTATGTGTAGAAAAGAAAAGTTCTCGGAATGTCCTGGAAATCCACGGAGGCACTTTTTGTAATTAACGAATTTTTGGCGAAATAATTAATGCCAGGGGGCCCACAGGCTATCCACGAGACAGGGGGCGCCCCCCTAGGGCGCGGCCTCCTATCTCGTGGGCCCCCTGGACCTCCACCGACGTCAACTCCAACTCCATATATTCACGTTCGGAGAGAAAAAAATCAGGGAGAAAGTTTCATCGCGTTTCATGACACGGAGCCGCCGCCAAGCCCTAATCTTTCTCGGGAGGGCTGATCTGGAGTCCGTTCGGGGCTCCGGAGAGGGGGATTCGTCACCGTCGTCATCATCAATCATCCTCCATCACCAATTTCATGATGCTCACCGCCGTGCGTGAGTAATTCCATCGTAGGCTTGCTGGACGGTGATGGGCTGGATGAGATTTACCATGCAATCAGGTTAGTTTTGTTGGGGTTTGATCCCTAGTATCCACTATGTTCTAAGATTGATGTTGCTATGACTTTGCTATGCTTAATGCTTGTCATTAGGGCCCGAGTGCCATGATTTCAGATCTGAACCTATTATGTTTTCATGAATATATGTGTGTTCTTGATCCTATCTTGCAAGTCTATAGTCATCTATTATGTGTTATGATCCGACAACCCCGAAGTGACAATAATCGGGATACTTCTCGATGATGACCGTAGTTTGAGGAGTTCATGTATTCACTGTGTGCTAATGCTTTGTTCCGGTTCTCTATTAAAAGGAGGCCTTAATATCCCTTAGTTTCCGTAAGGACCCCGCTGCAATGGGAGGGTAGGACAAAAGATGTCATGCAAGTTCTTTTCCATAAGCACGTATGACTATTTACAGAATACATGCCTACATTGCATTGATGAACTGGAGCTAGTTCTGTGTCACCCTATGTTATAGCTATTACATGAGGAATCGCATCCAGCATAATTATCCATCACTGATCCATTGCCTACGAGCTTTTCACATATTGTTCTTCGCTTATTTACTTTTCCGTTGCTATTGTTACAACTACTACAAAAACCCAAAAACATTTATCTTTACTTTTGCTATCGTTACCTTTATTATCATACCACTTTTGCTACTAAACACTTTGTTGCAGATACTAAGTTATCCAGGTGTGGTTGAATTGACAAGTTAACTGCTAATACTCAAGAATATTCTTTGGCTCCCCTTGTGTCGAATCAATAAATTTGGGTTGAATACTTTACCCTCGAAAGCTGTTGCGATCCCCTACACTTGTGGGTTATCAAGCCTCTGTAGCTACCAAAAACCAATCGGGACCCTATTCTGGCACCCTGTCGGAGGGGGGAATCATCACCGGTGGCCATCTTCATCATCCCGACGCTCTCCATGACGAGGAGGGAGTAGTTCACCCTTGGGGCTGAGGGTATGTACCAGTAGCTATGTGTTTGATCTCTCTCTCTCTCTCTCTCTCTCTCTCTCGTGTTCTTGATTTGGCACAATCTTGATGTATCGCGAGCTTTGCTATTATAGTTGGATCTTAAGATGTTTCTCCCCCTCTACTCTCTTGTAATGGATTGAGTTTTTCTTTTGAAGTTATCTTACCGGATTGAGTCTTTAAGGATTTGAGAACACTTGATGTATGTCTTGTGTGGGATACCCGTGGTGACAATGGGGGTATTCTATGGATCCACTTGATGTATGTTTTGGTGATCAACTTGCGGGTTCCGTAACCTTGGGAATCTATGCATAGGGGTTGGCACACATTTTCGTCTTGACTCTCCGATAGAAACTTTGGGGCACTCTTTGAAGTTCTTTGTGTTGGTTTGAATAGATGAATCTGAGATTGTGTGATGCATATCGTATAATCATACCCACAGATACTTGAGGTGACATTGGAGTATCTAGGTGACATTAGGGTTTTTGTTGATGTGTGTCTTAATGTGTTATTTTACTATGAACTCTAGGGCTATTTGTGACACTTATAGGAATAGCCCAATGGATTGATCAGAAAGAATAACTTTGAGGTGGTTTGGTACCCTACAATAATCTCTTTGTTTGTCTCTGCTATTAGTGACTTTGGAGTGACTCTTTGTTGCATGTTGAGGGATAGTTATATGATCCGATTATGTTATTATTGTTGAGAGAACTTGCACTAGTGAAAGTATGAACCCTAGGCCTTGTTTAGAAGCATTGCAATACCGTTTTTGCTCACTTTTTTTTACTTGCTACCTTCCTGTTTTTATATTTTTCAGATTATAAAAACCTATATCTACCATCCATATTGCACTTGTATCACCATCTCTTTGCCGAACTAGTGCACCTATACAATTTACCATTGTATTGGGTGTGTTGGGGACACAAGAGACTCTTTGCTATTTGGTTGCAGGGTTGTTTGAGAGAGACCATCTTCATCCTACGCCTCCCACGGATTGATAAACCTAAGGCCATCCACTTGAGGGAAATTTGGTACTATCCTATAAACCTCTGCACTTGGAAGCCGAACAACTTCTACAAGAAGAAGTTTGTGTAGTAGACATCAGCCCTTTCTGAGACCACAAAACATAAATGCAGAGCACCCCTAATGATCAAGGACTGACTAGTAATTCATGGTAAAAGAGATCCAGTCACAGTCATACTCGATATCAATTAATAACAACACATACAAATGACAGTGGTTCTCTCTAACTGGTGCTTTTTATAAGAGGATGGTGACTCATCAATAAAAGTAAATAGAGAGGCCCTTCGCAGAGGGAAGCAGGGATTTCCAGAGGTGCCGGAGCTTGAGCTTTAAAGCAGAGATGAATATAATTTTGAGCGGTATGCTTTCATTGTCAACATAACAACGAAGAGATCTTGGTATCTTCCATGCTAGCTACATTATAGGCGGTTCCCAAACAGAATGGTAAAGTTTTTACACCCCCTCCACCAACAGGCACACTCCACGGCTGGTCCGAAACAATGGGTACCATCCATACCAACAACAATCCTGGGGGAGTTTTGTTTGATGGTTATATTTTGATTTGATTTGAGCATGAAACTGGGCATGCCGATTACCAGCCACTTTCTCATGAATGACAAGTGAATCAACACTCATCGTGAGAACAACTCACCTAGCATGGAAGATACTAACAGCCCCCAATCGCTACATGAGCGATTCAGGCATACAAAACCGATTATTATTTGAAGGTTTAGAGTTTGGCACATGAAAATTTACTTGGAACGGCAGGTAAATACCGCATATAGGTAGGTATGGTGGACTCATATGGAACAACTTTGTGTTTATGGAAGTGGACGCACGAGCAATATTCTTGCTTAGTATAAGTGAAGGCTAGCAAAAGATTGAGGAGCGACCAACTAGAGAGCGACAACAGTCATAAACATGCGTTGACATTAACCAACATTGAGTGCAAGCATGAGTAGGATATAAATCGCCATGAACATAAATATCGTGGTGGATATGTTAATTTTGTTTCAACTACATGCATGAACATGTGCCAAGTCAAGCCACTCGAATCATTCAAAGGAGGATACAATCCTATCATACTACATCACAACCATTTTAAAAGCATGTTGGCACGCAAGGTAAACCATTATAAACTCCTAGATAATTAAGCATGGCATGAGCAACTATAATCTCTAATTGTCATGGCAAACATGTTTCATTCATAATGGGCTAAATCAAGAATGATGAACTAATCATATTTACAAAAACAAAATAGGTCGAGTTCATACCAGCTTTGCCTCATCTCAATCATTTCATCAAATATCATCATTAGTGCCTTTCACTTGCACGACCGAACGGTGTGGATAATAATAATAATAATAATAATGCACGTGCATTGAACTAACCTGGAATCTGGAAACATTTATTTAAAGGAGAAGACAAGGTAATATGAGCTCTTTCTTAGATCAACAGTAACGCATATGAGAGCCACTTAACATTTTCATCGTGGTCTTCTCCTCTCAACCCAAAGGACGGAAAAAGAATTTCAAAGAAACACACTGAAATATTTTTTTTTGAAGTTTTTGTTTATCTGAAGAAAGTAAAACAAGAACGAGAAAAACTATTTACACGGGAAAGCTCCCAACAAGCAAAAGAAGAACGAGAAATCTTTTCGGGTTTTCCTTTAATAGTACTACTAAATAAACATGGAAAGGAAAGAAGCTACAACTAATTTTTTTGGATTTTCTCAAAGTTTTTCAAACACGCAAGAAAGTGAGAAAAAGAAATAAACTAACATGGATAATACAATGAAAAAGTATGAACACTGAGAACTAGAATGAGTGTGTGAACATGAATGTAACGTCGGTGAGAAATACGTAGTCCCCCAAGCTTAGGCTTCTGGCCTAAGTTGGTCCATGGCCACAGCTCAAAGTAGCCCTCTCCTGGGTACTGAGGAGGATCCTGAGGGTTCCGCTGGTTAGCGAGCTCTTGTGGCCCCCACTGATAGACAGACTCCTCATACGGATCAGGTGATGGTTCTGGCTC
The DNA here is from genome assembly GCF_018294505.1 of Triticum aestivum. NCBI lineage: Eukaryota > Viridiplantae > Streptophyta > Magnoliopsida > Poales > Poaceae > Triticum > Triticum aestivum. Next base: position 217,413,701 of record NC_057798.1, on the reverse strand, counting down.
AGGAACTAGGGATCGCGTCCGCTCCCAGTATGCATAAATGTCCTCAGGCAAAATGAGGTACCTGCCTGAATGAATATCAAACAAAGAATGTGCAGGCAAAGTAATAATCAAACAAGTCACCTGGCTGAATACTAGGTTATAGATGAGTCTCTTATCCTTATCATCACTAATAAAATCATGTGCTACCATACTGTTATAGTCTAAGTATATAGTGGATAGCAGCATCTCCTCTTCCTTATCGTGCCTAATAGGTATCTCAAATCATTTAGCAAGGCATGAAGCATAGATACCCCCAAAGATAGGACCCCTCGAACGGTTTAAACTCAACCATCGAGCAACAATAGCGCCCAAACTAAAAGTTCTATCGCGAAGTAAAGCATGGCGCAAAATAGCGAGGTCGGGGGCACTAAGACCTCCACTCTCACGAAAAAGGGTTTCCCCCCGCTTTATATTATAAAGCATACTGCCAAGCATCCAACAACATAAGAGGGTTAGGGTTACACAGAGTCGGTTACAATGGTAGGAGATCTACATATCCGTATCGCCAAGCTTGCCTTCCACGCCAAGGAAAGTCCCATCCGGACACGGGACGAAGTCTTCAATCTTGTATCTTCATAGTCCAGGAGTCCGGCCAAAGGTGATAGTTCGGCTATCCGGACACCCCCTAATCCAGGACTCCCTCAGTAGCCCCTGAACCAGGCTTCAATGACGACGAGTCCGGCGTGCATATTGTCTTCGGCATTGCAAGGCGGGTTCCTCCTCTGAATATTTCATAGAAGATTTTGAACACAAGGATAGTGTCCGGCTCTGCAAAATAAGTTCCACATACCATCGTAGAGAGAATAATATTTACACAAATTCAATCTGCTGACGTATTCCGTGGCGTGACATCACATCACGGCCAAGCCTTTATTCGAATCGGTTTTACTGTCCCACCTCAGCGCGTTTAGCGAGGCGGTTTCCTTGGCACGTCTTGTCAAAGGAGAGATCGTGTCCCCTTATTCCGGGATTCTCATCAGTACGGGCGTGGGTAAACCAACCGCGCCATTGATTACGGCGCTTGGGAGATAAGCGAGTTTTAACAGGCTGGTGGGGACGCATAGCTTCGTCCATTCATATAAGGGGATAAGGATCCACCTTTTTACCTACGCCTTCTTCCTCCTTTGCTCATCCATTTCCGCGCACTCGAGCTCTAGCGCCCAAGTCCGCACATCTCGCCTCAACCTTCCCCAGCCATGTCCGGAGCGGGGGGCAAGTAGATGGTCTCCTCCGTCACGGAGGGGCACATCAAAAAGCTGCGGAAGGCCGGATACTTGTCCAGCGACATCGCGCATCGGCTCCCCGACAAGGGGCAGCTTATCCCCACCCCCAGGCCCCATGAGAGGGTGGCGTTCCTCACCCACTTCCTCCGCGGACTAGGTTTTCCACTTCACCCATTTGTTCGGGGCTCATGTTCTACTACGGCCTGGATTTCCACGATCTGGCCCCAAATTTCATCCTCAACATCTCGGCGTTCATCGTCGTGTGCGAGGCCTTCCTCTGCATCCAGCCCCACTTCGGCTTATGGCTGAAGACCTTAAATGTCAGGCCAAAGGTAGTGGGCGGCCGCCAAGCAGAGTGCGGAGGTGCCATGGTGGGCAAGATGGCCAACGTCCTATGGCTCGAGGGCTCCTTCGTGGAGACCATAAAGGGGTGGCAATCAGAGTGGTTCTACATCACCGAGCCGTGTGACCCTAAATGGGTGGCAGCCCCCGAATTCCGGTCTGGCTTCCCTACACGGCTCACCTCTTGGAAGGAGACGAGCCTGACATGGGGTAATTTGGAAGAGCTGACCGGACTCCAAACCTGCGTCCAAAACCTGGTGAACAAGAAGCTCAAGCTTTTCAACGTAGTCCAGGTCATGCTCATCCGCCGGATCATCCCGTGCCAACAACGGGCCTTCAGCTTGTGGGAGTTTGATCCAACACAACACCAAACCTTGAGCAGACTCTTCGACACTACGTACGAAGATGCCTGGAAGGTGCTGTTCAAGGGCGCCGAGGCTCCCGCATCCGCTATTGAAGATAGCGGATTCAGCTCGCAGCGTCAAGCCAGCAAGGTAAGCTACTTTACCCTTTACGGGACTCTTGTTTTCCATAGTTTGACTCTATGCGGGATCTAAACTCCCTTGCCTTTGACAGGATTGGCAGAAGACGTCCGGGCAGGTTGACTGTCCGGCTCCCTTGCCAGAAGACCCAGCGGACGCCCGATTGACGGGGCTGCTGGTTCCGGCACCTCACGTGGTGCCGAAGAAGAAGGCCAAGAAGAAGGCCATGGGAACTCGAAGGAGTTCCCGGCGCCAGGTGTTGTCAGACTCATCGTCTGATGACTCCGAGGCGGACTCCTCCCGCGAGGACGAGGAGGAGGAAAAAGAGGCCTCTCCCCCAGCGGGGGGAGAGAAGAAAAGGAAGGCCTCCCCAACTGGGGAGGCCGGAGGGTCCAAGAAGGGAAGGGCCCTTCCTCCGGACTACTCCACCAACGCCGATGATGGCGAAGAGGAGTGGCCACCAGGGGCTAAGCCCCTGGCGACATCATAAGTGTCTGGATACCAGAATAAATCATGGCGTTTCGTTTGTCATACAGAATCTCCTAACGCCGAATATAACCCTGCAGCCCGCCCAAGGACGGGCTCGATGCTTCAACGAGCGGCTCCCTGGATTCGTCGGACGTGAATAGCACCTCACTTCCGGCTGCCTCCTCTCCTCGCGCTGCGGATGACGCCGAGGTGGGGTCCCAAAAGGGGCCCAGCCAGGAGGAGGTGGTCCAGGAGGCGCCGCAAGGCAACCTCTCAGACTCCAGGCGCAAGGGGGATAAAACCCCAAAGGACTCTAAGTCCGGCCCTCGGCCGGACTCCGCACCGGAACCTTCAGTGGTTTCGGAGTCCGGCAGGCGGCCCCTTCGTAAGAAGGGCAAGACTGCGACACTGGTGACCTCCGTCCAACCGGAGGCACCGGATAATTTGCTGGAGGCGCTTAACGGCCCCTCCATCGACGAGGAGCACCACACTGTTATGAGTGTGGTGATCCAGAAAGTTCAGTCCGCCAAGAGCGGGCTGACTGAAGCCTGTGCCAGCCTTCTAACAGGCTTTGAGGTATGTATTTAAGATATGTAAACATATTACCGCATAGACAGTAGCCCCTGATGCTCAGTTTGGTGGTCGGAAAGAAAAAGCCGAACTGAGGATCTAAAAAGATGTACGCAGGAGTCTAACATAAGTATGTCAATATGGGGAATGCAGGCTGCGCTGCTGACCTCTGCCGCACTGACTGCGAAGGTCAATGCATTGAAGCAGAGCCTCGAGCGGTCCGAGAAGGAGCTCGGCCTTGCCAAAAAGTAGCTCGAGGACAAGGAAGGTAAGTAATACCTTATGGAAGTATATAAAAGATGTGGTTGCAAAAAATGACAGGAATAACGTGAGTATTGCAGGGGCCACGAACGAGGTGGGGACCCTGAAGGAAGCGGTGTCCAAGGTCGAAAGCAATGCGGCCGCGGAGCGCACCGAGCGAGAGAAGCAAGAGGCGTGGGTGGCTGACGTGCGGCAAGAGCTCGAGGCTATCGTGGAAAAACACGAGAGTTTGGAGCATCACTCAAAGACTCGAGAGTCCGAGCTCGCCTCGGCCCTTGAGAGCGCCAAAGCCGCTTAGGCCGAAGCCCAAAAAGCCCTCCAGGAAATTGAAGCGATGAAGAAGATAGCGGCGGGTAAGGCATTCTTTATGCAAAGCAGGCACGTGAAAGTGAATTACTTATTACTTACCCGAATCCAGAGCTCTCCAGGAGCATACGCAGATCTGCCCGGCAGTGTGTCCGATGCTGCCGCGTTCTACCGAGCCGAGGAGGGGAGCTCGACGGAGAAGGTCTTCTGGTCTCTGTATGCTGAGGCCGGACACCCGGTGCCCTTGAGCAACTAGCTAAAGCAGCTGGTCGAGCCCCATAAGGTGGCCGAACAGGCCATGAAGGGCCTCATAGTTCGGCTGTGGCCTAAGGAAGCTATGCCTGGGAGCTACTTCGGGCTGGTGAGGCGGCTGGTGGACGCCTGTCCATGGATTGAAGTCGTCAAGCGCTCCGTCTGCATCGAAGGTGCCCGTAGGGCCCTTGCCCGTGCTAAAGTGCACTGGGGCAAGATGGACGTTGAGAAGCTTGTGATGGACAGACCACCGTCGGGCAAGGAGTATCGCAAGCCCGAGATGTATTATGAGGGCCTCCTGAAGGGTGCCCGCCTTATAGCGGGTGAATACTCCAAAGATGTAATTTTTGAATAAACTCGCATTTGTTATCCTGTACGCTGAAAACTTGTTCATATGCGCTAAGCAACGCTTGTGAATTTAAAATATTACCTTCTGTTTGGCCGTTTATTAATTTTGAGAGATGACGAGTCGTCGGCTTCTGCCCCCATGCCACGAGTGCTGGGTGTTCGGGATAAACTTGAGCGCTATTTTTCCCATTCTTGGGTCCTTTGAGGGAGGCGCTCAACACAACGAACGAGGCAACCGGACTATAATCCTTGAACACTCTCACTTAGCCATAGAATTCTATAATTTTAAATTTCGGCGAAGCCCCTAGTATTCAGAAGACCGAGTTCGGGGCGCCATCCACGCCTGGGCCGGAAAAAGCCGACTCCTCGCTCTAAGCGGCATAAGTCTTTTAGTGACTCGAAAACCTCTCGAACAGCGACCAGCTCTCGCCCTATCATGACGGTCAGTTTTAGCTTTCTCCACTGAGGTGCTTAACCCAGCTCAATCGGGGCACAATCGCAGTGGTTCTCCCAGCGCTACCTTAGCCGATATAACGGAACGTAAGGTACCAAAACATGGGAGCCGGGCAAACCCAACTATTGACCCAAGACATGATTCGGAGCCGATGCATATAATGCTATAATTTCGGGGTGCCGCACTTGTGAAAGTGTTCGGACTTATCACACCATATTTTGGGGTACTTAAGCCCCTGGTGTATTTGGCCGTACCAAAGTGTACGGATGCAACATGTCATAAGTGAACATATATAGATAAAAAAGGAATGCAATAATAGGTAGAAGCTATGTATTGTTTATTCAAAAAGGCTGCGGTAAAAGCAGAATGATAAAAATAGTGCGATAAGCAATGGACGGGACTATTTGACATGTCCCCCTCCAGGGGCGAGCTGCGGGATGATATGTGAAACAAGTATACTGCTCGTTATAGAGACCACCTGGACACTCGATGTAGCTTTCTGCTTCCCTGGCTGTTTGCATCGTGTGTTCGACGATTCTACTGCCGGACAGGGCTTCTTGAGAACGGAGTCCTGAAAGTAAGAAAAAAAAGAATGACACAATCGGGAGCCCCTGGTGCGGTTGAGCCGCATTCTGGGCCTGCCGTGGTCGTGCCCCTCCCCCTATGCCCATGGTATTTCCAGAGCATAATTATGTACGCGTAGTACTGGTTTCGCAATTTCGCGAGGGCTGGGGTTGGGGCCGCATTGCTACGCGTGATCGGAACATGCCAGGCGGTCTTGTTGTAGGTTACTCCAGGCGCGCTTGATGGTGTCCGGATGTTGAATAGCCGGACTCGAGAATTGCCTTGAGAGGCTGCTTTTTACTTCCTCCACGAGGGCCGCCGTATGCTCCTCCGTTCAGAGAGAGCGTTCGGTGTTTCCGTTGACCGTAATGACTCCTTGAGGGCCTGGCATCTTGAGCTTGAGGTATGCGTAGTGCGGCACCGCATTGAACTTTGCAAATGCGGTTCGTCCGAGCAATGCGTGATAGCCGCTGCAGAACGGGACTATGTCGAAGATTAATTCCTTGCTTCGGAAGTTATCTGGGGATCCGAAGACCACTTCAAGTGTAACTGAGCCTGTACAGTTGGCCTCTACACCTGGTATGACGCCTTTAAAGGTCGTTTTTGTGGGTTTAATCCTTGAGGGGTCTATGCCCATTTTGCGCACTGTATCCTGACAAAGCAGGTTCAGGCTGCTGCCGCCGTCCATCAGGACTCTGGTGAGGTGAAATCCGTCAATGATTGGGTCTAGAATCAATGCGGCGAATCCGCCATGGCGGATGCTAGTGGGGTGGTCCCTTCGATCAAAAGTGATCAGGCAGGAGGACCACGGATTGAACTTTGGGACGACTGGCTCCATCGCATATACGTCCATTAGTGCACGCTTCCGCTCCCTTTTGGGTATGTGGGTTGCGTATATCATGTTCATCGTCTGCACTTGTGGGGGGAAGCCCTTCTGTCCTCTATTGTTCGGCGGCCGGGGCTCCTCCTCGTCATCGCTATGCAGCCCCTTGTCATTGTTTTCGGCATTTAACTTGCCTGCCTGCTTGAACACCCAACAATCCCTGTTGGTGTGGTTGGCTGTTTTTTCGGGGGTGCCGTGTATCTGGCACGAGCGATCGAGTATTCAGTCCAAATTGGACGGGCCCGGATCATTCCTTTTGAATGGATTTTTCCGCTGACCGGGTTTAGAGCCTCTGAATCCGGCATTGACTGTCGTATCCTCAGCATTATCGCCGTTAATGTGGCGCTTGTGCTTGTTGCGACGCGACCTGCCGTTGTTGTCCTTGGTATCTGAATTACCACGGCTCTTGGTCATGTTGTTACTACGAGCTAGCCAGCTGTCCTCTCCCGCGCAAAAGCGGGTCATGAGTGTTGTGAGGGCTGCCAAGGATTTTGTCTTTTCCTGTCCTTGGTGCCGGGCAAGCCACTCGTCGCGGATGTTATGTTTGACGGCTGCAAGGGCCTCTGCATCCGGACAGTTGATGATTTGATTTTTCTTGGTTAGGAACCGTGTCCAGAATTGTCTGGCCGATTCCTCTAGCTGCTGAATTATGTGGCTTAGGTCATCGGCGCCTGGTGGTCGCACATAGGTGCCCTGGAAGTTGTCGAGGAATGCGGCTTCCAGGTCTTCCCAACAACTAATTGACTCCGCTGGCAAGCTGTTAAGCCAATGCCGAGCTGGTCCTTTAAGCTTGAGTGGGAGGTATTTGATGGCGTGTAGATCATCACCGCGGGCCATGTGGATATGAAGGAGGTAGTCCTCGATCCATACCGCAGGATCTGTTGTGCCATCGTCGGGTTTGAAACCCTCGGGGATTTGATGATCCATTACTTCATCTGTGAAACATAGTGGGTGTGCGGCGCCCCTGTACTGGGCTATATCACGACGTAGCTCAAATGAGCTTTGTCTGCTGTGTTTGGCTCAGCCGGATTTGCTATATCCAGCATGACGGTTATTGTCACGTGTAGTGAGGCGCCCACGCGATCCGTAGATCGATCTTGTTAGCCTTGCCTTGTCTGGCGCATTTCCCCGTGCCTTGGTACTTTTTGAGCGACACCGGGGTGCGGCTTGAGTGGAGGGCCGAGAGGCCTCTCTGTCGCGGCCATGAGGTGGCCGGCCGGCCGCATCATGCGCTGGTGATGTAGGTTTGGGTGCTTCCTCCTCTAATCGAGATAGCAGCCTACGTTTTGGGTAGCTCTTGGAGGGGCGTTCGAGTTCATACTCTTCGGCCGCAAGGACTCCGGTCCATCTGTCAGCTAGCAAGTTTTGGTCAGCTCTAAGCTGTTGCTGCTTTTTCTTTAGGCTGCTTGCTGTGGCCATAAGCATGCGTTTGAAACGCCCCTGTTCGGCGGGATCCTCAGGCACGACAAATTTGTCGTCGTCGAGGCTTGCCTCGTCTTCGGAGGGAGGCATGTAATTATCGTCCTCTACCTCTCTGTCTGCCGCTCTCTCATGAGGGCTGGCTTCTCCATCCTCTTGCGCTGAATCCTGCTAGAGGGGGTTGTCTTCAGCACTGTCCGGGGTGTTATTATCTCCCGTGCCGGAATCACCATTTTTGCTGTGGCGGGATTTAGAGCGGCGCCGCTGACGCTGGTGCTTAGGCTGTTTCTTGGAGGGGTCATCCTCCGTTGTTCCATCGCCATTCCCATCTTTCAGGATGTCCACCATGTATATGTCGTATGACGAGGTGGCCTTCCAGTGCCCTGTGGGCGCTGGTTCTTGGTCGTCTCCTGCATCGTCGTCCATACCGTCGATGTCTTCGGAGTCGAAGTCGAGCATGTCGGTTAAATCATCGACAGTGGCTACGAAGTGGGTGGTGGGTGGGCTTTGAATTTCTTCATCGTCCGCATCCCAACCTTCCTGACCATAATCCGGCCAGGGCTCTCCTGATAAAGAGAGAGACTTTAGTGAATTCAGGATGTCGCCAAAGGGCGAGTGTTGAAAGATGTCCGCGGCAGTGAACTCCATGATTGGCGCCCAACCGGATTCGATTGGCGGGGGTGCGGAAGGTTCGGAGTCCGGAATGGAGTCCGGCACCTTGGAGTCACGAGCTTCGCAAAGGACAGGGTTGGTGTACGGCTCAATCGCCGTAGAGATTGCAGCCCCCGAGGCGATGTCCAGCCACCCATCCTCGATCGGCGCAGTCGGCTCCGAGCTAAGGGTCGGAAAGGACACTGGTGCAGCCTCCAGGGCACTGTTCAGCGGCAGAGCTAGATCATGCCCATCGTGATAGTGCGGAACGCTTGGCTGTGGCTCGAACCTGTCGAAGATCAAGTCTCCGTGGACGTCAGCCGTGTAGTTTAAACTTCCAAATCTGACCTGATGGCTAGGGGCATAGCTTTGAATCTGCTCCAGATGGCCAAGCGAATTGGCCCGCAGTGCAAAGCCGCCGAATACGAAGATCTGTCCGGGGAGAAAAGTCTCACCCTGGACCGCATCGTTGTTGATGATCGGAGGAGCCATCGGGCCTAAAGATGACGACACAGAGGAACTCTCAATGAAAGCACCAATGTCGGTGTCAAAACCGGCGGATCTTGGGTAGGGGGTCCCGAACTGTGCGTCTAGGCGGATGGTAACAGGAGACAAGGGACACGATGTTTTTACCCAGGTTTGGGCCCTCTCGATGGAGGTAAAACCCTACTCCTGCTTGATTAATATTGATGATATGGGTAGTACAAGAGTAGATCTACCACGAGATCAGAGAGGCTAAACCCTAGAAGCTAGCCTATGGTATGATTGTTGTTCGTCCTACGGACTAAAACCCTCCGGTTTTTATAGGCACCGAAGAGGGTTAGGGTTACAAAGAGTCGGTTACAATGGTAGGAGATCTACATATCCGTATCGCCAAGCTTGCCTTCCACGCCAAGGAAAGTCCCATCCGGACACGGGACGAAGTCTTCAATCTTGTATCTTCATAGTCCAAGAGTCCAGCCAAAGGTGATAGTTCGGCTATCCGGACACCCCCTAATCCAGGACTACCTCAGCGACTCTAATCAGGTTCCGGTGGCGGTGGAGGTGATGGTGGTGACATCGCGGCAGCAGAGGAACGAAGACCTGCCATGATGGAGTCGATGAAGCCACGATCGCAATGCTTGCTAAGCGGTCTCCAGAGTTGTAGAAATCCACAGAATTTGAAGATGAAGCCAGTCACATGGCAAGGGATCACGTGCTCTATCACCAATTTATTGCGACAATACCAAAGGGTCCACGCCAGGGCACTCATTGCCACCCAAAGGGAAGGCCTACTAATAGGGAGGAATCGAGGATCTCCCCGAACAAGTCTGGGAGATTATCATGACACCATGTCCCACCCACAACTTCCCAGAAGCAGATCCATAGGAATCGTGCCGCCGGGCACCGGAAGAAGATATGGTTGGAGTCTTCCGGTGCTTCACATAAGGGACAAAGGCCATCACTCGGGCCATTACGCTTCTGGACCTCCATGCTCGAGGGCAGGCGGCCACGCACCCATTGCCACATGAAGATACGTATCTTAAGTGGTATCTTGGTCTCCCATATCACCGTAAGCTCATTGGGTCCTGGGGTCGGCAAGATCGCGCGGTATAAAGACTTAGTGGAGAAGTTCCCACTCAGCTCAAGGTGCCACGCAGTAGAGTCCAATTCGAGCAAGGGAGTGTGTAGAGCTACGCACTCCAAAAGCTCCTCCCATTGCTCTCGTTCAAGTGCCCCAAAGGTTCAACGAAAGGTGATGGCACCTATGTCAAGAAGGGCGACTCCCACTGACAAACGTGGGTGGGAGCATATCAAGAATAAGGCATGGAATCTTTCCGCGAATGTTCTAGTTTCGGACCATCTGTCCAGCCAGAACATGGTATTAGAACCAGAGCCCACCTCAATCGAGGTGCCAATCCGGAGGACAAGCATCAATTGGATAATTGACTGCCAGAACTGGGATCCCCCAACCCAGGGGGGCAAAGGCGAGAGGTTGTCCATGCAGGTATTTTGCGTGGATAATATCCAACCATAGGCCACCAGTGCCAGTCTCAATGCGCCACAGCCACTTGGTGAGAAGAGCGATATTCATACACTTCGAGGAAATAACACCCAGGCCACCTTGGTCCTTGGGTTTGTAGATTTCAGACCACTTTAAAATGTGGTATTTCTGCTTATTGCCGCCTCCCGCCCAGAAGAACCGGGGAGAGGTACTTGGCGATCTCTTGATGGAGGGATTCATGTAGGCTATAGAATCCCATAATATACATGAGCAAGCTAATGAGGGAAGAGTTCATGAGAACCACCCGTGCAGCCTTGGAAAGCCATCTCCCTTGACACGGTTCAACCCAGAATTAGAGTTTGGAGACTGTAGGGTGGAGATCCTTTTCCTAAAGGCGCACATCACTAATCGGCATGCCCAGATAGGTCGCCGGGAAGGACCCCAAGCGACAGTTGAGGCATTTAGCTATACGGGTCGCCTCCTCCCCGGAGTACCCAAGCACCATCACCACACTTTTCGTGAAGTTAATCCTAAGACCTGACATCTCCCGGAAGTAGAGGAGCAAGAACTTGAGGTGCTAGATGTCCTCTTCCGAGCCCTCCACCATCAATATCGTGTCGTCCGCGTATCAAAGGTGTGTTAACCCCCCATCTTCGTTGAGATGGGGACAGATACCTCTGATGTGGCCAGCTCGCCTTGCCAAGTCCAAGATTGTTGCCAAGGCGTCGACCACCAAGTTAAAGAGGAAGTGGGATAGGGGATCACCCTGACGCACCCCTGACCAGTGGGAAAATAAGGCCCCCTCCCCATTGATATTAATCACCGCGCGACCACTAGTCACTAGTTGCATCACACACATAACCCAATGTGGATCGAATCCATGTTTCAACATAACCTCCCGAAGGAAGGACCGGGCACTGAGTCGTAAGCCTTGTGAAAGTCTATCTTAAAGAAGACTGCATGGAAGCGTTTCTGCCTAACTTCATGCAGGATTTCATGAAGGACTAGGATCCCATCCAGAATAAACCTACCTTTCGTGAAGGCCGATTGGTTCGGATGATGGATCCTAGGCACAATAAGGTCCACCCTAGTGGCGTACCCCTTAGTAAGGATTCGAAAGATCACGTTAAGGATCGTAATCGGTGGAAATTGCCTAATGTCCGAAGCCCCTCGGACTTTCGGGATCAAGGAAATAATCCCATAATTAAGGCGAGCTACATCAAGGGTTCCCCTAGCAAAATCGAGGAACAGGGCTAGGATGTCATCCCTGATGGTAGACCAGAAAGCCTGAAAAAAAAGGACATGCAAGCTGTCCGGACCGGGAGCCGAAGCAGGGTTCATGGATTTGACAAAGCGTTCCACCTCATCTGCCTCAAATGGGGCCACAAGAGCCGCATTTTCGTCCGGTGAGACTTGTTGGGCGAGCGTCCAGAGGTGATCCGCCTATGCTACGCCCCCTCTAGGGCGCTCAGCGAACATGTCTTTATAGAACCCGTCGATGTGAACACGGATCTCAAAAGGATCCAAAAGCACCCTGTCACCATCCCATAACAAAGGGATGGTTCCACGCCTACGCCTACCATTGCCAATAGCCTGGAAATATGATGTATTAGCATCACCAAAGAGGACCCAATTCTGGGTCTCACGCCGACGCCAGTATTCCTCTTCCTTGGAGTAGATATACATGAGTGAGTCCTCAAGATTGTAGCGGTGAGCCCAGTCCTCTGCAGAGATCCCCATGGAATCTGCACGAAGATCGAGACCTTCGATCTCGGTAAGGAGCGAAGCCTTGTGCATCCGAAGGTCCCTGCCTAAATTTGCGCCCCATCCCTTCATAAATTGCCTAGACCGCTTGGCCAGGTAGTGCCACTCATCCATGGCAAACATGCACCTATGAGGTTCGGCCCGTGCAAGGGCCCAGTGCTCCCTCACCGCCGCCACTAAGCCTAGTTGCCACAACCAAAACGATTCAAAACGGAATCAAGGGGGGCAAGGCCTTTCATCCCGCGATGAGAGGAGGAGGGAAACCTGATCCGAGCCGATGTGCTTAATAGCCTGCAGCATAGCTAGAGGGAACCGGAGTTCCCAGTCCGGAGAAATAAACATCCAATCAAACACACTAAGGGTAGGGACTACCTGTTTATTAGTCCAGATATATCTTGCCCCTACCCCGTCAAGCTCGCGGAGGCCGATGTAGGCAAACCAGTCATTAAAACCGTTGTATCTCCGTGAGGTCCACCCGAGATTTATTCTTATCCGCAATAGAACGGAGGAGATTGAAATCCCCTCTCACGACCACCGGGAGGGTGGCGGAAGTGATTTTGGCTCGGAGTTCTTACAAGAACGTGGACGATCGACCATGATCAGCTGGATCATAAACTACAATGACTTCCCATTTGAAGTTCACATCCCGCTCCCACACTTCCATGCTAATAGAGAAGTCGCCTTTGTCCATAGAGCCGGCCTCAAAGGTGGCATCCTTCACCCCCAGAAGGATGCCACCGGAGTTCCCAGCCACTCCACTAGAAGGAAACCAGTGCCATGCAAACAAGTGCCTACTAAGGCGCTCAAGCTCGGCGAAGGAGAAATCTACCCTCAGCGTCTCCTAAATCACTACAACATCAACAGACTCGTCTCGCACATACTCGATCAATTGTCTGCAGCGGCCATCGTGGCCGAAGCCCCACAGGTTCCAGAAGAGGGATGATAACCCACAAGTATAGGGGATCAATTGTAGCCTCTTTCGATAAGTAAGAGTGTCGAACCCAACAAGGAGCTAAAGGTAGAGCTAATATTCCCTCAAGTTCTATCGACCATCGATACAACTCTACGCATGCTTGATGTTTGCTTTACCTAAAACAAGTATGAAACTATTTTGCGAGAATAAAACTATGAGTACTTTGCAAGAATAAAACTAAGAATGAATTGCAAGGTAATAAAAGTAGATAGCTTTTGTTAACAAGAAACTCATTTGTCCATAGGCAATCGATAACAAGTACCGGTAATCATTCTTGTGATTTTATATGAGGGAGAGGCATGAGCTAACATACTTTCTCTACTTGGATCATATGCACTTATGATTGGAACTCTAGCAAGAATCCACAACTACTAAACATCATTAAGGTCATGAAACCCAACCATAACATTAAGTATCAAGTCCTCTTCACTCTCATACGTCATACCCACCTACTTGGGTTTAAGTTTCTGTCACTCTTGCAACCCACCGCAAGCGAACCATGAACATATTGCAACACCCTAGAGCGGGGGCACCTCACGTTTGCGCGAGACAGAAGGCACCGTAGGACAGCACCATAAATAAAATATACAATCATACCAACCAAGATCAGAATTAACCCATAGGACAAAACAGATCTACTCAAACATCATAGGATAATCATAGATCATTGGGAAATAATATATGGAGTTGAGCACCATGTTTAAGTAGAGATTACAGTGGGGGGAAGAGGTGTTACACCGCTGCGTAGAGGGGGAGAAAGTTGGTGTTGACGGTAGCAAGGTTGTTGATGTAGATTGTCGTCATGATCCTAGCCCTGGCGGTGTTCCGGCGCCATCGGGAGAGAGGGGGGGAGAGCCCCCTCCTTCTTCTTCTTCCTTGGCCTCCCCCCTAGATGGGAGGAGGGTTCCCCCTCTGGTACATGGCCTCCATGGCTGTGGAGGGGCGAGAGCCCCTCCGAGATTGGATCTGTCCCTCTGACCACTTCTGTTTCACGTTCCCCAGATCTGGCCGAAAACCGTTTCTTATATTCCCGGAGTTCTGTAACTCTGATTGCGCTGATCTTTTTACATGATATTTTCCTGATATAAGCTTCCTTGCACCCAAAGTAGAGATCCAACCGATGTACGAGGTGGCCACAACCCACCACCACGCGTCAAGCTCAGGGGTCGGATCCTGGTGGGTTGTGCCCACCACGGGACTCCGTTTGCGGCGATTCCAACTCCTGAAAATCACAAATATTGCAAAATAGTTCTTTGTGGAGTTGCATCATGTTTGGACTTCGTTTGATATGGATTTTCTATGATACAAAAATAGGCAACAAACAGGAACTGGCACTGGGCACTGGATAAGTAAGTTAGTCCAAATAAATCATATAAAAAGTTGCCAAAAGTATGTAAAAGTTGAATAATATTGGCATGAAACAATAAAAAACTATAGATACGATAGAGACGTATCAGCATCCCTAAGCTTAATTCCATCTCGTCCTCAAGTAGGTAAATGATAAAAAAGATAATTTTTGATGTGGAATGCTACCTATCATAAACTTGATCCTATATCTAGTCATGGCATGAATATTAAGACATAATTGATTCAAAGCAATAGTCTATAATTTGACATAAAGACATCAATACTCAGGCATCCCAATAAACAATCATGTCTTTCAGAATATCAAATGCTAAAGAACCTTATCTCTACAAAATCATATAGTCTTGTCATTCTCTGTATTCTTAACAAAAAGTATAAATCATGTACTACCCCGGTGTCAGCCAAGCAATTGGTTCATACTTTTTAATGCGCTTCAGCATTTTCACTCTCACGCAATACATGAGTGCAAGCCATGGATATAGCACTATCGGTGGAATATAGTATGATGATAGGGGTAAATATAGAGAAGACAAAAAAGTAAGAAAGTCTCACATCGACGCGGCTAACTAACGGGCTATGGAGACGCCCATCAATTGATATCAATGCAAGGAGTGGGGATTGCCATGCAAAGGGTGGACTAAGAGCTATAAGTGTATGAGAGCTCAATATGAAACTAAATGGGTGTGCATGAAACTCTACTATGAAAAATTCCCACTAGTGTATAAAAGTGACAACATAGGAGACTCTCTATATGAAAAACATGGTGCTACTTTGAAGCACAAGTGTGGTGTTTGCATGCACCTTTTCTTTTCTTTTTCATTCTTGTTTTTCTTTTTTTCTTTTATTTTTCTTTCCTTTTAGTCTGGAGTCTCATCCCAACTTGTGGGGGAATCATGGTCTCCATCATCCTTTCATCACTGGGGCAATGCTCTAATAATGAATAATGATGATCATCACACTTCTATTTACTTATTACTCAATACTACAAAATATGACTCTATATGAATGCCTCTGGCAATGATCTAGCGTAACATGTATGAAAATGATGAACAGTGGCTAAGCCACAAATGCTATTTCAGGTATATGATCATGCAAAGCAATATGAAAATGAATGCTCAAGTTAAACGGAAGCGATGGAAGTTGCATGGCAATATATCGCGGAATGGCCATGGAAAAGCCATAATAGGTAGGTATGGTGGCTGTTTTGAGGAAGATATAATAAGGAGTATGTGCGATAGAGCATATCATATCACGGGGTTTGGATGCACCGGCGAAGTTTGCACCACGTCTCAAGGTGAGAAAAGGCAATGCACGGTACCGTAGAGGCTAGCAAATTGCGGAAAGGTAAGAGTGTGTATAATCCATGGACTCACATTAGTCATAAAGAACTCATATACTTATTGCAAAAGTTTATTATCTCTTGAAGAAAAGTAATACTATGCATGCTCCTAGGGGGGAGGTTGGTAGGAGTTAACCATCGTGTGCCCCCGATCTTCACACTAAGGTAGACAATCAAGGATAAATTGTGCTCCAACTTTCATAGCATAACGAGAGACTATACATGCATGCTTCAGGAATCACAAACCTTAACACCAATATTCTTACGAACCACAACCGTTTACTAGTACCTCCCACATATTATCATCTCTGTATCACAAAACTATTGCAAGGAATCAAACATATCATATTCAGTGATCCATAAGTTTTATGTAGGATTTTATGACTAACTAAGCAATTGACCAATTCCTTTTGTCTCTCTAAATAGATATAAGTGAAGCATGAGAGTTTAATTCTTTCTACAAAATACTATTCTCTAATAAATATAAGTGAAGCAAAGAGCATTCTACTAACATCGGTTTTCTATGTGAAGAGAAATAGGCAATCCAAACTTCAAATGATATAAGTGAAGCACATGAAGCATTCTATAAAGCCATACTCAAAAGATTTGAGTTAAGTGCAATGAGAATTATGTAAATCAACCATGGACTATCTCATACCAGCATGGTGCATAAAAGAAATGAAAACTAAAATAAAAAGACGCTCCAAGATTTGCACATATCACGCGAACGAAACGAAACCGAAAACATACTGATACTTGTTGAAGAAAGATGGGATGCCTTCCGGGGCATCCCCAAGCTTAGATGCTTGAGTCTCCTTGAATATTCACTTGGGGTGCCTTGGTCATACCCAAGCTTGAGCTCTTGCCTCTCCTCCTTCTCCTCATATCTAGACCTCCTCGATCTTTGATCACTTCATCCATAGAAAACTCAACAGAAAGCTCGGTAAGATCCGTTAGTATAATAAGGCAAATCACTCCTATAAGTACTGTTGCAAACCAATTCATACTTTATTTTTGCATTGTAGATACTTTAATATAAATTTTCCATGTCTTATACCACCGATAGAATCAATAGTTTCATCAAAACAAGCAAAACAATGCATGAAAAACAGAATCTGTCTTAAACAGGACAGTCTGTAGTAATCTGAACATTCACCATACCTCTGGTACTCCAAAAATTCTGATACAATTAGAAAAAATAAACAATTTGTATAGAACTACATTGCAAAAAGTTTCAGAACCGTTTGATATTCCAGTAAAAAATGTAAAATCGCGCACTACAGCCAAAGTTTCTGTTTTGCACCGCACAAACCAACAAGCAATGTAAACATCCTAAAGGCAAATCTTGGCACATTATTTTTATAATACAATGGAATTGTACAAGGGGAAAATTATTTTTGTTGAAAATATTCTGTAATTTGAGATTCACAAAGTTTCCATGGGCATGAACAAAGTTCAAGGCTAGCTCTCACTTTCACAATGCTCGTCCCTCTCACTTTCACTTTTCTTTGAGTGAAGTTTTAAGTTTCCCCTCTATATTTTTTTTGTTTTTAAACTTTATAAAAGCACTCAACAGAAATAAATGACTCTCTAAAACTTCCGGGTTGTCTCCTTGGCAGCGCTTTCTTTAAAGCCATTAAGCTAGGCATAAAGTGCTCAAGTAATGGATCCACCCGGATCCCAAGGTATATCAAAGCCAATTTTAATTAACAATGATTTGGCATTTAGTAGTGAGAACAAAGAAACATATATCATGCAATGACGAAGTCTAACTCTCTTCCTATGAATCAGCATGTCATAAAAGAACAATTCATGAACATCAAGTAAAGGTCAATACATAGCATAAGCAGTTTCTTACAATTTTATCGTGTTGGAAACATAAAGAGGCGGAGATGTAGTTCCTCTCTCATAATAATTGCAAGTAGGAGCAGCAAGCACATGCATATTACATTCGTGAAAATCATCATATGCAACGGTAAAAGGCAACCCATTAATATAATCCTTAGTAAGAGCAAACTTCTCCGATATAGTGTAGGTTGGAGAATTCAAAAAGATAATGGGACTATCATGTGTGGGTGCAATAGCAACAATTTAATTCTTAACATAAGGAACAATAGCAAGTTCATCTCCAATAGCATAATTCATATTGGCATCTTGGCCATAATCATAGCAAGCATCATCAAAAAGGGATATTTCAAACGAATCAACGGGATCATAGCAATTATCATAGCATCCATCCTTCGGTAAGAACGAAGGGACATTAAACAATGTATAAGTTGAAGAGTTACTCTCATTAGAAGGTAGGCACGAGTAGCTAATCTGTTCTTCCTCCACTTGTTCTTCGCTCTCCTCATCATATTTTTCATCCAATGAGCTCACAGTTTCATCAATTCCTTCTTCCATAGACTCCTGCAAAATATTAGCCTCTTCTCAGATAGCGGAGACTTTCTCAATAAATGCATCAATATCGGAATTGAATTTATAATTATCATAGCAATATTTAAGGATGGCAAAATTTTCAGGCCTATAAACATCATCATCAAAAGCTTCAAACTTTTCAAACAAAGATTAAATTTCATAAGCACCCTTAAAACCAACAAATTCTTCTATTCGTTCCACATCATAATAATCATATATACCTCTAGCATAAGAAGCCAAGGTTTCATTATCATTAAATTCACATGAAAAGGGAAGGCGTGGAGCAATCACCCTGGAGCAACAAGTAAATTCATATCTCAAGCATAAATCTCGAGCATAACAATGCAACATATAAATTTGATCCCATAAAACTTTCCCTTTTTGTGTCAAGCGATAATCCCTAAAGTATTCACGTTGATCCAACATTACTCCCATTATCAAGTTGAATGGGCTTTTCTCAGGATTATCAAAGTAGTGCATAATATCTTTTACATAACGAGCATTGAGGGTTTTAGGAGGTTCCCCATCTCCATGAGTAGCAAGTACAACTAATTTTTTTGGTGTTTCGTGTTCCATATCCATAACTAAAGATAGAGAACAACTTAGAACAGCAAATAAAAATTACTTAGTGATAAAGCAAACAAGCACACACGAGAATATTCACCCCACGCTATTGCTCCCTGGCAACGGCGCCAGAAAAGGTCTTGATAACTAACAAGTTTAGGGGATCAATTGTAGCCTCTTTCGATAAGTAAGAGTGTCGAACCCAACGAGGAGCTAAAGGTAGAACAAATATTCCCTCAAGTTCTATCGACCATCGATACAACTCTACGCACGCTTGATGTTTGCTTTACCTAAAACAAGTATGAAACTATTCTTCGAGAATAAAACTACGAGTACTTTGCTAGAATAAAACTAAGAATAAATTGCAAGGTAATAAAAGTAGATAAGTTTTGTCAACAAGAAAGTCATTTGTCCCTAGGCAATCGATAACAAGTACCGGTAATCATTCTTGTAATTTTATATGAGGGAGAGGCATTAGCTAACATACTTTCTCTACTTGGATCATATGCACTTATGATTGGAACTCTAGCAAGCATCCGCAACAACTAAAGATCATTAAGGTCGTGAAACCCAACCATAGCATTAAGTACCAAGTCCTCTTTACTCTCATACGTCATACCCCACCTACTCGGGTTTAAGTTTCTGTCACTCTCGCAACCCACCGCAAGCGAACCATGAACATATTGCAACACCCTACAGCGGGGGCCCCTCATGTTTGCGTGAGATGAAGGGCATTGTAGGACAGCACCATAAATAAAATATACAATCATACGAACCAAGATCACGATTAACCCATAGGACAAAATGGATCTACTCAAACATCATAGGATAACCATAGATCAATTGGAAATAATGTATGGAGTTGAGCACCATGTTTAAGTAGAGATTACAGCGGGTGGGGGGAGAGGTGTTACACCGCTGCATAGAGGGGGAGAAAGTTGGTGTTGACTGTAGCAAGGTTGTTGATGTAGATCGCCATCACGATCCTAGCCCCGGCGGAGTTCTGGCGCCACCGGGAGAGAGGGGGAGAGAGCCCCCTCCTCTTCTTCTTCCTTGGCCTCCCCCTAGATGGGAGAAGGGTTCCCCCTCTGGTCCATGGCCTCCATGGCTGTGGAAGGGCGAGAGCCCCTCCGAGATTGGATCTGCTCTTTGTCCTCTTCTGTTTCTCGTTCCCTAGATCTGGCCGAAAACCATTTCTTATATTCCAAGAGATCCGTAACTCCGATTGCGTTGATCTTTTTACACGATTTTTTTCTGATATAAGCTTCCTTGCACCCGAAGTAGAGATCCAACCAACATACGAGGTGGGCACAACCCACCACCATGCGTCAGGCTCAGGGGTCGGATCCTGGTGGGTTGTGCCCACCACGGGACTTCGTTTGCGGTGATTCCAACTCCCAAAAATCACAAATATTCCAAAATAATTCTCTGTGGAGTTGCATCATGTTTGGACTTCGTTTGATATGGATTTTCTGCAATACAAAAACAATCAACAAACAGGAATTGGCACTGGATAACTAAGTTAGTCCAAATAAATCATATAAAAAGTTGCCAAAAGTATGTAAAAGTTGAATAATATTGGCATGAAACAATCAAAAATTATAGATACAACGGAGACTTATCAAGGGCCCACATGACTACTTGCCTAGGGGGTCCTCTATGGACCCCACAATAGTAGAGGCACTCTGTGCACGACGCAATTGGACCGTGTGCGAATGGGTCCCGCCACGGACCTCCTCGGGAGCCAAATTGGGATGGCCCCGTCTACCTAGAGGATGCGGGATTGGGAGAGACCCCTCGTCAGAAGCTACCGCCTAACGCACCCGGGCAGCCCCAACGCGGCCCTCGAGGACCTCTTTGGCGTGGAGGGACGCGGTCTGCTCAAGGGTCGGGCCCTTCTCACCATGAAAAACTATGGCAGAATTTGTCGCCACCTTAGCAAGATGGCCCAATGGGACCCCCGCAAGTGCCAAAAAGGAAGCATCACAAATATCATCAAGAGCATCGGAGAAAGGAACGGCGGTGGTGGACGGACCTGCATCAAGGTTCCGGGCGGCAGCAAGACGCGCTACCTTCTCCACCGCTGCATCAATGTCTCCACTCTCCCCCCGACCAATTAAACATCTCCCAACAAATAATGAGTAATAGCGCAAAACAGGAAAAATGCAAACTAGCCACTCACGCTTCCGACACCCCTCTCTCTTCCCCTATGGTAACTTTATCAATAAAGTCTTCCACGTCTCTAGGACGTGGTTCACTAACACTGCCCTTATAAGGCAATTTGAAAACCTCACAAAAATCATAAAGAGCCATCTCCTTATGCTCATCATATAAGTGGAATTCTACAATAGGAGGGTTTTCCCTATAGCGAAAGTGAAAATTTTGCACAAAGGTACTAGTGAGTAAGAGGTATTGGTCACACTTATCGTGGAGGAAGTTGGTGATGCCTGCATTCTCCGCCAAATGATAGAAATCCTCATAAATTCCAGCTGCCCTCAAGAATGCATCACTTGGCCATTCACACGGTGGAACCTCCGCCGCGTGAGGAAGGTTGTACTTGGCCTTCTTCTTCTCTTCATTTTTATTTTCCTTTGAACCCCTGCTTGAAGAGCCTCTCAACCATCTTTTCATCATTTCTTTTCTCTGAAATTTTCTGAAATTTTTAGTGACTCAAAATAAAAGTGAACCAAACTCAACAAGATTGATAGCAACTACTCCTACAAGTGTCTAGAGGCTATATCATGCATCAAAACTACTTTGGACCTTATAAATTTGACATGCAAGCTCAAGAATAGGGTCACCTTAGCAGCAAACATTTGCAATAAATAAAGCACTAGAACAAAAACTAATTGGACTATTGGAGGAGCCACATACCGAAGAACAATCCCCCAAAACAGTTTTGCAAATGGAGCTTTGCACAAGGATATCAAAAATGGCAGCAGGATGAGCTAGAACACGGGTTTGAGCAACAGGATGATTTTTTCTGGAGGAAGACGAAGTGGATGGGTGCTGGAATAATTGAGGGGGACCCATGTGGGACCCACAAGGCAGGGGCACGCCCATGGGGGTAGGGCGCGCCCTCCACCCTTGTGGTCCGTTGGTGCAGCCCTCTGGTGTGTTCTCATTGCCAAAAGTTCTAAAATATAACATAAAAAATCATACCGGCTTTTTATGGCATTTGGAGAACTTTTATTTTCAGGACATTTTTATTGCATGGAAAATTCAGAAAACACACAGATAATACTATTTTTGCTTTATTTAAACTAAATAACAGAAGGTAAAAGGGGTGTGTACAGAAGGTTGTGCTTTCTAGATTCATCCATCTCATGCTCATCAAAAGGAATCCATTAACAAGGTTGATCAAGTCTTATTAACAAACTTCTTTCGAATAACATGAAACCGGAGAATTTTTGAATAACACTAGGTTACCTCAACGGGGATATGCATGTCCCCAACAATAAAAATATCATATTTCTTTTTGACGGTTGGGAGGGAATTCAAAACCTCCAATAGTAATAGTTGAGATTTTTCCAATAGAATTGATACTATGAACTTGAGGTTGTTTCTTCGGAAAGTGTACCGTATGCTCATTACCATTAACATGAAAAGTGACATTGCCTTTGTTGCAATCAATAACAGCTGTGTAGTATTCGAAAAGGTCTACCAAGGATGATCGACATACTGTCGTCCTCGGGAATATCAAGAACAACAAAGTCCGTTAAAATAGTAACATTTGCAACTACAATAGGCACATCCTCACAAATACCGATGGGTATAGCAGTTGATTTATCAGCCATTTGCAAAGAGATTTCAGTAAGTGTCAACTTATTCAATTTAAGTCTACTATATAAAGAGAATGGCATAACACTAACACCGGCTCCAAGATCACATAAAGCTGTTTTAACATAGTTTCTTTTAATGGAGCATTGTATAGTTGGTACTCCTGGGTCTCCTAGTTTCTTTGGTACCACCCTTAAAAGTGTAATTAGAAAGCATGGTGGAAATTTCAGCTTCCGGTATCTTTCTTTTATTAGTAACAATATCTTTCATATACTTAGCATAAGGAGACATTTTCAGAATAGCAGTCAAACGCATACACAAAAACACAGGTCTAAGCATTTCAACAAAGCACTCAAAATCCTCATCATCCTTTTTCTTGGATGGCTTAGGAGGAAAGGGCATGGGTTTCTGAACCCATGGTTCTCTTTCTTTTCCATGCTTCCTACCAACGAAGTCTCTCTTATCATAACGTTTATTCTTAGGTTGTGGGTTATCAAGATCAACAGCAGGTTGAATCGCCACATCATTATTAGTGCTAGGTTGAGCATCAACATGAACATCATCATTAACATTATCACGAGTTTCATATTCATAACCAGATTGTGTCTCAGCATCGGAAATAGAAATGTCATTTGGATTCTCAGATGTATCTATAACAGATTCACTAGAAGCATGCAACTATTAGTTTTCTTGTTCTTTTTATTACTAGGAGGACTAGGTGCATCAGTATCAATTCTCTAAGAATCTTGCTCAATTCTCTTAGGATGGCCTTCAGGATACAAAGGTTCCTGGGTCATCTTATCACCTCTAGTCATAACCCTAACAACATTATCATTGTTCTTACTATTCAACTCATTGAGCAAATCATCATGTGCCTTACGTACTTGCTCTACTTGAGTTTTAACCATGGAAGCATGCTTACTAATAATCTTAAGATCACTAACAATTCTACTCATGTAATCACCCAAGTAGTCAAGCATGTAAGCATTATGTTTCAATTGTCTACTAACATAAGCATTGAAACTTTCTTGTTTAACAATAAAATTATCAAACTCATCCAAGCATTGACTAGCAGACTTATTATGAGGAATATCACCTTTTCATCAAATCTATAGAGAGAATTTACCTCTACTACATGTGTCGGGTTATCAAGATCATGTATTTCTTCAATAGTCGGTAAATTCGTAACATCTTTAGCTTTAATACAATTTTCTTTCATAGATTTCTTTGCCTCTTGCATATCTTCAGGACTGAGAAATAGAATACCTCTTTTCTTCGGAGTTGGCTTAGGAATTGGTTCGGGAAGTGTCCAATCATTATCATTACTCAATATATTATTCAATACCAATTCGGCTTGCTCAATAGTTCGGTCACTGAAAATAAAACCAGCACAACTATCTTGGTGGTCCCTAGAAGAATCAGTTAGACCATTATAAAAGATTTCAAGTATTTCATATTTCTTGAGAGGATGATCAGGCAAAGCATTAAGTAATTGGAGAAGCCTCCCCCAAGCTTGTGGGAGACTCTCTTCTTTAATTTGCACAAGGTTAAATAGTTCCTTTAAAGCAGCTTGTTTCTTATGAGCAGGGAAATATTTTTCAGAGAAGTAGTAAATCATATCCCGGGGACTACGCACACAACCAGGAGCAAGAGAATTAAACCATAACTTAGCATCACCCTTTAACGAGAAAGGAAACAACTTAAGAATATACTAATAGCGAATTTTTTCTCATGAGCAAATAAGGTGGCTATATCATTCAATTCAGTAAGATGTGTCACGACGGTTTCATATTCATAACCATGGAAAGGATCAGATTCAACTAAAGTAATTAACTCAGGATCGACAGAGAATTCATAATCCTTATCAGTAACAAAGATAGGTGAAGTAGCAAACTTAGGATCATATTGCATTCGAGCATTCAAAGACTTCTCTTTCCACTTGCACAATAATTTCTTAACATCATCTCTATCCTTACAAGCAAGAAAGTCCCTAGCTACCTCTCCATCCATAACATAACCTTCAAGCATAACAGGAAATTCATATATAGGAGAGCTAGGTCTAACTCTAGCAAGGTTTTATCAAGCATAATCAATAGTTCTAACTCTAGCAAGGTGTTCATCAAGTAATTCACCTAGTGTCACAGTTTTATCAAGCAAGTAGTAGCATCATAAGCATCATTTATAGCAGAAGTGGCATCATCAATAACATGCGACATATCAGAATCAGTAGCAGGTGTAGGTGTCGCAAGCTTACTCAAAATAGAAGGTGAATCAAGTGCAGAGCTAGATGGCAGTTCCTTACCTCTCCTCGTAGTAGAGGAAAGCATCTTGGTTCTATTATCTTTCAAATTCCTTATAGTGATCAATAGATATAAATCCCAAGTGACTCAAAGAATAGAGCTATGCTCCCCAACAACGGTGCCAGAAAAAGGTCTTGATAACCCACAAGTACAGGGGATCGTAACAGTTTCTGAGGGTAGAGTATTCAACCCAATTTTATTGATTCGACACAAGGGGAGCCAAAGAATATTCTCAAGTATTAGCAACTGAGTTGTCAATTCAACCACACCTGAAAGACTTAATATCTGCAGCAAAGTGTTTAGTAGCAAAGTAGTATGGAAGTAACGGTAACGGTGGCAAAAGTAACAGTAGCAGTTTTGTAGCAATTGTAACAGTGGCAACGAAAAAGTACGTAGCAAAGATCAATATGTGAAAAGCTCGTAGGCAATGAATCAATGATGGATAATTATGTCGGATGGCATTCATCATGCAACATTTATAACCTAGGGTGACACAGAACTAGCTCTAATTCATCAATATAGTGTAGGCATGTATTCCCAATATAGTCATACGTGCTTATGGAAAAGAACTTGCATGGCATATTTTGTCCTACCCTCCCGTGGCAGCGAGTACTAATGGAAACTAAGGGATATTAAGGCCTCCTTTTAATATAGAACCGGACCAAAGCATTAGCACTTAGTGAATACATGAACTCCTCAAACTATGGTAAACACTGGAAAGAATCCTAATTATTGTCAACTCGGGGTATGCAGATCTTAACTCGTAGTAAGTGTCTACAACTTGCAAGATCGGATTAAGAACACAAATATATTCATGGAAACATAAAGGTTTCAGATCTGAATTCATGGCACTCGGGCCCTAGTGACAAGCATTAAGCATAGTAAAGTCATAGCAACATCAATCTGAGAACATAGTGGATACTAGGGATCAAACCCTAACAAAACTAACTCGATTACATGATAAATCTCATCCAACCCATCACCGTCCAGCAAGCCAACGATGGAATTACTCACGCACGGCGGTGAGCATCATGAAATTGGTGATGGAGG
This sequence comes from Triticum aestivum, assembly GCF_018294505.1. Classification (NCBI taxonomy): domain Eukaryota; kingdom Viridiplantae; phylum Streptophyta; class Magnoliopsida; order Poales; family Poaceae; genus Triticum; species Triticum aestivum. The sequence continues at coordinate 217,387,902 of NC_057798.1, read as the reverse complement.
ATGGTTGATGATGACGACGGCATCGATTTCCCCTCTCCGGAGCCCCGAACGGACTCCAGGTCTGGCCTCTCAATGAAGAACAGGAGGCGGCGGCGGCTCCATATCGTAAAACGTGATGAATCATTTTCTCTGATTTTTTTTCTTCCCGGAAGTGAATATATGGAGTTGGAGCTGAGGTCGGTGGAGGTCCAGGGGACCCGCAAGGCTGGGGGCGCGCCCTCCACCCTTGTGGACAGCCGGTGGGTCCCCTCTGATGGATTCTTTCACCAATATTTTTTATTTATTCCAAAAATATTCTCCGTAAATTTTCAAGTCATTCCGAGAACTTTTATTTTTGCACAAAAGTAACACCAAAGCAATTTTGCTGAAACTAGTGTCAGTCCGGGTTAGTTCCATTCAAATCATGCAAATTAGAGTCCGAAACAAAGGCAAAATAGTTTGGAAAAGTCACCAACCAAAAAACAAAACGGTCATAAACATGCATTGAACATAACTAACACTGAATAATGCACCATACGTAGGATATAGCTTTGTTGCATAACTATTGACTTTGCATGCATGCATAGGGAATCACAAACCTTAACACCAATATTCTTACTAAACCATAATTAATCCCTAGCATAACTCACATATTATAATCTTCATATCGCCAAATATTGCAAAGATTTAAGCTTATCATATTCAATGATCTATATGAAAGTTTTTATTGTATCCTTTTTGAATATCCATCACATTAGGACCAAATTCATATCTTGTGCATATTACCATCACTATTATCTACTCTCAAAATAATATAAGTGGACCATGAGAGTGCACTGGTACAACAAGCTGTTATACAAACGGTTTTTAACCCCTTTTCGCGATGAAGTTTTAAACCGTCGCCTAGTGAGTGTGGGTGATAGGAGGGGCTTCCCACACGACCCAGAAACCGTAGGGGATATGGAGTAGCAATGCATACATTTTTCATAACTAAGCATATGTATTGTCGGCATGTATCCCAAACGTGAGTCTTCAGACAACAGTTTGTGATATCTCGCATATCCCAAATGCTCCATACTTGCTGCTCGTTTGTGCTTGCATTAACATCACAGTCAGTCTTCTGTGGTAATACATTTACGATGCGCGCCCCATCACAAATAGTTCACTATTATAGAACGTGTATGATGAGTAGACAATCACACACATTTACGTTTCCTCATTGTATGCGATTCGATGTAAGAGTGCATATAGTTATCCCTATAAAATTGTATGCGAAGCTTGAATGTATCCCACACAATTCATCTGTCATACCCGCGTCGGATGAGGGCCTATCGCACGTGTTCTTCTATGAGCAAACGCTTATGATGCGCATGATATCATAAATAGTCCATAATTGCCAAGCGTGTGTGATAAGGTGACTTTCGCCAACATTTAATAAGAAGGAACTATGTGCGTTGTTGTTGTTTATCTAACATGTTTTTTCTTGGCTGATCGTGTGTGCAGTAGAGATTCATCACACACGCAGTGGATTCAAGAAACGTGTCTGATCTCCACATTTATTGCAGATGTTTTGCTTTTGCAAACTGTGTGCAGTGTACTGGCCTGCAGAACCTAATTTATCCATAATTTAATCCCCGCATTTAAAGATCACAAATTTTGAATTTGAAAGTTAGCAATCACTTATTTCATATCGAACCATGTTTATTACAAATATAGGTTCAAGCATGAATGCATAATTTGATGCACAGGTACATATACTGAAGAACTACAGAAGCACCAAGTAAAGAATGATGAACCACAGTTGTACTAAAGACTGTAAAGAGAGAGGGGAAAGACATTCTAGTTGCTGGAGAAGGTGAAGCGGAATGCCCATATTGTGCCCTCCTCCATGCGTAATGCACGCACGCTTTTAGCCAACCCCTTATGATGGCTGCCCACCCATCCTTCACTGTCTTCATTGGGACTTCTCGATGCTCATTGTAGTCTCGATGAAATACTTTAACCTTCATTGCGTGTCCACCAATCATGTACTTTGCGAGGTAATCTTGAGTAAACTGCTCTGGGAACCACTACAAACGAAAAAGATTCAGACATTGTTGTCTAACAACTCATTACGGGCAGTAAAAAGAGAAGGCTACAAAGATTGTAGTTACCATTCCATATCTCATTGTTGTATCCGATAGAGTGTAAACAAATAATTTGATTACCACCGTTCATATCTTTTTGCTAATAATCCTTATTAGTTTCCTCACTTGATGCTGGTTCATGAATATCTCTTGCCCCATACATAAAAAGGGTCGACGTGTGGATCTTTGCCAAGGACATATGTACCTACAAGCAACAATTCAATACTTAGAAGCTAAAAAGGGCCTAGGCCTGGACCTATATGTACTACATTATGGAATGATGGGGGAGGACAAGCCGAGGGGTGAAACTAACTTTGGTGGAAAATGCTGGCCACTCCTGTTGTTGTCCTGCATAAGTAGTGGAAAGGCATGATAAGTACATCAACCTTAACATCAAACAAATATAGCCAAGGTAAACAACATCATCTCCAAATGATAGCTTGAATGTGTTGGTTTCAACATGCTGTTAAAGCGGATATAAAATGGAAGGGAATGTTACCTACAACTGGCTTAACAGCCACCAAATATTGCAATTCAAACTGGTATTGTTGAAAATGAATAGAACTAGCTCATGCTTAAACATCACACTGGATAAATGTGTAAAACTGAAATAAAGGGCATGTGTTAACTACACCAGACATAATTGGAACCAAATATAGCCGTTCAAACTTGTATTGATGAAATCAAGCTGCACAGTTCCGACTTGCGCATAATGAACATCACATTGTGAATGACTGAAATAAACAAGGCATAAATGATCATTATAACAACCAAATATAGCCATTGAAAACTGGATAAGGGTTCACTGCAACCAACCTAACAAGCAAATATAGATAAACATGGCATATACTTGAAAACTGGACAAAGGCTCACTGCAACGAACCTAACAAGCAAATACAGATAAACTAGGCATCTGCTTGAAAACTGGACAAATGCTCAGTGCAACCAACCAAACAACCAAATACAAATAAACAAGGCATCTGCCTGATAACTAGACAATTGCTCACTGCAACCAACCAAACAACCAAATACAGATAAACAAGGCATCTACTCACTATAAACAACCAAATATAGCCATTCGTGAAACTGAAGTGGACAATTTAGACTTAAACATCACATAGCCCTATTGAACATTACATTTTTGCATAACCGAAATAATTAAACACGACATAGTTAAAACACTGCATGGCAAAAGCTACTACAACAAAGGATGCGGGTTGGCTAGCTAGAAAAAGTGAGATTTGCTGATAGGATGTTGCCTCACTTGTCATGGATGGGATCTTTCCAGTTGGAAGAGCACATACCCATGGTGCGTTGTTTGATGTTGTAGACGGGCTATTTCACCTTGGAAGAACCTTTGTGGGTACCCTCCTCGTGGTCGCGGTCGATGAGATCTAACTTGGCAATTGAGGATCCCAAGCCGCCGCTGTAGAACGTGTCCTTCAGAAATGACAAAATGGGGTCGATGGCGTACAAGTATTGCAAATAATTGACTGCGTGGCGGAGGAGATTAGCGGTAGGGCCTTCGAAGAGATTGATGATGGTTGAACCAGAGGGGTTGAGGATGGACCACTTAACCTGTGACATGCCCCGCGTGAAGCCGCCGTTGTCGACGAGCTTGATGTTGTAGCGAAAGATGCAGTAATATGCTAGCCCACTGACGTGAAGCCTTCAGCATGGCAACGTAGTCAACATCCTCGCCGGCTTCTGCGGTGATGTGTTGCTCCAGGATCGACAGGTCGAGATGAACGGCGGCCACCTCGCCAACGTCCGCCAGAGAGGCCATGATAAACCTCTTTTTGGCCGAACGCACCTCGGGCTCCCCGGTGTACATGGTCGGGCTTAGGCTGCAACTCTCTGGAGCGGGGGATGTGGATCTGGCGGGGAGGGACACCGTAGGCCTCATGTAAAAACTCAGGGGGCGATGATATGGGAATCACTAGGTAACCTGAACTTTATCTAAGCTAGGATGCACAGGCAGACCGGCAGCGGTTGGAGGCACCGACGCTGGTGCCGGCGGCGAGCTAGGGTTCGAGAGGGGAGGGGCGGGTCGGGGACTGTGGAGGGGGGGCGGTGGTGTTTGAGGATACGCCGTGGCTACTGAAAAGTTTAGTAATGGTGGGTGGAGATGGTGGTGGACGAGGGAGGGCGACGTTTCAAATGCCTCGGCTACTAGAATTTTACTATAAGGTCGGTGGTGGAAAAGTGGGGGCGATAGTTGAAATACTGCGGCTACTAAAATTTGGTTAAAGGAATTGATGCGGGGCGATAGCACCCAAGATCACACACGGTCCAATAAGAATATGCGTGTATGATAATAAGGAAAAGCGTCATAACCGCCAATTTTTGCATCGCTCAGGGAGGGTAGTTTTTTTAGATTTCTAGCAAGCTGGTCTATCGCACATGGTTCGTCCTAATTTTCAAAGGTAGACGTGGAATTCATCCTAAATAAACTACCCGCCTTTAGCTTGCGCAGGTGGTGATTTTATAGCGCACTAGCATCGCACACAGTTAAGCCAGTACCTCCACCCTTTCTCGCGCTTGTGCAGTTGTGGTGATTTCACAGCGCACTAGCATCACACACAGTTAAGCCACTGCCTCCACCCTTGCCCGTGCTTGCGCAGTCGTGGTGATTACATAACACACTAGCATCGCACACGGTTAAGCCAGTAGCTCCACCCTTGCTCGCGCTTGCGTGGTCGTGGTGATTTCATAAAGCACTTGCATCGCACACGGTTAAGCTAGTACACCCGTGTCCGTTGAGCATCATCCAAGTCTTCGCAGCAAAAAAACGTGAGAGAGGGTCAGAAGACAACCACATCAGCATGCGGCCCAAATATATATGAATGAAAAGGGTGGTGTGTGATGTTCAAATTTCTAATGCACAACTTTGACCTCGCGGGCCCACGGTTGCACGCGTTGTCGAAGATCAATGAGAGGGTCCAGAAGTCAAGAACCACCTGAAAGTGGCCAAATATATGTATGAATATAGGGTGTGATGTTTAAATACACAATGAACAACTTTGATGGCACCTTCCTCGCAAACGGGAAATCCCCCTTGGATATATCTATAATGACATAATGTCGTACAGGACTGATCCTGAGAATTTGGGGGCCCCAGGCGAAATTAGAACCTTGGGCCCCTTAACATAGAGCATAAAATATATATACAAAAATGTATATTGAATTGTTAGCTAAAGAAAATACAATAATTTTTATTTTATACAAGCCTTTTCTTTTGATAATTTTAATTATAAATCGGTTGATCATATTACTTTATTCCTTGTTGATCATGGGCCTTTAACCCATAACACTCACATTGTTATTATTCATGTTGATGTCAACATCGTATTCTGTAAAATCGTTGTTTCTAAATTTATAGTCATTTAGCGCTCCATAGCAACCATCGGTGAGTCACCAAATACATAAATTATAACCACAATAGCATGTATCCACAAAAAATATAATCAATAGACTATCAACTTGTATCCATAAAGAATATTATTTTTTTAAGGATCGTATATCCATAAAAAAATATAATGAATTGATTATCAATGGGCCAGTTGCAACAATGGATAGGAAAATTTGACAATCATTTATAAATTCTAATAAACCATCGTAGTAAAATGTTATGCATACATACATAAAGATCAGATGCATACCATATATTCTCTGCAATTGTAATGGCGCTGTTGCACCACGTCGCATCGCGGCAAGTCGGCGAGATCGCGTGGGAGGATGCAAGATGGATATCTCCGGCGGTCTGGCCCTTGTCCGACTCATAGTTTCTCCGACTAGATGTGCCGCCATGCACCCACAGCAGATGCATATCAGGTGTCCCGCTGTTGCGGCAGGCGGCGGTCTATTCTATGGCCTCTCAACTCATGTTCGCCGGCATGTACCATTGGCCACTCCGGCTTGATCTGTTCCTTTTCTAAGGATCCCTTGGACTGGCTGTATGCTATTTAGTTACTCCAATAATTAGGTGTACATCTTCCAAAAACAATTGGACGCATAATTTTTGGCTAGTGGATTAAGGAAGGAAAACCACGAGCATTTTTCCCATAAAAACTCCTAATTAATCACATGCAATAACCGGTCTATTCCTCGATCGTAGCAGCAAGGAAAATGATCTACACTCTCAGTTTTCACGGGGGTAAATACTTAAGCATTCAGATCGGCGGCTAGGCACATAAAAGACCAGAACAAAGGATCCCATCACCGGGGGCCCTCTCGGTGTCAAAACCGGCAGATCTCGGGTAGGGGGCCCAAGCTGTGCGTATGAGGACCAGTAGTAACAATGGAGAAGAGACACAATGTTTATCCAGGTTCATACCCTCTTAATGGAGGTAAAACCCTACTCCTGCTTGATTATATTCGAGGGTATAATGGTTACAAGAGTTGATCTACCACGAGATCGATTCAGCTAACCCTAGATAGCTAGCCTAGCAATGTTGTGATCCTGCCTCCAATCTAACCCTCCGGTTTATATAGACACCGGACGGGCTTAGGGTTGGTACAGAGTCGGTTTTATAGAAAGGAACAATATATCCGGGCACCTATACTTGCCATCCACGCATGTGAGAGTCCCCTCCGGACACGAGAGATAATCTTCTGTCTTATATCTTGACGGCCCATCAGTCCGACCCACATCAGTAGACCGGATGCCCGAGGAACCCCTAATCCAGGACTCCAATAGTAGCCCCTAAACTTGTCTTCAAATGATGACATATTCGGCGCTCAGATTGTCTTCGGCATTACAAGGCGGGTTCCTTAAAGAATACACATCGGCTTTCCTCTGCAAAAAGAATTGTATTCGGATTTTTGCAATAAACACAACCCTTAGCCACGAAGGCGGGATATATATAAAGAATAAGAATAGTGTCTTTTACGGACAACTCTTGTGACGAAGCGTCAGACTCGACCCTTCGTCATTTTGAACCGTTTTCATGCCCCGCGTTCCGTGCTTCGAGGCCACGCCCCATTGGCACGTCCTGTCAAAACAGAGATCGTGCCCACTTAATACGGGATTGCATATCAATGATATTTGGGTAATCAAACCATTTGCGGCGCACGTATTCATCGGGAACATGCGAGATTCAAGGCACGAGTGGGGGCGGTTGGTATTTTACTACCTATAAGAGGGCAAGGGACCCCCACTTTCCTCCCCACGCCTTCACATCTCCTCATCCTTCCAATCTCCCAAGTTCTCTGCGCTTGCAACGTCTCCGTCTTCACCACCACCACCACCTACTCCGACCATGGCCGGAGCTGGAACCAAAGGCAAGTGGGAGGCATCCTTCGTGACGGAGGAGAACATAGCAGATCTCCGGAGTGTGGGGTACCTCGCCGCCGATATCAAGCACTGACTTCCCTCTCAAGGTCAAGCCCTTCCCACTCTGGAGCCTGGCGAACGGGTTGTCTTCCTTTCCCATTTCCTTAGAGGGTTAGGTTTCCCACTCCACCCGTTCGTCTGCGGACTTATGTACTATTACGGGCTAGATTTCCACAATCTAGCCCCAAACTCATTTCTGCACATATCGACGTTCATAGTCGTGTGTGAGGCTCTCCTCTGTGTCCGCCCACACTTCGGCTTATGGCTCAAGGTCTTCAACATGAAGCCGAAGGTGGTCGACGGACAACACATGGACTGCGGCGGGGCTATGCTTAGCAAGCTGCCGAACACAACTTGGCCAAAGGGGGCCTTCATGGAGACCTTGAAGATCTGGCAACAGGAGTGGTTCTACATCACCGAGCCACGCCACCCTAACTAGGCGGCCATTCCGGAGTTCAGACCTGGACCCCCCATGAGGCTCACCTCTTGGAACAAGAAGGGCATCGACTGGGGGTCCCAGACGGAGGTGCTGGTGCTGCAGACGCACATAACCAACGTGCTGGGAAAGAACGTTGGTCTAACCAACGTGATACAGATCATGCTTTTTTGCCGCATTCTCCCCTGCCAGCGTCGGGCTTCCTCCATGTGGGAATTCAAGCCGGAGGATCTGCGGATGCTACAACACTTCTTCAGCGGTGCGCACGAGGGGATGTGGAAGCTGCTTTTTAAGGCACAGAAGAGTAGCTGGCCCATGGAGACCGAAGACATCAGCATCAACGTCGTGTATCCGGCCTCTCTAATAAGTATTCGATTTCCCCTAAGACATATCTAGTCACATGTATATTCACATGTAGTCGGTCTATGCCGAACTCATCAACTTGCCTTTTGTTGCAGGGTTGGACCAAGAAGTCGGAGTGAATCAAGTGTCCGACTCCATTGCCCGAAAACCCAATCACTCCTCAGCTGGAGAAAATGCTAGTTCCGGTGCCTTATCAGCTGCCGGAGAAAAAGGCCAAGAATAAGAGCAGCCACCTTTATGCAAAACTAGTTGCATGTCCGTCGGTGGAACCGGTCTCATGAATGTGGTCATGTAAGGTTGGTCCGGGCCGCTTCATCCATCAATACCGCCGAATCAAAATAAGGCATTGGTGGTAAGCAGTATGACAATCACCGCCCACAACTCTTTGTGTTCTACTCGTGCATATCATCTACGCATACACCTGGCTCATGATGCCACTGTTGGGGAACGTAGCATGCAATTTCAAAAAATTCCTACATTCACGCAAGATCTATCTTCGAGATGCATAGCAATGAGACGGGCAGAGTGTTTCTAAGTACCCTCGTAGACCGTAAGCGGAAGTGTTTGACAACGCGGTTGATGTAGTCGAACTTCTTCTAACTCCGACCGATCAAGTACCGAACGTACCACACCTCTGAATTCTGCACACATTCAGATCGATGACGTCCCTCGCCCTCTTGATCCAACAAGATGTCGAGGAAGTAGATGAGTTCTGTCAGCACGACGGCGTGGTGACGGTGATGGTGAAGTGATCCGTGCAAGGCTTCGCCTAAGCACTGCGTGAATATGATCGGTGGTGAAAACTGTGGAGGGGGGCGCCGCACACGGCTAACAGTTGATGTTGTCTTGTGCTAGGGCGCCCCTCCTCACATATATATATAGGTTGGAGAGAGAGAGGGGAGGCAGCCATGGGGCGCCCCAAGTAGGATCCCAATCCTACTTGGGGTTTTCCCAAGTGGCGCCTTCCCCTTCCATAAATTACCGGAGGGGTGGAAAGGGGGAAGAAGGAAGTAGTACTTACTTTTTTTCCTTTTTCCCTTCCCCTCTTTCCTTCTCCTTCTTTGACTGGCTAGTGCGTTTCCCCTCTTAGCCCAAAAGGCCCATATCTTTTGTCGGGGGTGCCCGGAACCCCTTCCGGTGACCCGATATGTACCCGGTACCCTCCGGAACACTTCTGGTGTCCGAATAGTATCATCCTATATATCAATATTTACCTCTCGACCATTTTGAGACTCCTCATCATGCACATGATCTCATCCGGGACTCCAAACAACATTCGGTCACCAAATCACATAACTCATATAATACTATATTGTAATTGAATGTTAAGCGTGCCGACCCTACGGGTTCGAGAACTATCTAGACATGACTGAGACACCTCTCCGGTCAATAACCAATAGCGGAACCTGGATACTCATATTGGCTCCTACATATTCTACAAAGATCTTTATTGGTCAAACCGTTATGACAACATACGTTATTCCCTTTGTCCATGGGTATGTTACTTGCCTGAGATTCGACCATCGGTATCTTCATACCTAGTTCAATCTCATTACCGGCAAGTCTCTTTACTCGTTTCGTACTACATCATCCTGTAACTAACCTATTAGTCACTTTGCTTGCAAGGCTTCTTATGATGTGTATTACCGAGAGGGCCCAGAGATACCTTTTCGATACTCGGAGTGACAAATCCTAATCTCGATCTATGCCAACCCAACAAACACCTTCGAAGATACCTGTAGAGCATCTTTATAATCACCCAGTTACGTTGTGATGTTTGATAGCACACAAGGCATTCCTCCATTGTCCGGGAGTTGCATAATCTCATAGTCGGAGGAATATATATTTGACACGAAGAAAGCAATAGCAATAAAACCGAATGATTATTATGCTAAGTTAACGGATGGGTCTTGTCCATCACATCATTCTACTAATGATGTGATCCCGTTTATCAAATGACAACTCATGTCCATGGCTAGGAAACCATCTTTGATTAACGAGCTAGTCTAGTAGAGGCTTACTAGGGAAACGGTGTTTTGTCAATGTATCCACACATGTATCAAGTTTCCGGTTAATACAATTCTAGCACGAATAATAAACACTTATCATGAAATAAGGAAATATAAAATAACAACTTTATTACTGCCTCTTGGTCATATTTCCTTCACAAACCACCTCGAAGTTATCCTTTTCGATCAATCTATTGAGCCATCCCTATAAGTGTCACAAACAACCCTAGAGTTCATACTAAAATAACACTATATGATACACATCAATCAACTATAATGTCACCTAGATACTCCAATGTTTCCACAAGTATCCATGAGTCAACTATTTGATATGCATCAAACCATTTCTGATTCATAATATTCAATCCAACACAAAGAATTTCAAAGAGCACCTCGAAGTTTCTATCGGAGAAAGTTGGACAAAAACATGCATCAACCTCTATGCCTAGATTACCCCAATGTCACCACGGGAATCCACAAGTTGATTACTAAAACATACATCAAGTGACTCAATAAAATACCCATTGTCACCACGAGTATCCACATGCAAGACATACATCAAGTGTTCTCAAATCCAAAATATTCAGTGTGATAATAATGAAACCTCAAAGGGAAAGACTCAATTCATCACAACATGATAGAGAGGGAAGAACACCATATGATCCAAGTATATTAACAAGGCTCATGGTAGATCAAGAACGTGCCAAATCAAGAACATGAGTGAGAGAGTGAGAGATCAAACACATAGCTACTACTCCCTCCATCCTTAAAAGAGTGTACTTCAACTTTGTTGGAGAGTCAAACTATCTCAAAGTTTGACCTAGTTTGTGCAAAAATATATCAATGTTTGTGAAACCAAATAGGTATATGATGAAACTATATATTATCATTAATCTAATGCTACTAATTTGATGGCATAATGTTGATGTCTTATTGTATAAATACGGTCAAACATAAAGAAGTTTGAATTTCCAACAAAGTTGGAAGTACACTCTTTGAAGGATGGAAGGAGTAGTACATACCCTCAGCCTCGAGGGTGAACTACTCCCTCCTCGTCATGGAGACCATTGGGATGATGAACATGGCCTCCGGTGATGATTTCCCCCTCCGGCAGGGCACCGGAAAAGGCCTCCAGATGAGATTGCTTCGGTATAGAGGCTTGCGGCGGTGGCGTGGGAGTTCTAGCTTTCTTTCTAGGGGTTTCCCGATTTATAAGAATTTTCAACGTTGGTTTCATGCCAATCGAAGTTACATGGTACCCACGATCTCAAAGGACACTCCCTACCCCCCAGTGCGCGTGGGGTGAGCTCGTGACTCTCGCGTGGGTCTTTCGATCCTTCCTCAAAGCTTTGGGGGTCTCTTATGTTCCAAAAATCACCGTAAATTTTTCATGGCATTTGGACTTCGTTTGGTATGGATTTTCTGCGAAACAAAAAATAGCCAAAAAATAGAAAGTAGCACTGGCACTAGGTCAATAGGTTAGTCCCCAAAAATCATATAAAGTGCACCTACATCATATAAAATTGTTGTAAACGTGGCATGAATACTTCATAAATTATAGATACATTGGAAACGTATCACTCATGCCGTCCGGCGTCGGGGTCGGCAATTCACCGAAAAGGTTGCGGGCATCGAGAGTTGGCCGGGGAGACCATCTGCAGGGGCTTCCTTTGTGTCACGGGTGACACGCCGGCCACAGGTGCGGCGTTGAGATCAATGGAAGGCACCATGGGGACAATTGGCACGGAATCACCGATTTCGAGCGAGTTGTCCCGAGGTGAGGTTGATTAGAGTATGTTGTCGGGTCGTGTCCGGGTAGGTACCATATGTCGGCGGCAATGTTGACATGGAGGGCGACTCCAAAAGCCTAGGCGGGCAGGCGAGCCGCCGATGAGCCTGAGCTGGCCACCGCGGTGGAGACTACAACAAGGTCATCTCATGGACTATACCTAGCATGAGGAGGGTGACTTGGACAGATTTGGCGGTGCTCGCCTCGACGTCCACAGCGGCGACCCATGCTTGAATGGCGGCGGCGGCTTCTTCTTATGTTGGGTCTTGACCTTCCTCCTCTAATTGCCTGCTTCACCGTCTCGGTGGCTCTCTGTTCCGGGGTGAGCTCTCTCTTCGTCTTCATTAGGGCCACGACGAGGACGATCACTACAAGGACAGGGACGGCTTCGAGGGGTTGGGTGCGTCAGCCATGGAATTTTTCTACATCAGGCGTGAGATTTGGGAGAGAAAAGGGTGGAGTGATGATGGTGTGCCACTAGTAGGCGGGCCAGGGAGGACAACGCCAGCATAAGTGGTGTGTTTGCGCGGACACAAACCGAACCCAAAATTGGGCTTGAAATGGGTGGAGGTGGATAGCAAAACGTGTTGGGCCGTCAGTTTTATTAGCGCGGGCAGAAATGGGTGGGTGTCGTGGTGGGCGCATGGCAGATGCCATGGGATGGCTAAAGAGAGGAGGAGGCTCGAGGGCACTGGTGGGCTCCAGAGGCGAGGTCGGCATGAGCGAGCGCGGGACGCAAGACATACCCAGGTTTGGGGCTCTCCGGCGAGATAATACCCCTAGTCCTGCCGAGTGTGGTTTATATGTAACAGTACAGAGTTGCTCCTAGAGTTGTATGGAGGAAGAAGGGAGGCTGGCCAGGGCTTAGGCTGCTCCTTCTCCCTTTGTGTGTTCTACTGATCGGTTGGCTATTTTCCTGTGTGCTTGCCTGTATGCATGAGGGATCCTGGGGGGTTTTATAGGCCAACCCCCAGGGGTACAATGGTAATGCTACAAGGCCATAGGGCCGGGTCGTCAGCATCTGGGGACCCGGGGCCAGGACCCGCCAGGTGCCTGTGGTTTGCCGGGTTCCCCTACGTGCGGGCCCTGCTTGCCTAGGGGAACTGTTCGCCGTCTTGTTGATCATCAGGGAGTGGCCGAGTAGAGTCGGGTATAGTGGCACTCCGTCAAGTTGCCGCTTGCTGGCGTCAGCGGTGATGATGGGGGCACTGTTGCCACGCTGGCCCTGGTCAGCGGGTAGGTGAGGGGCACTGTTGCCACGCTCCGGCTGACCAGAGGCATGGGCGGGGCACTGTTGCCTCAGTCATCGGTGGATGGAGACTCGTCCCATCGTACGGCCTAGATGGGACGGGAGCTGACCCGTGGCTGGGTTGAGGAACACGCCAAGGGTGGAGCTGGCTTGTTGAGGAAGTCTTGGTGTGTCGGGTTCGGCTGCCTTGAGCTGGTTGTTGGGGCCGAGTCGAGGAGCTTGGCCAGGTCGGGGAGTTCGGCCGGGTCGAGGGGCTTGGCCAGGTTGAGCGACCCGGCCAAGCGCGGGCCGGCTTGAGGGGCGATCCTAGCCCCGTTGTTTTTGAAAGGGATCTAGGTTCCGTTGCCTGCCCAGGGTTCAACCCCCCTCCCCCCGACAGTAGTCACCGAAGCGGTGAAGGTCCTTCATCTTCGGATGGGAGGGCCTTCATAGTTTCCCCCTTGAAGAGGCGAATCTTGCGACCGCCGGGTTCGACAACACCCACTGTGTGCCGGTTTCCGGAAACCGGATCGCGGCATCCCGGCAGGGGTGGGAAACTGGAGGGTCCGTCGAATCTTGGGGCAATCCCTCGGGCTTCGCGCGGGCGCCATGTGTGACGGGACTGGGTGATCCCTCGGGTTCCGTTGCCTGCCCGGGGTTCAACTCCCCCTCCCTCCATGCGTGACGGGACTGGGCGACGTGATGGAGCCCTCCGCCGCGTGCCCTTGGCCAACGCGTGTAGATTTATTGTGGCGTCCGCAAGTCGGTTGCTCTTCCCAATGGAGTTATTGCGTTCGTATGTGCGCACTTATTGCGGGGAAGTGGGAGGAGAGAGCGCAAATGATCCCACTTCCTCATGTTTTGAACCAGGGCTTATAAATTGGTGCGAGGGGCGGCGGACATCATTCTCACTCTCGCCCCCTGCCTCTTCGTCCTCCCTCTTGCTTCCTGCGACCGCCGCGCTGCGACACCCACCGCTTCGAGCAGAGCTCCATCGCCATTCATCTTCCCTCCTTTTCCTTCATCTCCGTCGATGACACTGCCGTCGGGCTCGTGGATGGGCTCGACCATCACCACAGACGATATCGCCTACCTCCGTGCCACCCGGCACTTGCTGGGGCAGACGGAGGTTGTCGTGCGCCTGTCAGGCAAGCGAGGACCGCTGCCCGTGGGCACGGAGCGCGTGGTCTTCTTCCCGCACTTCAAGCATGGGTTCGGCCTTCCTGCGAGCGCCTTCTTCCATGACTTCCTGGAGTTCTTCGGGCTCCATCCCCATCATCTTGGCTCCAGCACCATCGTGCAGCTCTCGGGTTTCGTCACCCTCTATGAGGAGTACCTGGGGGTCGAGCCTTCGATCGACCTCTGGGCGCAGTTCTTCTCCTTGAAGCAGCAGGGGCCGATGGCCGGGGAGTTCTCCGACTGCGGGGCCACCGTCATCTCGAAGCAGTCAGATGCTGATTGCCCCAAGGTACCGCTGGAGGATTCTGCCAAGAAATGGAAGAATTCTTTCTTCTACGTCTATAATCTTGGCGCGGACCGTATCAACCTGCCATCCTTCGTCAACGCGCCGCCCCAGGCGAAGATGAACTGGGGTTATTACCCTAGGCACCCGTCGCAGGAGATACTCATCCTCTGCGAGCGGGTATCGCAGATGAAGGCGCGAGAGGTGCTCAGCGGCACCGACCTCATCGCCGCCTTCATTATGCGCTGGGTTCTGCCGCTGCAGCGACGCAGATGCCTCATCGGCCAGATGACCGGCCTTCAGGACCCCAACCGCATGTCGGTCATGCGCCTGGCGGCGGACTAGATTGCACGTCGGGTCAACGACATCTCCAAAGCCGCGTTGAGGGACGACTGGTAGTTCAGCAAGCCGCCGTACAGCCACACGAATCTAGCGCCCATGGTAAGTCCCTGGTCTCCATATTTTGCTGTTGTGCATCTTCTTATCTGTCCCAACGCAACGCGGGAGGTGCTTCTGAATGCCATCCAGCATCCTTACGCCCGAGCACCGTCGCAGGTGGTGCGGGCGGTGTCGGAGGAGCCCGCGGACCACGGCGGAGGGGAGGAGGAGGCCGCCGATGTTGGCACAGGGCGCCACGCGGGTAAGTCTTGCTTTTTACATATTCCTTGAGTTGCCGGGCGCGACGCGGCGCGAGCGATGCTGACGCAGACCATCGACGCGGCGCGGGCGATGCTGATGCAGACCATCGACGCAGTGGTATTGGGCGGAGGAGGCGGCGACGCGGGCGATGCCGAGTCATCGCAGGGTGCACCGGCGGCGTCTCGGCCGCACGGGAAAGACAGCGACGCGCCGCGGCCCCTCCCATGAAGCACGCGGCGAACTCGGCCGGGGGCGCGAGGCCGGCTGCCAAGAGGAGGCGGGGCGCTCCGCAAGAGAGGCCGACTAGGCTCGCCGTTCTGGTGCTGTCGGGGTGAGTTTTTATTTTACTCGCTTCTGAGTGGCCGAGTCGGCCCTGCTCGTTATTTATTTTGTCTTGGACTTCAGGTCGCCGATCACGCTGGCGAGGGCGGCGGTAGACACTGTGGACGCCGACGGCGCCGCGTTTCGGAGGAGCCTGTCCGGCGTCATCGACCAGGACGAGGAGGAGGAGCCAACAGATCCGGATCTCGTCCTGGACCCGGCCGACGCCGAAGGCTTGGCCTGGCGGGACAAGAACAGGGCCGAGGCGGAGCTAGAGGCGGCATCAGTCCAGGACTGGACTACAGCCACGGCGATGTGGGTGCGAGCCGGTGAGGAGCCGGCGTCGCTGGAGATGCCAGAGGGAACGGTGGTGGCGGCAACGGTCTTTGAGCCGTCATCGATGAGGGAGCGCGGCCAAGGAGGCCGTGCGGAGGTGGTGGACCTCGACCTGGAGGTTGTGAAGGTTGAGGACGACACCCCGCTGCGGACCGACGCTATTGAGCGAGCGGGGGTCGACGGAGGCGGCGGTGACGCCGTCTTGGAGGAGGCGCCACGGATGGTGCCACAGGGGACGCCACAGGCGTCAGCGAGCGGGACGCCGCTGGTGGTGGCGCTGCTGGCCACCTCGACTGTTGAGCCGGCGGTGGCGCAGCAGGCCACCCCGGCTGCCGAGCCGGTGGCGGCGCCGGAGAGGGCGTCGAAGGAGGCGCCGACAGCGGGGGGAGCAGCCGGCAAAGAGCATGCCCTGGTGCCCAGGCCAGGGGGACGCCGGCCCGCCGTGTCGCTGCCGGCACGGGGCAGGGCCGGTGTAGTCTTCGGGCCTCAGACCCAGGAGGAGCCGGCGATGGATGCCGTCAGCCGCCGTCTGCGCGGGCGGACGGACCGGATTGAGGCCTTCACCTAGGCTGAGGTGGAGCGGACGCGGGAGCTGGAGCGCGCCGTGCTGGTAAGGTCCCTTTCCGCCTTCTGATATTTCTTCCTTTGTAGCTTCTTCTTTGTGAGGGCGCACTAGCGCACCCACTGGGTGTAGCCCCTGAGGTTCAGGCCAACTATGTGGTAGTTGGGTCGAATCTTTAGAGTGTCGTCTTTGTGCTGATCGTTGCTTTTTACAGCAATTGGACGCCTACCGGGTCAGCGCCTTCAACCGCCTCCTGGGCAAGTATCGGGAGCTCAAGGAGCAGCTCGCCACCAAGGAGGAGGAGTTCCGCATCGCCGCAGGTATCTTTGTGCTCCTTTTCAGTGGGGGCGCGCTAGCGCACCCACTGGGTGTAGCCCCTGAGATTTGGGCCAACTGTGTAACAGTTGGGTCGAATCTTAAAACTGGTCCTTCATTTCTGAATCATCTTTTTGTAGCCGAGCTGTTTTCTCGGCGAACCTGACTGCTTCAGGCCGGCCTTCACTACGACCGGCTTGTCGCTGATGTCGGCCGTCTTGGAGCCGAGGTGGCGCAGGCAAAGGCAGAGGCGGTGGTGGCCCGATGGTCACTCGACGAAGCCAGTCGGCTGCAGGTGAAGTTGGCAGGTGACAAGAGCCGTCTCAAGGCTGAGGTGGAGCGCCTCAAGGCGGAATCCGCAAAGGTGGAGGAGGCGCAGCGGGCCCTGGCTGAGGTGGACCAGCAACGCGGCAAGCTGGCCAACGACAAGGGCCAGCTCCAGGCCGACGTGGAGCGCCTGAAAGGGCTGGTGGCCATGGCGGAGGAGGCCCGCCAGGAGGAGACCCGCCGCCGCGAAGCATCCGAGAAGGCGGCCGAGGATAAGGATGCCGAGCTGAAGGCGTCCCTTGCCAAGGTGGCCAACTTGGAGAAGGCACTCCAGGAGCACAACCGCACCATTGATTGGGAGCGGCGCGGTATGTTGCTTAAAGCGCAGCACCTGGAAGAATCCTTCTCCAGTAAGTGCTTTTCTTGAGTTCTGCCAGGTTGGGACCCTGGCTTCTTGTCCTTGGTGCATTTTTTCTGACTTTCTTTGTTTTCTTACAGTGGCCTTCCCGGAGACGCATCAGCTGGCGGAGGAGGCCGTCCGCTTCCAGTGTGACCCGCTGGGGGTCATTGGCTCCGGGACCAACGCGCAGGTGGCCTGGACTTTCTCGGAGATCATGACAGCCGCCGAGGCTCGTCTGTGGGTCTTGGGCGACCAAATGGGTGGCTCTCCCAGGCCGGCACGGCGATGACGGCGACCCTGTGGCCGGTCTCTGATGCGCCAAGCAGCTTTACGCGGCTGGCGCGCTGGTTTGAGATGGGGCCGGACCAGCTTCATGAGTGGCGTGTTTCCTCCGCTCGTGGTCGTGCCGAGATGGTGCTCGGGTTCGCATTGTCCTAGCACCTAGACCTGCAGTTGGGAGCGTTGATGGGCCAGCGGGTCGGCTCGGAGGAGCAGCTGCAGGAGCAGGCTGGGCGGATTGCTTCCCGGGACAGCTACATCGCCGGGTTCTTCTTCCATGACGAGTTCCAACCGGAGTGGGCGGAAGATGGCGGAGTCGTGCCTGGCGACGACTATGGTCTGCTTCTGCACGACCTAGAGGGCAGCTCCGAGGAGACGGACGTCTACCGCGACGGGGGTGCCGAGGAGGAAGACACTGGCACTTCGGCGGGCCCGGAGGCCGCCGCGGGGGAGCCGTCAACTGCGCGACCCGGTGCTGGAGACGCCTAAGGCTGCCCTGTTATGACTTAGTGAAAATTTCTGTTAGGTAGCAGGTCCACCCACCCACTGGGGGTTTCTGGGGTGTAATGAACTCTGGCCATGGGCCCGTCCTTTAATATTTTGTGATTTGTATATTTTGTGGATGCCTGTGCTCTTGCTTTTCACTTTTTGAGCCGATTTCTTGTGTTTTTCTTCTCTCGAACCTCCCCCCCCCCCCCCCCCCCGCGAGTCTGACGGCCGAGGCTCCGGTCCGTGACAAGGAGTTCGGTTTTTTTAGAGGAGCGTGCAGTACTTAGGCTTTCAAAACGTTGAGCGCGAGCGAAACACCCACTGGGCCGGCTGGCGGCAATCCGGCAGAGCCAGTTGGCGAGCAGCCGCTCGTGCGGCCATTTTAAAGTGACGGGCTGGGTTGGTCGACCCAGAGGCCTTTGACTTAGTGTTTGAGGCATGCTGGAGCTCTGGCCCGTTGTGCTTGCCAGCCGACAGCCAAACCCGGTTCTGTAGCCCAGGGTGAAGTGGGGGGCCGCGGCGTCCTTAGCGCGTCAGGAATCACCAAGAAAGGTGGCGGGTGGCGACCAAGCCGGCCAGCCCCCGAGCCCCCGGGTCGAGCGAGTCGGACTGGTGGCCGGGTTTAGGAGCAAAGTGATGCACAAATGTAGGAGACACAATAACTTGGTCGGAAAAGGGCAGCCCCGAGCATCGTTTGAGGACTCCATAGTTTCATGCGATTACAAAAGGTAGCGATACATACATTCGTATGGCTAACTGTAAAATGGGCGGAGGAGTTTTGCATTCCACGGCCGGGTAGTTTCTTCACCGACGGTGTCTCTCTTGCACTTGTTTGACTTGCGTGCATCGATGAGGTAGTAGGCATTGCGATCGCACAAGGCCCTGCTGAAGATGAACGGGCCCTCCCATGGAGGGGACAGTTTGTGGTGGCTGGCTTGCTCTTGGACGAGTCGGAGGATGAGGTCTCCCTCGTGGAATGCGAGGGGCTTGATCTTCTTGCTGTGGTAGTGCCTCAGGCCTTGCTGGTAGATGGCCGAATGGCTGAGCGCTAGGAGGCGTGCTTCTTCGAGTAGGTCGACGCTGTCTTCGTGGGCTTCCTTGGCTTTGGCTTCAGTGTACATCACGACACGTGGCGAGTCGAACTCGACATCGGTCGGGATGACGGCTTCGGCTCCATAGACAAGGAAGAACGGGGTGAAACCGATCGACCGGTTTGGCGTGGTTCAGAGACTCCAGAGGACGGCTGGCAACTTGTCAAGCCAGCTGCCGGGTGAGCGGATGAGTGGCTCGACGAGCCGCAGCTTGATGCCAGATAGGATGAGGCCGTTGGCCCGCTTGACCTACCCGTTGGACTGCGGGTGTGCAACGGATGCCAGGTCGAGGCGGATGCCGGAGACGGAGCAGTATTGCGCGAGCGCGCCCTTGGCGAAGTTGGTGCCATTGTCTGTGATGATGTTGTTCGGCATGCCGTAGCATACTGTGATGTCTTTGATGAACCAGACGGTTGTTGGCCCGTCCAGCTTCTTGATTGGCCGCGCTTCGATCCATTTGGTGAACTTGTCCACCGCCACCAGCAGATGCGTCATGCCGCCTCGGGCGGTTTTGAAGGGCCCCACCATGTCGAGTCCCCAGACCGCGAAGGGCCAGGCGATCGGGATGGTGCGGAGTGCTGACGCCAGCTGGTGGCTGCGCTTGGTGAAGCGCTGGCATCCCTCGCACTTGAGAACGAGTGACTCGGCGTATTGGAGGGCCGTGGGCCAGTACAAACCATGCCGGAAAGCCTTGGCCACCAGGGACCGTGAGGCGGCGTGGTGCCCGCACTCGCCCTCGTGTATGTCGAGGAGGATCTCAATGCCTTGGTCCTGCTCGACGCAGCACTGGAATACATCGGTGGAGCTCCGTTTGACAAGCTCATTGTTGATGATGTTGTAGGTGGACGCCTGGCGTTGCACCTGCCGGGCTTCGGTCTCGTCTATGGGGAGGCCCCATTTTCCTGGAACTTCGAGATGGGCAGGGACCAAGTCAGGGCCGTCGCCACGGTGAAGACGGCCACCGAGACGGGTTCCGGGTTGGCAGCCCCCGAGCTGGGCTGAGCAGCCCCCGGGTCGGGGATGGCGGCGGTCGGGTCGAGGGTGATGGTGGCCGGGTTGGCGGCTTCGATCTGTGGACCAAGTTGAGCAGCCCCCGGGCCAGGTTTGACAGTCCCTGAGCCGGGTTCGGAAGTCCCCGGGCCGGGTTGAGGTGCGGCCGGTGTCGGTGTCAAAACCGGCGGATCTTGGATAGGGGGTCTCGAACTGTGCGTCTAAGGCTAATGGTAATAGGAGGCAGGGGACGCGATGTTTTACCCAGGTTCGGGCCCTCTCGATGGAGGTAATACCCTACTTCCTGCTTGATTGATCTTGATGATATGAGTATTACAAGAGTTGATCTACCATGAGATCGTAGAGGCTAAACCCTAGGAGCTAGCCTATGATTATGATTGTTGTTGTCCTACTGACTAAACCCTCTGGTTTATATAGACACCGGAGGGGGCTAGGGTTACACAGAGTCGGTTACAGAGAAGGAGATCTACATATTCGAATTGCCGAGCTTGCCTTCCACGCAAAGGAGAGTCCCATCCGGACACGGGACGAAGTCTTCAATCTTGTATCTTCATAGTCCAACAGTCCAGCCAAAGTATATAGTCTGGCTGTCTGAGGACCCCTTAATCCCGAACTCCCTCAGTAGCCCCTGAACCAGGCTTCAATGACGATGAGTCCAGCGTGCAGATTGTCTTCGGCATTGCAAGGCGGGTTCCTTCTCCGAATACTCTAGAGAAGATTTTGAACACAAGAATCGTGTATGGCTCTGTAAAAAAATTCACATACCACTGTAGAGAGCACAATATTCCACAAATCTAATCTGCTAACAACTTTTTATAGCGTGACATCACGCCACGGCTCGGTCATTATTTGAACCATTTTTCTCCACCAGCCACTACACGCGCAGCCAGGCGGTTTTATTGGCACGTCTTGTCGAAGCAGAGATTGTCACACCCTAGCTAGTCATGCATCAGAGTGTGTGCATCATGTTTAAAATTCCATTTAATTTGAAATGGGGATTTGTGAAACCCTCAGAATCATTTCTGAAAAATGACCCAAATAAAAATTTCTCCAAAAGAGGTCCAAGAAAATGCTCATGTTGCTCTCTGAAAATATTGGACAGAGATAAAAATCAAACCAATATTTTTAAGAGCTCATAGGTATTTATTTTGGGCATTTGGAATTAATGCATAAATATTTGCATTGGAAATATATTAGTTATATATATTAATATATGTCCAAATATTATGCCAATTATAAAGGAGCTCTGGAATAATATATCTAGCTCCTGCAAAAATTGGCATAAGGTAAATAAATGATTTAATATTTTATTTAAATCAAAACAAATGTCAGAAATTAGAAAACAGAAAATAAATAAAAGGGAGAAGCTTACCTGGGCTCCTCCCTGTGCAGCCCAGCCAGCTGGCCGGCCCAGCCAGCAGGCGGCCCAGCCCGCCTCCCTCCTCTGTCGTCTTCGTCCTCGACAGAGGGAGGGGAGTGTGGCCGGCGCGCGCGCGCGCCACCGCGCCACGCCACCTGCTCGCCTGCCTGCCTGCCCTCCCCTCCTCCTCTCGATGCCCCGGACGACGCCACGCCCTCCCCCTGCTCTCTCTCACTCTCCCTCGGTTCTTCCCTCCTCTCCCTCGCTCTCTCTCTCACGGCCGAACACCACCATCGCCGCCGTTCGCCATAGCAGCCGTCACCGGCCACCCCTCGCCCCTCCGCTGAGCTCAGGAGCTCCGCCGCGACCCCCTCTTCCTCCCCACCAAGCCAAGCCCCTCGGGAAGCCCTGCATCGCCGCCCACGTCGCCGTTCCCCTCCTCGGCCACCGGAGATCGTCGCCGTCGAATCGAGAGCTACCGGACGTCCCCGAGCCCGCTAACCATCCCTGCAGCTCCGCGGTGAGCCACTGACCCGATTCCCCCTTGCCCCGTCGTCCCTAGCTTCCTGTAGCTGCCGCCCCCTTGAGCTCCGAAGCTCGCCGCCGCCGTGCCTCGTCGCCGCCGTGGCTGGAGCCGTTGTAGCTCGAAGCCGAGCACACCATCGTGCTCCACACCTCACCAGGAGCACGTAGCACGCACCAACGCCTCCCCTAGCGCCCTGCATCGCCTAACCCGCCGTTGGCCGAACTCCGGCCGCCGCTCACAAGCTCGCCGTCGTCGGTACCGGCCACCTCAGGCACGGCCACCACCACCGTTCGACGCGCGGGAGCAAGGACTCTCCAACGAGCCCAAGCACGGCCTCGCCCGTGCCCTGTAGCGCGTTTCCGCATCGCGCCGCCGTCTCGGGCCTCGCCGGCGTCATGTCGCCGGTGGGTTTGACCCACCTTGACCACGGCAGGACCCCCCTGTGTCCCTGACAGGTGGGCCCAGCCCTGTTAGCTAATTAGGATTAGCACTAACCGAATTAGTTAAACTAACTACCCCCCCTGACACTGACCAGTGGGCCCCAGCGCCACTAATTCCTAATTAGGATTAAACTAACCCTGTTTAACCCCCCTGTCACTGACGTGTGGACCCCACACGTCAGGTTTGACCCCAGCCAGCCGCAGTTGACCACTGACGTCATGCTGACGTCATGCTGGCGCAATATATATATTTCTGGATTTAATTTAAATCAGGAAATTCCAGAATATTATTTAAACTTCAAAAATTCATAACTTTTATTCTGTAACTCCAAATTGGACAAATTATATATGAAAAATGATCAGAAAAATCCAATCTATCCATCTGTACTATTTTCATGCATGATCAAACAAGTTAAATTGATGTTTTAAGCAGAACAAGGAAAAGCACTTTAAAAGGCCATGTTTGAGTTTGAAATTTGAATCTTTGATTCAAATTTGTTCAAACCCTTCTGGTTTTAGTTGCATTAGCCCAACACACTCATATTGCCATGTTTCATGCATGCATCATATTGTTGCACATTGTTTGGTGATGGTTGTGTATCGGTGTCCTTTGCGACAGGTTCTGCCTCCGAGGAGTACCGTGATTACCCTAACGAAGAACCGTATCAGTGCATCGAACCATCAGGCAAGCAACCAACCATTTGATCATATCGATACAATCCCATGTTCTCGCTCCTGCTCTCTTTTACTGCATTAAGACAACGCGTTTCAAACTGCTGTGTGCTACGGTAGTTGAACCCATTTCCTCTGCATGACCTGTCATTGCCACAGTAACTAGATGAAACCCACTAGCATGTGTAGGAGTTGATTGAGCCATATGTATGTGTTGTTCCTACCTTGCTATGCCTGCTATGCTTAGAGTCGTGTCAGGTCTGGTTCATCTGGGTGATGGGCTAGAGTGAAATGATTATGTCGGTAATGAGAGTGGTGTGGTGAACACGATTTGGTAAAGGTATCGATGAGAGGCCATGTAGGAGTACATGGTGGGTTGTTTCATTGAAGCCGACCTTAAGCACTGAGATCTGTATGTGTGATTTAAGATACAGCTACTACCATGCATTGGGCCCTGAAATATGACCCCGCTCGACTTCTTATTCACCCTAGCTCTCTGTCCAGGAGTTGCAAGTAGTTTCTGGTGTTTGTAGTCTACTGGAGGCCGTGGACAGCGCTGACCGTAGGGGTGGGCTGTGATGCGGTAGGTACGTGGCCGGGTGTACCGAATACCCGTTAGGTATCTCGGGAACCCTGTTCACATCGTTCGGGGCCGTATGGGAAACCTCGGCCGGACTCCCTGCGGATGGAACCTGGATAGGCGATAAACCTGGACTAGAGGCTTAAGTGTTTAGGTAGGTCGTGGTCTACACCCACGTCGGCTTTCGCTTGAAGTCTGCCGAGCACATGTCGTGTGCAGACGCTAAGTGGTGGAAACATGTATGAAGAAGTACACCCCTGCAGGGTTATCATGATCTATTCGAATAGCCGCGTCCGCGGTAAAGGACTACTTGGTTGCCTATACAGTTCATAGACAAGTAAATGGAAACTACTAAAAGCCTCAAGATAAGTGTGAGTGCCGAGGATGGCTCTTCCGTAGGAAGACGGAGGCGGATCCTCGGTAGTGTATTGAATTGGTGAGTAGTGGACTCGTGTGCGCAAAACCATTTCAAGTTGGAGTATCGTAGGATAGTCTAGCCAAGAGTCAAAGCTGGCTTGCTGCAATAACTCCACCAACCCTTCTTGATAATATGCATGTATGTAGGATCTGATGTAAGTCTTGCTGAGTACCTTTGTACTCATGTTGCTATAATTTACATTTTACAGAAGACGCTGCAACCCCTTCTGATGGGTTCTATGTAGACGTTGACATCAACGAGTAGGCTAAAGACCCAGGTGGTGACCCTGAGCTTGTGAAGGACCACGTAGTATAGCTAGGCTTTCCAAGCCTCTTTTATTTTACTAGTTGTCTGTACTCAGACAAGTTACTTCCGCTGCTGGTTTGTATGACTGTATGACTTGTATGTTGGGTCGTGAGACCCGTACCTTTGTGTATGTTATGTATGGCTCCCTGAGCCTTAAATAAAGTACTTGTGTCGTAGAGTCATGTTGTGATGCTTCGTTGTATTTGCACATATCGAGCATATTGTGTGTATGATTGAAATGCTTGGTATGTGTGGGATCTGACTATCTAGTTGTTTATCTTTAGTAGCCTCTCTTACCGGGAAATGTCTCCTAGTGTTACCGCTGAGCCATGGTAGCTTGCTACTGCTCTGGAACACTTAGGCTGGCCGGCATGTGTCCTTCTTCGTTCCTGTGTCTGTCCCTTCGGGGAAATGTCACGCTTTGAGTACCGGAGTCCTGTTAGCCCGCTACAGCCCGGTTTACCGGAGTCCTGCTAGCCCAGTGCTACAGCCCGGACCCACTTGCTGATGACCGACACGTTCGAAGCTGGGTCATGGATGCCTGTCCCTGTAAGTCTGTGCCACTTTGGGTTTACGACTAGTCATGTCAGCCCGGGCTCCTTATCATATGGATGCTAGCGACACTATCATATACGTGAGCCAAAAGGCGCAAACGGTCCCGGGCAAAGGTAAGGCGACACCCGTGGGGATACCGTGCGTGAGGCCGCAAAGTGATATGAGGTGTTACCGGCTAGATCGATGTGACATCGAGTCGGGGTCCTGACAGCGTTGGCATCAGAGCCGGACTGCCTGTAGGTTCTCCAAGCCAAACTGGTCGATGTTGAGTCTAGAAATTCTTTAGTTATATGTAGGGGAATTGTTTGTGGGTTGGAACGTAAGGCTCTTTTTACTCCTTTATCTTATGACATTCTGATCTGAGTCAGTCCATTCTTCCACCGGGGGTTAAGGAATTAGGATCTATTCTCTCTATCAGGATCACGTGTTACTAATCAGTAGTACCTTATAGGTTTGATAGATACAAGCCTAGTTCAGTTCTACTACCATATTATGTTGCTAGGATGGTCTCAGAACTTTGATATGATGATGTTGAGTGTGTATGTAAATCCTTTGTCAAATGTCTCAAAATCCTTCTTGAGCATTTACAGCTGTTATGCTGCCGAAATTTTGCTAGAAATTCTAATGCCTTTGCATTATGATTGTGCTTTCAGATGGCCACTCGCGACCTCAATCAAGTGGTTCGCCTGACTCGATGCCTAGATGTACCCGGCCATACTGCCAAGTTGGTCAGGGTAATGACTGAGGCTGGATACCGCTGGTATCCTGAGTACACGGTCGAAGAGCAATTTCGGGACTTTAATCAAAGCCAGTATCTCTGCACTGTCAGGATATTTCCATCTTATCCTGGATCCACCGAGCCCCTTCACTGCTCCTATGGACTCGGGGTTACTATTGAGATGGCTGTGCAGGACGCCGCCTACTCTATGATGACCATCATGCGAGTCAGATCTGGTCTATTTCGGGACTCTGATTTCCGGTATATGCCAGGATCACTTCCGGGAGCACAAGGGTATCTCCAGGCTATCTATGCTGACCCCACTCAGGAGGATTCACGGACTCGCACCACTGCTGAGATGCTCGAGGATAAGGACCGTGAAAATCGGGCCTTGAGGTTAGAGCTCTTCAATACCCGTGCTGACCACTGGGCCACTTTGACTCGGTTCGCACCGGCGGTGCAAGCTGGATATTCAGATATGCGCGATCTCTATCCTGTGAGATCTGCTCTGCCAGACGTGATGGGTTGGCGTGATGTAGGAGGCATCACCCCACCTCGCGGTCCCCGCAGGCCACCGTCTGTTGGTCCAAGGCCTCATCCTAGCCCCTATGGTCCACAAGCTCCGCGAGATCGTCTGTTTCCGGATGATCATGTTGAGCTTCCAGGCTATGGAGGTGACTTCTACGAGGACTACTACGGATCGGTCTGAGTTAGTGGTAGTATCACTAGTTCGCACTAGCTGTGTCGTCTATCGTCCCGCGTGACTCGTGGGATATGACCTAGTTTGTACTCTTTCCGGAGGTGTAGAAAAATAATGTATAGGAGCTTGAGATGCCTCCGATGAGATGTAATCCTCTTTTCACCGTAATAGTACTTTGTTTGGTCTTGTACTAAACCCTGTATGGTGTGTATGACGATGGAATAAAGAAGCAGTTTCTGTATTTACCATGTCATACGGATGATCATCTTGCATTTCGAGTTATTCCTTACATTTTTACCCTACGCTGGAATTTTATCATCCTGACTAAATCATTGTCTTGTTTACCTAGGATGGTCAACACGCGCACTAACCCTGCTCCTCAAGAGCAGGCCGAAGGCAGTGAAGTCAGGGATGCAAATCTGCCTCATCCTCCTTCCCTAGCCGAGGTTATGATGGAAGCTGAGAGAAACAAGCGGGAGACCAACCGTTTGTTGGAGCGTATTGAACAGAACACAGCACACCATCAGAGGACTAACGTGGTGTCACTCAGTGATTTTATCAAATTACATCCACCCACGTTCCACCACTCTGTCGAGCCTCTCAACGCTGATGACTGGCTTCGCAGTATCTCTCACAAACTGCGTTCCGCGCTGGTAGCGGAGGCTGACAAGGTCACCTTTGCTGCATATCATCTTGAAGGCCCCGCCAGTCTATGGTGGGAGAATTATGGAGCTATGCGCCCAGCGGGCCATGTCACTACTTGGGCTGAATTCAGCGAGGCTTTCCGTGAACATCACATTCCGGAGGGTCTCATGGACCGTAAACGTGAAGAATTTTGCAATTTCACCCAAGGCCGACTCTCTGTGGATGTTTACAGCAGGGAGTTTGGTAACCTCGCACGATATGCAACTGAGGAAGTGTCTACTGATGCGAAGAAGCAAGCAAGGTTCCGTAAGGGCCTTAGTCCTGAGCTTCGCCGTGACCTCCGTCTGCATGAGTGCACATCTTTTCAGAAACTTGTCAACAAAGCCATCAGTGCTGAAACTGGTCAGACTGACTATGACGCAACACGCAAGCATGGCCGTGACATGGGTTCCTCATCCGGTGCTGGTCCTCAGAAGCGCCGCGTGTGGGTGCCCAACACCGCCCTGCCACCCAGGTTCACACCGAGGCCATCTTTCCAGGCGCCTCGCCCTGTTCAACAGTCTGCTCCAGCCAAGCCCTATGGGGGTCCAACCAACAATGCTCCTCCACGTACCAGTTCCGTGACTTGTTTCAAGTGTGGGGAATCTGGCCACTATATGCGTGAGTGTCCCCAGACCAACCCCAACCAGTCTGCTAAAGCTGTTGGCCGTGGCAAGCCGACAGGAAAAGTATTCCACGCCAAGCCGGTCACCGCCTCACGTGGCCATGTCAACTGTATCTCTGCCGAAGAAGCTCAAGAGGATCCCAACGTCGTTCTCGGTACGCTTCTTGTTAATTGCCACCCGGCATCTGTTCTTTTCGATACAGGAGCCTCTCATTCTTTTATATCCGAAAACTATGCTCGTTTGCATAACGTTGCATTCTGTGACATGCCATCCACTATGGAAATTTCTACTCCTGGTTCTAGATGGCAGACCTCTAGGGTAAGCTATGGAAATGAAATCCAAGTCGACAGACTTGTTTTCCTCGCGTCCTTGATAGCCCTTAAATCTTCAGATATTAATATCATTCTGGGTATGGACTGGATGTTAGCTCATCAAGCCAAAATTGATTGCTTCTCTAGGACTGTTCAACTCACCCATCCTTCGGGGAATATAGTCAATGTCTTGACCCGAATAGCCAAACGACAGTTATATTCTCTTAACGCTAGCCCTTTGCCAGACCTTGAGGACATTCCGGTAGTCCGTGACTTCCCGGATGTCTTCCCAGAGGAATTGCCAGGTGTTCCACCTGACAGGGATGTTGAGTTCGTAATAGACCTCATTCCAGGAACCGTTCCGATTGCTAGAAGACCTTATAAGATGGCACCACTAGAACTAGCCGAGCTTAAGAAACAACTCGATGAGTCCTTGAACAAGGGTTTCATCCGCCCTAGTTCATCTCCGTGGGCTTGCCCCGTCCTATTCGTCAAGAAGAAGGATGGTACGGACCGGATGGTTGTAGATTACCGACCTGTCAATTTGGTCACAATCAAGAACAAATATCCACTTCCCAGGATCAACGACCTGTATGATCAGCTCGCTGGATCCTCAGTCTTCTCCAAGATGGATTTGAGGTTGGGCTACCATCAAATCAAAATCAGAAACGGGGACATTCCTAAAACGGCCTTTGTTACTCGTTATGGCCAATACGAGTACACCGTCATGTCCTTCGGCTTAACCAACGCTCCAGCCACCTTCTCTCGGTTAATGAACTCAATCTTCATGGAGTATTTGGATAAATTCGTCGTGGTTTATCTCGATGATATACTCATCTACTCCAAGAACGAGGAAGAACATGCCGAACATCTAAGGCTAGTGTTGAAGAAACTTCGAGAGCATCGCCTTTATGCCAAATTTTCTAAATGTGAATTCTGGTTGTCAGAAGTGACCTATCTGGGTCATGTAATATCTGGTAAAGGTATTGCTGTTAACCCTGAGCGAGTTCAAGCCGTCCTTAATTGGACTCCACCTGAATCGGTCAAGCAAGTTCGGAGTTTTCTAGGCCTAGCGAGCTATTGTCGTCGCTTTGTCGAGAACTTCTCCAAGGTTGCTCAACCTCTAACCGAACTCATCAAGAAAGATAAGAAGTTCGAATGGACTCCACAATGTGAGCACAGCTTTCAGGAACTGAAAAGACGCCTGACCTCTGCTCCTGTACTGGTACCGCCAGACTTCTCCAAAGACTTTGTTATCTACTGCGACGCCTCGCGACAAGGACTGGGTTGCATTCTCATGCAAGATCGACACGTAATTGCCTACGCTTCACGGCAATTGCACCCACATGAGGAGAATTATCCTACTCATGATCTAGAGCTAGCAGCCGTAGTCTATGCACTTAAGACCTGGCGACATTACCTCCTCGGTAATCGTTGCGAAATATTCACTGATCACCAAAGTCTGAAGTACATTTTCACCCAACCGGATCTGAATCTCAGGCAAAGACGTTGGGTTGAGTTGATCACAGACTTCGACTTAGGAATAACCTACACCCCAGGGAAAGCCAACGTCATGGCTGATGCGCTAAGTCGTAAATCTTATTGTAACAACCTGATGTTACAACAAAGTCAACCGCTTCTCCATGAGGAATTTCGGAAGCTTAACCTTCACATTGTTCCTCAAGGTTTTCTTTCCACCTTGGTAGCAAAACCTACTCTTACGGATCAAATCATCGCTGCCCAAAAGCGAGATAAGGGAATATCTAAAATCAAAGAGAACATTGCTAGCGGAGGTGCTAGTTGTTTCTCCACAAATGATCATGGTGTTGTGTACTTTGAGAACCGTCTAGTGGTTCCCAAGAACCAGCACCTACGGCAGTTGATCCTTAAGGAGGCTCATGAATCTCCTCTCACCATTCATCCCGGTAGTACTAAGATGTATCAGGACCTACACCAGAGGTTCTGGTGGACTAGGATGAAGAGAGAAATTGCTCAGTATATTGCTAATTGCGACGTCTGTCGTCGTGTAAAAGCAGAGCATCAACGGCCTGCTGGCACCCTTCAACCCTTAGCTATTCCTGAATGGAAATGGGATAAAATTGGTATGGACTTCATTACTGGTTTTCCCAGGACCAAGAGAGGGAATAATGCTATCTTCGTCGTTGTTGATCGTCTTTCCAAGTAGCCCATTTCTTACCTGTTCGTGAGAGTATAACCGCTAGCCAGCTGGCAGACTTATACATCTCCCGAATAGTGTCCCTCCATGGTGTTCCTTTGGAAATCAACTCGGATCGAGGGAGTCTTTTCACCTCTCGATTTTGGGAAAGTTTCCAAAATGCTATGGGAACCCGTCTCTCCTTTAGCACCGCTTTCCACCCTCAGTCGAGTGGTCAAGTGGAACGCATCAACCAGATTCTAGAAGACATGCTTCGAGCCTCTGTTATCTCATTCGGAATGGACTGGGAGAAGTGCCTTCCATTTGCCGAATTCGCTTACAACAACAGCTATCAATCTAGCTTGGGTAAAGCCCCTTTTGAAGTTCTCTATGGACGACGGTGTCGAACACCCCTTAACTGGTCAGAGACCGGGGAAAGACAATTCTTTGGCCCGGATATGATTCAGGAAGCAGAAGAACAAGTTCGTATCGTTCGTGAAAAGTTGAAAACAGCCCAATCTCGTCAAAAGAGTCAATATGACCGAAAACATAAGGCTATGACTTTCGAGGTTGACGAGAAGGCTTACCTTCGGGTCACCCCTCTGAAGGGAACCCATCGTTTCGGTATCAAAGGCAAATTGGCTCCTCGTTACATTGGACCTTTTCGCATTCTCGCCAAACGAGGAGAAGTTGCCTACCAGTTGGAACTACCTCCGCACCTCTCCAGAGTCCACGATGTCTTCCACGTTTCTCAACTCAGGCGTTGCTTCTCGGATCCTATCCGTGGAGTGGACCACAAAACGCTTGATCTCCAAGATAATCTTACATATCGAGAGTACCCCGTTCATATCCTCAATCAGGCCGAACGTACCACCCGACGTCATAATATCAAGTTTCTCAAAGTACAATGGTCGCACCATTCTGAGGATGAAGCAACTTGGGAAAGGGAGGATCGTCTTCGACTTGAATATCCCGCCTTCTTCCCGGAGGAACCCAAATCTCGGGACGAGATTCTTTTGAGTGGGGGTGAGTTGTCACACCCTAGCTAGTCATGCATCAGAGTGTGTGCATCATGTTTAAAATTCCATTTAATTTGAAATGGGGATTTGTGAAACCCTCAGAATCATTTCTGAAAAATGACCCAAATAAAAATTTCTCCAAAAAAGGTCCAAGAAAATGCTCATGTTGCTCTCTGAAAATATTGGACAGAGATAAAAATCAAACCAATATTTTTAAGAGCTCATAGGTATTTATTTTGGGCATTTGGAATTAATGCATAAATATTTGCATTGGAAATATATTAGTTATATATATTAACATATGTCCAAATATTATGCCAATTATAAAGGAGCTCTGGAATAATATATCTAGCTCCTGCAAAAATTGGCATAAGGTAAATAAATGATTTAATATTTTATTTAAATCAAAACAAATGTCAGAAATTAGAAAACAGAAATAAAGAAAAGGGAGAACCTTACCTGGGCTCCTCCCTGTGCAGCCCAGCCAGCTGGCCGGCCCAGCCAGCAGGCGGCCCAGCCCGCCTCCCTCCTCTGTCGTCTTCGTCCTCGACAGAGGGAGGGGAGTGTGGCCGGCGCGCGCGCGCGCCACCGCGCCACGCCACCTGCTCGCCTGCCTGCCTGCCCTCCCCTCCTCCTCTCGATGCCCCGGACGACGCCACGCCCTCCCCCCTGCTCTCTCTCACTCTCCCTCGGTTCTTCCCCTCCTCTCCCTCGCTCTCTCTCTCTCTCACGGCCGAACACCACCATTGCCGCTGTTCGCCATAGCAGCCGTCACCGGCCACCCCTCGCCCCTCCGCTGAGCTCAGGAGCTCCGCCGCGACCCCCTCTTCCTCCCCACCAAGCCAAGCCCCTCGGGAAGCCCTGCATCGCCGCCCACGTCGCCGTTCCCCTCCTCGGCCACCGGAGATCGTCGCCATCGAATCGGGAGCTACCGGACGTCCCCGAGCCCGCTAACCATCCCTGCAGCTCCGCGGTGAGCCACTGACCCAATTTCCCCTTGCCCCGTCGTCCCTAGCTTCCTGTAGTTGCCGCCCCCTTGAGCTCCGAAGCTCGCCGCCGCCGTGCCTCGTCGCCGCCGTGGCTGGAGCCGTTGTAGCTCGAAGCCGAGCACACCATCGTGCTCCACACCTCACCAGGAGCACGTAGCACGCACCAACGCCTCCCCTAGCGCCCTGCATCGCCTAACCCGCCGTTGGCCGAACTCCGGCCGCCGCTCACGAGCTCGCCGTCGTCGGTACCGGCCACCTCAGGCACGGCCACCACCACCGTTCGACGCGCGGGAGCAAGGGCTCTCCAACGAGCCCAAGCACGGCCTCGCCCGTGCCCTGTAGCGCGTTTCCGCATCGCGCCGCCGTCTCGGGCCTCGCCGGCGTCATGTCGCCGGTGGGTTTGACCCACCTTGACCACGGCAGGACCCCCCTGTGTCCCTGACAGGTGGGCCCAGCCCTGTTAGCTAATTAGGATTAGCACTAACCGAATCAGTTAAACTAACTAGCCCCCCCTGACACTGACAGTGGGCCCCAGCGCCACTAATTCCTAATTAGGATTAAACTAACCCTGTTTAACCCCCCTGTCACTGACGTGTGGACCCCACACGTCAGGTTTGACCCCAGCCAGCCGCAGTTGACCACTGACGTCATGCTGACGTCATGCTGGCGCAATATATATATTTCTGGATTTAATTTAAATTAGGAAATTCCAGAATATTATTTAAACTTCAAAAATTCATAACTTTTATTCTGTAACTCCAAATTGGACAAATTATATATGAAAAATGATCAGAAAAATCCAATCTATCCATCTGTACTATTTTCATGCATGATCAAACAAGTTAAATTGATGTTTTAAGCAGAACAAGGAAAAGCACTTTAAAAGGCCATGTTTGAGTTTGAAATTTGAATCTTTGATTCAAATTGGTTCAAACCCTTCTGGTTTTAGTTGCATTAGCCCAACACACTCATATTGCCATGTTTCATGCATGCATCATATTGTTGCACATTGTTTGGTGATGGTTGTGTATCGGTGTCCTTTGCGACAGGTTCTGCCTCTGAGGAGTACCGTGATTATCCTAACGAAGAACCGTATCAGTGCATCGAACCATCAGGCAAGCAACCAACCATTTGATCATATCGATACAATCCCATGTTCTCGCTCCGGCTCTCTTTTACTGCATTAAGACAACGCGTTTCAAACTGCTGTGTGCTACGGTAGTTGAACCCATTTCCTCTGCATGACCTGTCATTGCCACAGTAACTAGATGAAACCCACTAGCATGTGTAGGAGTTGATTGAGCCATATGTATGTGTTGCTCCTACCTTGCTATGCCTGCTATGCTTAGAGTCGTGTCAGGTCTGGTTCATCTGGGTGATGGGCTAGAGTGAAATGATTATGTCGGTAATGAGAGTGGTGTGGTGAACACGATTTGGTAAAGGTATCGATGAGAGGCCATGTAGGAGTACATGGTGGGTTGTTTCATTGAAGCCGACCTTAAGCACTGAGATCTGTATGTGTAATTGAAGATACAGCTACTACCATGCATTGGGCCCTGAAATATGACCCCGCTCGACTTCTTATTCACGCTAGCTCTCTGTCCAGGAGTTGCAAGTAGTTTCTGGTGTTTGTAGTCTACTGGAGGCCGTGGACAGCGCTGACAGTAGGGGTGGGCTGTGATGCGGTAGGTACGTGGCCGGGTGTACCGAATACCGTTAGGTATCTCGGGAACCCTGTTCACATCGTTCGGGGCCGTATGGGAAACCTCGGCCGGACTCCCTGCGAATGGAACCTGAATAGGCGATAAACCTGGACTATAGGCTTAAGTGTTTAGGTAGGTCGTGGTCTACACCCACGTCGGCTTTCGCTTGAAGTCTGCGGAGCACATGTCGTGTGCAGATGCTAAGTGGTGGAAACATGTATGAAGAAGTACACCCCTGCAGGGTTATCATAATCTATTCGAATAGCCGCGTCCGCGGTAAAGGACTACTTGGTTGCCTATACAGTTCATAGACAAGTAAATGGAAACTGCTAAAAGCCTCAAGATAAGTGTGAGTGCCGAGGATGGCTCTTCCATAGGAAGACGGAGGCGGATCCTCGGTAGTGTATTGATTTGGTGAGTAGTGGACTCGTGTGCGCAAAACCATTTCAAGTTGGAGTATCGTAGGATAGTCTAGCCAAGAGTCAAAGCTGGCTTGCTGCAATAACTCCACCAACCCTTCTTGATAATATGCATGTATGTAGGATCTGATGTAAGTCTTGCTGAGTACCTTTGTACTCATGTTGCTATAATTTACATTTTACAGAAGACGCTGCAACCCCTTCTGATGGGTTCTATGTAGACATTGACATCAACGAGTAGGCTAAAGACCCAGGTGGTGACCCTGAGCTTGTGAAGGACCACGTAGTATAGCTAGGCTTTCCAAGCCTCTTTTATTTTACTAGTTGTCTGTACTCAGACAATGTACTTCCGCTGCTGGTTTGTATGACTGTATGACTTGTATGTTGGGTCGTGAGACCCGTACCTTTGTGTATGTTATGTATGGCCCCCTGAGCCTTAAATAAAGTACTTGTGTCGTAGAGTCATGTTGTGATGCTTCGTTGTATTTGCACATATCGAGCATATTGTGTGTATGATTGAAATGCTTGGTATGTGTGGGATCTGACTATCTAGTTGTTTATCTTTAGTAGCCTCTCTTACCGGGAAATGTCTCCTAGTGTTACCGCTGAGCCATGGTAGCTTGCTACTGCTCTGGAACACTTAGGCTGGCCGGCATGTGTCCTTCTTCGTTCCTGTGTCTGTCCCTTCGGGGAAATGTCACGCATTGAGTACCGGACTCCTGTTAGCCCGCTACAGCCCGGTTTACCGGAGTCCTGCTAGCCCAGTGCTACAGCCCGGACCCACTTGCTGATGACCGACACGTTCGAAGCTGGGTCATGGATGCCTGTCCCTGTAAGTCTGTGCCACTTTGGGTTTACGACTAGTCATGTCAGCCCGGGCTCCTTATCATATGGATGCTAGCGACACTATCATATACGTGAGCCAAAAGGCGCAAACGGTCCCGGGCAAAGGTAAGGCGACACCCGTGGGGATACCGTGCGTGAGGCCGCAAAGTGATATGAGGTGTTACCAGCTAGATCGATGTGACATCGAGTCGGGGTCCTGACAGAGATCATGTTCCCCTTATCATGGGATTCTCATCAATACAGGTGTGGGTAACCCAACCACGCTTGTTTAATATAACTCCTCGATTTTAGGCAAGTCCCAAACGGTCACGTGGGGGACGCTTGATATTCGTCCTCTTTATAAGGGGGCCTGGGCCTGTCCTTTTCTTCCCACGTTTGATCCTTCCCCTCCCGTACCTCGAGTTCCAACACCCAAGGCTCGAGCTAAGTGATTCGGACCTTCAACCATGTCCGAATCCAACCTTCAAGGCCAGTGGATGGCCTCCTCTGTCACAGAGGGGGACATCAAGAAGCTTAGGGAGGCCAGGTATCTCACTGCCGAAATCCCGCACAGGCTGCCTGCTCAAGGGCAGGTCATCCCCACTCCCGAACCTAACGAGAGTGTTGTATTTATTTCCCACTTCCTCCGGGGGCTAGGTTTTAGTCTTGATCCCTTCGTGAGAGGGCTCATGTTCTATTACGGGCTAGATTTCCACGATCTAGCTCCAGATTCCATCCTTCACATCTCGTCGTTTATCGTCTATGTGAAGCCTTCCTCCGCATTACCCGCCACTTTAGCCTATGGCTCAAGACCTTCAATGTGAGACCGAAGGTGATTGACGGGCATCACGCGGAGTGCGGAGCCGCTATAATAAGCAAAGGCGCCGACTCCCCATGGCCAAAGGGTTCCTTCACAGAAACTTCCGACTTATGGCAACGGGAGTGGTTTTACATCACGGCTCCCCGAGGTACAAAGCGGGGGGCCGCTCCAGCGTTCCGCTCGGGCCCTTCACCGCAGCTGGCGTCATTGGTCAACAAGGGGCTGGACTGGGGGCCAGTTAATGACGTGACGAGACTGCAAAGCCGCATCCGAGACCTTCTTAAGAAGGATGTCAGTATCGTCAAGATAATGCAAGTAATGTTGGTTCGTCGGGTCCTGCCCTACCAACGTCGACCTCTCCATATGTGGGAGTTCAACCCGGAAGGACAGCAAACCATTCAACAATTCTTCGGCCTGACGCTCAAAGAGATGTATGGGTCGGATAACGAATAAAGTGTCCGGACACCACCGAGGACGTGGATCTCAATTGCAACCGTCTAGATACCCAAGTAAGTAATTTCGCTACCAAACACACCGTCCTTTAAGTTTGTTACAACATCTTTCTGAAAGATTGCTCTCTGCCAGGACTGAATAAGGAAGGCAGAGAGGATTAGGTGTTCGGCCCCTCTTCCCGAAGGCTCGCCGGATCCTTTATTGATCAGGATGCTTGAGGGCGCGCCATATCAGGTGCCCTCGGGAGAAGATGAGGGGAGGAGTAGAGAAGCCACCGGTGAACCTCATACTTTACACATCCAAATCGGGGGAGTAAGTGCCTCCGCGAAGGAGGATAATCGGGGAGGTGAATCCAAAATCCCCTCCCCTCACGGTAAGAAAAGGGCCGCCTCTGAAGACTTGGAAACGGAAGTTTCCAAACGAGGGAAGAAACCCTCACCAGGGGGCCCTACCCCAGAGGGCGTCCTTACTGCACAGCGCCCGCAAGGGGGCCAGCCCTCAACCGAGCTGTAAGTGAGAAAAGGTACTTTGGTAAATATATCATGTTTTGTTTCTGAGAATAATAACCGAGCCGTGTTTGTCACAGTCCGGCTCGTAGCCCTTCTCCACAGAGTTCATCTTCGGGGGATCTTCTTTCGGAGATGATGGAGAGTGATATGCCTCCTCCTGCCTCCCCGCCACATGGGGCGGACGACCCCGAGGTGTCGTCACGGAGGATTTCTCCTGATCCACCAAGGCCAGAAGTTAACACTTCGGCTGCCCAAAGTCCGGAATATTCGGCTCCCAAGGAGAGCTTCAAAAAGAGTCCGGAACTATCCGGCACACAGCCGGACACACTGATGGGTCTTCTGGAGCGAGCGGCCATCTCAGAGACACATCATGCCTTAATGGGTACTGTGGTTGAGAGGATTTCATCCGCCAAAAGCGGTTTGAATGAAGCTTTTACGAGTCTTCTGAGAGGCTTTGAGGTACGCAAAAAAAATATTTATTTTTGACGGTACCGCACATGCTAGGTGTGCTCTGTATAGATAGTAGCCCCTGAGACTCTGGTTGTCATTCAAAGGTGGCAAACAGAGGATCATAATCTCTGGTAATAATCGCGCTGTTTTATCTTCAGGCGGCTGAGGGTCCGGCGGCTGACCGGGCTGCTTATTTTGCCGAACTAAAGTGGCAGCTTGACATGGCCGATGCCGACATCGCGCTTGTTAACAAGCGACTTGACGAGGCCCAGGGTATGTATGTTTAACTTGTCAGCAAATATTTAAGAGGAGTGTGATGCTAGTATCTATAATATGTTGTGACTGCAGATGGAGTTGCTGCCATAGAGGCCCTTTGGGAGGAGCTTGCCCGAGCCAAGAAGCAATCCCAAATAAGTGATGCGGCCGCTCTGAAGGCGGTCGAAGAGTTAAGAGCCGAACAGGCTGCTCATCGCCAGAGCGAAGAAAAGATAGCCCAGATGGCTGCTGAGTTGAAAGATGCCGCCGACCGCCATGAGCTCCTTGAAAAGGAAAACTAAGCGAAAGCGGCTGACCTGAAGAAGGCCCTGGAGGCAGCCAAGGAAACCCGCTCCGAAATGAGAGGGATAAGGGAGGAGCTTCGTGAAGCTGAAGATATTACAGCTGGGAGGCCCTATTTGTTGCGGATGAAGTTCAGAGATCCGAAGTATGCCCCTCTGGATCAGTTGTGGAGCGCTACGGACGCGTATGCGGACCTGGCAAAGAGTGCTGCTGATGCGACCGAGTTTTACAAAGATCGAAAAAACCATAAGGTTGAAAGGTTATTCTGGTCGCAGTTCAGTGCCCCGACGCGTCCGTTGCCGTTGAATGAAAGGATGGCTGCATGGGCCGAGCTCCATAGGTTGTCCGAGCTTGCTATGAGGTCTGTCGTGGATCATCTTTGGCCACGGGGACCAAGGCCGGACAGTTACTTTGGATTAGTGCAACAATTCCTTGGTGCTGTGTCGCATATCGATGCTGTGAAGAGGTCGGCGTGCATAGAGGGTGCGCGGATGTCTTTTGCCCGTGTTAAAACATACTGGGCAGGGATGGAAACCACCGCTATTGCAACTCGGGGTCCGGCGGGAGGCCAGGACCCAGCCGAGCACTATTTTGAAGAAGTTCTAGAAGGCGCCCATTTAATAGAGGCTCAATGCTCGAAGAATGCCATGTTCGAGTGATATGTATCTCCATTATAAAAACAATGCTATTTTGATTATAAAGGCTGTGTTTATACTTTTGCCCGAAATTATTATAGTGCCTCCTATGCGGCCGTTTATGTATGTATATAACCTGAAAGTTTGCAGTCGTCGGCTTCAGCCCCCACGCATATAATGCTGGGGTGTTCGAGAAAACGTGTAGTCACACTTGATCCAACGTCTCGGTCCGTTAAGGAGGTGATAGCGCGGTGAACCAGGCAATCAGACTATATAGCTTTAACACTTTCACTTAGCCATAGGAGTTTGACGGTGGGGCTACTATATAGCCCCTGGTACTTCTGCATTTATCCAAATGTGGTGCGCGTACGTACATGACCGGGAAACCAGTCCTTCGTTAACGCTGAGGAATCACGAAGATTCTGATGAGTCATCGAGTGGTTGACCAGTCTCGCGCTATATCATGACAGTCAGTTTTCGGCTTTCTCTACTGAGGTGCTTACCCAGGTGAACCAGGGCACAATCGCAGTAGTTCTCCCGGTGCCCCCTTAGCCGATAGAGCGGAACGTAAGGTAGCAAAACACGGGAGCCGGGCAAACCCAACATTTGACCAAAGACATGATTCGGAGTTGATGCATATAAGGCCAAACTCGTGACGCCGAACACTCCCTAAGGTATTCAGACTTTAAGACATATGGTGGGCTAAATAACGCCCTCGATAATGAGCCCTGTGTTTCCAAGTACATGCTTTAGTCTGGCGTGACGTAGTGTCAATAACGCCAGTGTTCCTCCCGGTTGTGTTAAGTGTCCGGAGGGGAAGAAGCAACAAGAGACATTAAAAAAGGTTTATGTAGGGTCTTAATCTGAAGAGAAACCTTTGAGCGGGGCCCTGCTGCACGTCTGCGCCTTTATCTCTGTTGTGTCGTATCCTAGAAGGGTGTAGCACGATGATCATCTGCAAAAAGGGAAGAATCCAGGTGAAAGACTTCGTGCAAAGAGTTGGCTAATCTGAATGAACCATGAAAATGCAATATATTATTGTATTAATAATGTCGAGCCAAACTATGGGCTTCTTTTTTTCTGGCGAGCAGCCCCTAGCACCACTTATGGGGGCATCCACAGCTCAGGTTTATCTGTGCTATTACATCTGGTGGAGCACCGGACTCGTCTAACCGTGTCCGTGGTCTTGACGACCGACCGTTTAGTCTGGTTGGAGGGGCCGCTCAGTGTTCGGCTGTTAGAGCCGCCACATATTCTTCCGCACGTAAGGAATGCTCTATATTTCCGCTAACTGTGATGACGCCACGTGGACTGGGCATCTTAAGTTTAAGATAGGCGTAGTGCGGTACTGCATTAAAACGAGCGAAGGTCGTTCTTCCGAGTAGTGCGTGATAGCCGCTTCGGAACGAAGCGATGTCGAAGATTAGTTCTTCGCTTCTGAAGTTGTCGGGAGAACCAAATACAACCTCTAGTACTAGAGAGCCCGTACAGCGGGCCTCGACGCGTGGTATCACTCCTTTAAAGGTAGTATTGCTTTGGCTGATTCTTGACGGGTCTATCCCCATTTTGCAGACAGTGTCCTGATATATCAGGTTTAGACTACTGCCGCTGTCCATAAGGACTCGGGTGAGGTGGTATCCATCAATTATTGGGTCGAGCACCAAGGCAGCCGATCCTCCGTGTCAGATACTAGTCGGATGATCCCTGCGATCAAAGGTGATCGGGCAGGCTGACCAGGGATTGAATTTCGGGCGACGGGCTCCACAGCGTATACGTCTCGGAATGCACGTTTGTGCCTTCTCTTTGGAATGTGAGTTGCGTAAATCATATTCACTATTCTGACTTTTGGGGGGAATTTCTTCTGTCCCCCAGTGTTCGTCTGGCGAGGCTCATCCTCGTCTTCGCTTGGCGTCTCCCATCCCTTGTGTTTGGCATTTAGCTTGCCGGCCTGCTTGAAAACCCAGCACTCTCTATGAGTGTGATTTGCAGGTTTTTCGGGGGTGCCATGAATCTGACATAATTTGTCTAGAATCTTGTTTAGGCTGGACGGTCCATCTCTGTTGCCTTTAAATGGCTTCTTCCGTTGACCGGGTCGATAGCCCCTGAATCCGGCGTTGACCGTCGTGTTATCTGGGCTGTCATCATTGTTTCGACGCTTGTTTTTGTTGCGTCGCGGCTTCCCGTTGCCATCCCTGACTTTGGATGTGCCTGGGTCGCTAGTGCCGCTATGGGCCAGCCAACTGTCCTTGCCCGCGCAAAAGCGGGTCATAAGGCTCGTTAAGGCTGCCATTGTCCTCGGCTTTTCCTGGCCGAGGTGTCTGGCAAGCCATTCGTCCTGGATACTGTGCTTGAAGGCCGCTAATGCTTCGGCGTCCGGGCAGTCGACGATTTGATTCTTCTTAGTAAGAAATATGTTCCAAAGTTTTCGGGCTGACTCTCCTGGCTGTTGAATTATGTGACTTAAGTCGTCTGCATCCGGAGGTCGGACATAGGTCCCTCGAAAATTGGCCCTAAAAGCATCCTCAAGTTCTTCCCAACTGCCAATTGAGTTTTCAGGGAGGCTTTTTAACCAGTGCCGAGCTGGTCCTTTCAACTTGAGGGGTAGGTATTTAATGGCGTGGAGATCATCTCCGCGGGCCATGTGGATGTGGAGGATAAAGTCCTCAATCCGGACCCCAGGGTCTGTCATTCCGTCGTATGCCTCTATAATCACGGGTTTAAATCCTTCCGGAAATTCATGGTCCAGCACCTCATCGGTGAAGCACAGGGGGTGTACGGCACCCCTGTATTTGGACGTGTCGTGGCATGCTGTTGACGGTTGTTGTGTTTGGTGCTGATTTCTACCTGGTATTTGATCAATGTGATCATTTTGGTAGCTCTAATCCTGTGTCGAAACGTGCTTCCTAGATCCATAGATGGACCTGGCCATACCGGACTTTTTGTCCAGGAGCTCATGTAAATCGTGTGCCAACTTGTGTGCGGCATCATTAGTCGTCCTGTCGCGGCCA
The DNA here is from genome assembly GCF_018294505.1 of Triticum aestivum. Classification (NCBI taxonomy): domain Eukaryota; kingdom Viridiplantae; phylum Streptophyta; class Magnoliopsida; order Poales; family Poaceae; genus Triticum; species Triticum aestivum. The sequence continues at coordinate 217,346,026 of NC_057798.1, read as the reverse complement.
CGGGGTGGTCGGTCCGGCTGATCGGCCATTTTCGGCTGAATGGGCTCTATGGCCTTGTCATCGAATTCGGGTAGCAGCTTGCGCTTTGGATAGCTCTTTGTGTGGCGATCGCCGCCGTATTTTTCTTCACTGTCCAGCACCCTGTTCCATCTGCGATTGAGTGTATCCTGAGCGACCTTAAGCCTTTGATTCTGCTTCTTTAAGCTCCTCGCGGTGGCAATAAGCCTTCTGTGGAGGTTATCTTGTTCCAAGTGTCTTTCTGGGATGATGAGTGTGTCATCGTCCGGACTATTCTCCTCTCCGGAGACAGGTTGATGAATTTTACCCTCGGGATCGGCGTCATCTGAAGTCGGCTCCGGACTATGCTCACCGTCCCCTGGCTCATCCTGCTCCATCGTTGGGTCCATGGGGTCATTATTTTCTTTGGAGTCAACCGGGGTATTATTCCTTCTTGCGCTATTGTCGTTGTTTTTACTGTGGCGGGATTTAGAGCAGCGCCTACGGCATCGCTTTGGTGGCTTATCGAGGGGATTATCCTTCGATGCATAATCGCCATCGCCTTCTTTTGGCGTGTCCACCATATATATATATATATATATATATATATATATATATATATATATATATATCATATGAAGAGGTGGCAGTCCAGCGCCCAGTGGGCGGTGGTTCCTGTTCTTCTCCTGCATCGTCGTAAATACCATCAACGTCTTCGGAGTCGAAATCGAACGTGTCGGTTAAGTCATCGACAGTGGCTATGAAGTGGGTGGTGGGTGGGGAATGAATTTCCTCGTCGTGCGCTTCCCACTATAGCCGGACATAGTTCGGCCAAGAGTCTCCCGACAAGGAAAGAGACCTTAATGAATTTAGCACATCACCCCAGGGCGAGTGCTGGAAAATATCCGCGGAGGTGAACTCCGTGACCGGTGCCCAATGAGATTCGATAGGCACGGGCATACGCGGTTCGGATCCTGTAGCCGAAGATGAGTCCGAGGGTCCGATGACAACATCTTCATAGGAGGTGGGATAAGTGTTCGGCTCCAATGCCAATGAGTGTACGGCCTCTGTGGCAGGGTCCATCCACCCGTCCTCGGATGGCGCGATCTGCTTCGGATTGATTCCCAGGGCCGCCGCAGGTGCGGTATGCTCCGGATTGATTCCCGGGGCCGCCACAGGTGCGGTCTCCCGAACACTGTCTGATGATGACCCACAAGTGTAGGGGATCTATCATAGTCCTTTCGATAAGTAAGAGTGTCGAACCCAATGAGGAGCAGAAGGAAATGATAAGCGGTTTTCGGTAAGGTTTTCTCTGCAAGCACTGAAATTGTAGGTAATAGATAGTTTTGTGATAAGATAAATTGTAACGAGTAACAAGTAATGAAAGTAAATAAAGTGCAGCAAGGTGGCCCAATCCTTTTTGTAGCAAAGGATAAGCCTGGACAATTTCTTATAATGAGAAAAGAGCTCCCGAGGACATATGGGAATTATCATCAAGCTAGTTTTCATCACGCTCATATGATTCGCGTTCGGTACTTTGATAATTTGATATGTGGGTGGACCGGTGCTTGGGTACTGCCTTTACTTGGACAAGCATCCCACTTATGATTAACCCCTATTGCAAGCATCCGCAACTACAAAAGAAGTATTAAGGTAAACCTAACCACGACATTAAACATATGGATCCAAATCAGCCCCTTACAAAGCAACGCATAAACTAGGGTTTAAGCTTCTGTCACTCTAGCAACCCATCATCTACTTATTACTTCCCAATGCCTTCCTATAGGCCCAAATAATGGTGAAGTGTCATGTAGTCGACGTTCACATAACACCACTAGAGGAAATACAACATACATCTCACCAAAATATCGAACGAATACCAAATTCACATGACTACTACTAGCAAGACTTCACCCATGTGCTCAGGAACAAACGTAACTACTCACAAAGCATATTCATGTTCATAATCAGAGGAGTAATAATATGCATTAAGGATCTGAACATATGATCTTCCACCAAGTAAACCAATTAGCATCAACTACAAGGAGTAATCAACACTACTAGCAACCCACAGGTACCAATTTGTGGTTTGGATACAAGATTGGATACAAGAGATGAACTAGGGTTTTGAGAAGAGATGGTGCTGGTGAAGATGTTGATGGAGATTGACCCCCTCCCGATGACAGGATCGTTGGTGATGACGATGGTGATGATTTCCCCCTCCCGGAGGGAAGTGTCCTCGGCATAACAGCTCTGCCGGAGCTCTAGATTGGTTCCGCCAAGGTTCCGCCTCGTGGCGGCGGAGTTTCGTCCCGTAAGCTTGCCCACGATTTTTTCCAGGGCAAAAACCTTCATATAGCAGAAGATGGACACCGGAGGGCCACCTGGGGGCCCAGGAGATAGGGGGCGCGCCCAGTTGGGGTGGGTGCGCCCCCCACCCTCCTGGCCAGGGTGTGGGCCCCCTGAGGTGTTTCTTCCACTCAATAATTCTTATTAATTCCAAAAATAAGTTTCGTGGAGTTTCAGGATTTTTGGAGCAGTGCAGAATAGGTTTCCAATGTTTGCTCCTTTTCCAGCCAGAATTCCAACTGTCGGCATTCCCCCTCTTCATGGTAAACCTTGTAAAATAAGAGAGAATAGCCATAAGTATTGAGATATAATGTGTAATAACAGTCCATATTGCAATAAATATTGATATAAAAGCATGATGCAAAATGGACGTATCAACTCCCCCAAGCTTAGACCTCGCTTGTCCTCAAGCGGAAGCCAATATTGAAAAATATGTCCACATGTTTAGAGATAGAGGTGTCGATAAAAATAAAATACGGACATGAGGGCATCATGATCATTCTTATAACAGCAACATAAATAGATTTTATCATATGATTTCTTATGCTCAAGTAACAATCAATTCACAATGTCAAGTATGGTTCAGAAACTTCATTGGAAGCTAACAAACTATAATCCTAGTCGTTGAAGCAATTGCAATTTATCATAACATCAGAAAGAGTCAATAATAGAGCTTTTCAGCAAGTCCACACACTCAACTATCATGTAGTCTTCTATAATTGCTAACACTTACGCAATACTTGTGGTTATAGAGTTTCAACCGGACACTGAGAAAGATAGGGGCTTATTGTGTTGCCTCCCAACGTATTCACCTTTAGGTGATGTCAACAATAATAGCGTCCATGACAACTTACATCCAATTGGATATATATATGTTATATCAAGATCTTTCAACCATGAGGAGCTTGCCAAAGGATAAAATGAAAAAAGGAAAGGTGAGGATCACCTTGACTCAAGCATAAAGTAAAAACATAAAGTAAAAGATAGGCCCTTCGTAGAGGGAAGCAGAGGTTGTCATGTGCTTTTAGGGTTGGATGCACAAAATCTTAATGCAAAAGAACGTCACTTTATATTGCCACTTGTATATGGACCTTTATTATGCAGTTCGTCGCTTTTATTGCTTCCATAACAAGATCGTATAAAGCTTATTTTCTCTGCACTAATAAGTCATACATATTTAGAGAGCAATTTTTATTGCCTGCAACATGACAACTTACTTGAAGGATTTTAATCAATCCATAGGTAGGTATGGTGGACTCTCATGGCAAAACTGGGTTTAAGGATATTTGGAAGCACAAGTAGTATCTCTACTTGGTGCAAGGAATTTGGCTAGCATGAGGGGGAAGGGCAAGCTCAACATGTTTGGAAGGTCAATGACAATATACTTTAACTGAGATGTGACAAAATATAAACCATTACGTTGTCTTCCTTGTCCAACATCAACTCTTTTAGCATGTCATACTTAATGAGTGCTTCACAATCATAAAAGATGTCCAAGATATTATATTTGTATGTGAAACCTCTCTTTCCTTATTACTTCCTATTAATTGCAACGATGAGCAAAACTACGTTTATCAACTCTCAACAACTTTTTTGCCTCATACTTTCTATGTGTGAAGTCATTACTATCCATAAGATCAACATATGAACTCTTTTATTCTTTCTACTTCCTCAAGATCATAGCAACATAGCAAAGCCCTTGACTCAACACTAATCTTTATTATAGATAGCTCACGGACTCGATTACATAAAGAGATCACAAAGCAAAACTCAAAACTACTTGATATCAAAACTTCAATCTACAAGATCAAGATACTACTAAAAGGATCGAACTAAATAAAACGGTAAAGATAGGAGTGTGATGGTGATACGATACCGGGGCACCTCCCCCAAGCTTGGCGGTTGCCAAGGGGAGTGCCCATACCCATGTGATTCTGTCCTCGGAGGTGATGGAGGTAGTGATGATGTAGGCTTCTTCCTCAATTTACGCTTGAGTATAGTATTTTGTTCTTTTAGGTCCTCGATCTCCTACTCAAGGCTTAATACTCTTTTGCAAAATTCCTCTTTATTTTCCTGCAAGAGACGAAAAGGGATAAACTTGATCTTTGGCTTCTTTGCTCTATCAGGGAGGCTTGACTTTTTAAACTCCACATGCATCTCCCCAGGCTGAGGTAATGGGGCTTCGTCTTCGTCTGAACTCGTTTCCTCCTTTCCCTTAGGCTCATAGTCTTCCCCTTCTTCAGAGGTCCAGCCATCATGCTCCAAGTGCCCGTAGACCTTAGGGTCTGCAAGGAAATCAGCCACATAGCTTTCCCCTTCCGAATCCTCAGACAACATATTGCTCTAAATCTATAACAGAAACAGCTCAGAACGAAAGCAGAGGATATTTGCGTGATATGGTGGTCAAAACCTTCAGGAGTTTATATAATGAATTTTACCGACCAAAATACGTAACGTGCAAGAAAACAGATTTCGGGAGGCACACGAGGTGTCCACGAGACAGGGGGGCGCGCCAGGAAGGGTGGGCGCGCCCTCCACCCTCGTGGAGACCTCGTGCCCTTCCCGGATTACTTCTTTCTTCCTAAAATTCTTAAATATTCCAAAACTGATAAAAATTGCCATTAGAATTGTTTTGGAGTCGGTTTACTTACCGTACCACATACCTATTCCTTTTCAAAGTCTGAAACATTCTGGAAAGTGTCCCTTATGTATTCCTCCGGGGTTACGGTTTCAATAATATTAGTTTCAACATTGATAGGATTACTTGCAATATAATGTTTAATTCTTTGACCGTTCACCACCCTCAGACTTGTGCCTTCGAAGTTGTTGATTTTTATGGCACCAGAACGATAGAGCTCCTCGATAACGTATGGACCTTCCCATTTAGAGAGAAGTTTTCCTGTAAAAAATCTTAAACGAGAGTTGAATAATAACACGTAATCACCTACGTTAAACTCATGCTTTTGTATCCTTTTGTCATGCCAGCGTTTGACTTTTTCTTTGAATAGCTTGGCATTCTCATAGGCTTGGGTTCTCCATTCATCAAGTGAGCTAATATCAAACAACCTCTTCTCACCGACAAGTTTGAAGTCATAGTTGAGCTCTTTAATAGGCCCATATGCTTTATGTTCAAGTTCCAGAGGTAAATGACATGCTTTTCCATAAACCATCTCATATGGAGACATACCCATAGGATTTTTGTATGTAGTTCTATAGGCCCATAATGCATCATCAAGTTTTTTGGACCAATTCTTTCTAGATCTATTGACAGTCTTTTGCAAAATTAATTTGAGCTCTCTATTGCTCAACTCTACTTGACCACTAGACTGCGGATGATAAGGAGATGTGATTCTATGATTAACAACATACTTAGCAAGCATCTTACGGAAAGCACCATGAATAAAATGTGAACCACCATCAGTCATAAGATATCTAAGGACTCCAAACCTCGGAAAAATAACTTCTTTAAGCATTTTAATAGAAGTGTTATGATCAGCACTACTAGTTGGAATAGCTTCTACCCACTTAGTAACGTAATCAACAGCAACTAAAATATGTGTGTAACCATTAGAGGCAGGAAAAGGTCCTATATAATCAAAGCCCCAAACATCAAACGGTTCAATAACAAGAGAATAATTCATAGGCATTTCTTGACGTCTACTAATATTACCAATTCTTTGGCATTCATCACAAGATAAGACAAACTTACGAGCATCTTTGAAGAGAGTAGGCCAATAAAAACCAGATTGCAATACCTTATGTGCAGTTCTATCTCCAGCGTGGTGTCCTCCATAGGATTCAGAGTGACACTTGCGTAGGATCTGTTCCTGTTCATGCTCAGGTACACAACGTCTAATAACACCATCTACTCCTTTATAAAGGTGTGGGTCATCCCAGAAGTAATGTCTTAAATCAAAAAAGAACTTTTCTTTTACTGGTATGTGAAACTAGGTGGTATAAATTTAGCAACAATGTAATTAGCATAATCAGCATACCAAGGAGCAGTACGAGAAGCATTAACGACCGCTAATTGTTCATCAGGAAAGCTATCACCAATAGGTAGTGGGTCATCAAGAACATTCTCTAACCTAGACAAGTTGTCTGCAACGGGGTTCTCAGCTCCCTTTCTATCAATAATATGCAAATCAAATTCTTGGAGCAAGAGAACCCATCTAATGAGTCTAGGCTTAGCATCTTTCTTTTCCATAAGATATTTAATAGCATCATGATCAGTGTGAATAGTAACTTTGGAATCAACTATGTAAGGTCTAAACTTATCACATGCAAACACAACTGCTAAGAATTCTTTTTCAGTAGTAGCATAATTTCTCTGGGCAGTATCAGGAGTCTTACTAGCATACTGGATAACATTCAATTTCTTATCAACTCTTTGCCCTAGAACAGCACCTACAGCATAATCACTAGCATCACACATAATTTCAAAAGGTAAATTCCAATCAGGTGGTTGAACAATAGGTGCGGTGATCAAAGCTTTCTTAAGTATTTCAAATGCTTATACACAATCATCATCAAAGACAAAAGGAATATCTTTTTGCAATAAATTAGTCAGAGGCCTAGAGATTTTAGAAAAGTCCTTAATGAACCTCCTATAAAAACCGGCATGACCAAGGAAACTTCTTATACCTTTTATGTCCTTGGGACATAGCATCTTTTCAATAGCATCAACTTTAGCTTTATCAACTTCAATACCTCTCTCGGAGATCTTGTGCCCCAAGACAATGCCTTCATTAACCATAAAGTGACACTTTTCCCAATTCAAGATGAGACTAGTGTCTTCGCATCTCTACAAAACTCGATCAAGGTTGCTCAAGCAATCATCACAAGAGGATCCATAAACGGAGAAATCATCCATGAATACCTCACAAATATTTTCACAGAAGTCAGAAAATATAGCCATCATACATCTTTGAAAGGTAGCAGGTACATTACATAAACCAAAAGGCATACGTCTATAAGCAAAAGTACCGAAAGGGCAAGTAAAAGTAGTTTTTGATTGATCCCCCGCTGACACAGGTATTTGAGAGAAACCAGAATAACCATCTAGAAAGCAGAAATGTGTGTGTTTGGATAGTCTTTCTAGCATTTTATCAATAAAAGGTAAAGGGTAATGGTCTTTCTTAGTAGCTTTATTTAATTTACGGAAATCAATTACCATCCTATAACCTGTAATAATTCTTTGCGGGATCAATTCATCTTTATCATTAGGAACGACAGTAATACCACCCTTTTTAGGAACACAATGGACAGGGCTTACCCAATCACTATCAGCAATGGGATAAATTATACCTGCCTCAAGGAGCTTTAGTATCTCCTTTCTTACCACTTCTTTCATCTTGGGATTCAGTCGTCGTTGAGGATCTCTAACTGGTTTGGCACCGTCCTCCAAATTAATTTTGTGTTGGCATAACGTGGGACTAATGCCCTTAAGATCATCCAGAGTATATCCAATAGCAGCACGGTGCTTCTTCAGAGTTTTCAATAATCTTTCTTCTTCTTGCTCTGGAAGGTTAGCACTAATAATAACAGGATATATTTTCTTTTCATCAAGATAAGCATACTTAAGATTATCAAGTAATGGTTTGAGTTCAAACATGGGATCACCCTTGGGTGGAGGGGGATCCCCAAGAATTTCAACGGGAAGTTGTGTTTCAGCATAGGTTCCTGTTTAAGGAACACTTCATCTATTTCCCTTCTTTCCTTCATAAACATATCATTTTCATGGTCTAGCAAATATTGTTCTAACGGATCAGTAGGAGGCACGGCAATAGAAGCAAGACCAATAATCTCATCCTTACTAGGTAATTCTCTATCACGAGGTTGTCTACGAAACTTAGCAAAATTAAACTCATGAGACATACCCTCTAAGCCAATTGTAACAGTATCCTTTTCACAATCAATCTTAGCATTAACAGTATTCAAGAAGGGTCTACCAAAAATAATGGGACAAAAGTCATCTTGTGGGGAACCAAGAACAAGAAAATCAGGAGGATATTTAACCTTCCCACACAAGACTTCAACATCTCTAACTATCCCAACTGGTTTAATGGTATCCCTATTAGCAAGCTTAATAGTAACATCAATATCCTCTATTTTAGCAGGTGCAATATCATGCATAATTTCTTTATATAAGTCATAGGGTATTGCACTAGCACTAGCACCCATATCACATAAACCATGATAACAATGATCTCCTATTTTAACAGAAATAACAGGCATGCCTACAACAGGTCTATGTATCTTAGTATCTGGTCTAACAATATTAGCAGTCTCACCACAAAAATAAATAACATGCCCATCTAAATCATCATCCAAGAGATCTTTAACCATAGCAATACTAGGTTCAACTTTGATTTGCTCAAGAGGTGTATAAGTCCTAGTATTACTCTTACGAACAACAGTCGAAGTTTTAGCATGATCCTTTATCCTAACAGGAAAAGGAGGTTTCTCAACATAAGTAGTAGGAACAATAGGATCACTATAGGTGACAGTCTTTTCTTCAACTGTAATAGGTGCAACTACTTTTACTTCAACGGGAGGATTATATTTAAACCACTTCTCCTTAGGGAGATCAACGTGAGTAGCAAAAGATTCACAGAAGGAAGCTACTATCTCAGAATCAAGTCCATATTTAGCGCTAAATCAACGGAAAGCATCGGTATCCATAAAAGATTTAACACAATCAAACTTAGGTGTCATACCTGACTCCTTACCATCGTCGGAACCCCAATCTTCAGAGTTGCATTTAATTCTTTCCAATAAGTCCCATTTGAATTCAATAGTCTTCAGCATATAAGAACCAGGACAGGAAGTATCGAGCATGTTGCGATCATTGAGAGAAAGCCGAGCATAAAAAATTTGAATAATCATTTGTCTGGAGAGCTCGTGATTGGGGCATGAATATAACATTGACTTAAGCCTCCCCCAAGCTTGAGCGATGCTTTCTCCTTCGCGAGGCCAGAAATTATATATGTAATTACGATCACGATGAACAAGATGCATAGGATAGAACTTCTGGTGAAATTCCAACTTCAATCATTTATAATTCCAAGATCATGTATCATCACATAGCCTATACCATGTCAATGCATCTCCCCTCAAAGATAAAGGGAAGACCTTCCTTTTGACAACATCATCGGGAATACCTGCAAGCTTAAATAATCCACAAACTTCATCCACAAAGATAAGGTGTAAATCGGGATGCAATGTTCCATCTCCTGCAAATGGATTAGCTAGCAGTTTCTCTATCATACCCGAAGGAATCTCAAAAGTAAATATTTTTAAAAATTTCAGTAGGTTGAGGAGCAACTCTTTGCTCTTCTGGTCGGGGTGAAGATACCCTGAACAAGCCCCTCAAAGGATTAGTTTCCATAGTGACAAGTAACAGAAAATTTCAGCACACTATATAAATGTTTCCTTACCAAGTTCCACTCACCAAAAGCGCTACACTCCCTAGCAACGGTGCTAGAAAAGTCTTGATGACCCACAAGTGTAGGGGATCTATCGTAGTCCTTTCGATAAGTAAGAGTGTTGAACCCAACGAGGAGCAGAAGGAAATGATAAGCGGTTTTTAGTTAGGTTTTCTCTGCAAGCACTGAAATTGTAGGTAATAGATAGTTTTGTGATAAGATAAATTGTAACGAGTAACAAGTAATGAAAGTAAATAAAGTGCAGCAAGGTGGCCCAATCCTTTTTGTAGCAAAGTATAATCCTAGACAATTTCTTATAATAAGAAAAGAGCTCCCGAGGACACATGGGAATTATCGTCAAGCTAGTTTTCATCACGCTCATATGATTCGCGTTCGGTACTTTGATAATTTGATATGTGGGTGGACCGGTGCTTGGGTACTGCCCTTACTTGGACAAGCATCCCACTTATGATTAACCCCTATTTCAAGCATCCGCAACTACAAAAGAAGTATTAAGGTAAACCTAACCACAGCATTAAACATATGGATCCAAATCAGCCCCTTACGAAGCAACGCATAAACTAGGGTTTAAGCTTATGTCACTCTAGCAACCCATCATCTACTTATTACTTCCCAACGCCTTCCTCTAGGCCCAAATAATGGTGAAGTGTCATGTAGTCGACGTTCACATAACACCACTAGAGGAAAGACAACATACATCTCATCAAAATATCGAACGAATACCAAATTCACATGACTACTAATAGCAAGACTTCACCCATGTCCTCAGGAACAAACGTAACTACTTACAAAGCATATTCATGTTCATAATCAGAGGAGTAATAATATGCATTAAGGATCTGAACATATGATCTTCCACCAAGTAAACCAATTAGCATCAACTACAAGGAGTAATCAACACTACTAGCAACCCACAGGCACCAATTTGTGGTTTGGATACAAGATTGGATACAAGAGATGAACTAGGGTTTTGAGAAGAGATGGTGCTGGCGAAGATGTTGATGGAGATTGACCCCCTCCCGATGAGAGGATCGTTGGTGATGACGATGGTGATGATTTCCCCCTCCCGGAGGGAAGTGTCCTCGGCATAACAGCTCTGTCGGAGCTCTAGATTGGTTCTGCCAAGGTTCCGCCTCGTGGCGGCGGAGTTTCATCCCGTAAGCTTGCCCACGATTTTTTCCAGGGTAAAAGCCTTCATATAGCAGAAGATGGACACCGGAGGGCCACCAGGGGGCCCAGGAGACAGGGGCGCGCCCCCCAGTCCCCCACCCTCCTGGCCAGGGTGTGGGCCCCTTGAGGTGTTTCTTCTGCTCAATAATTCTTATTAATTCCAAAAAATAAGTTTCGTGGAGTTTCAGGATTTTTGGAGCAGTGCAGAATAGGTTTCCAATGTTTGCTCCTTTTCCAACCAGAATTCCAGCTGCTGGCACTCCCCCTCTTCATGGTAAACCTTGTAAAATAATAGAGAATAGCCATAAGTATTGAGATATAATGTGTAATAACAGCCCATAATGCAATAAATATTGATATAAAAGCATGATGCAAAATGGACGTATCATCTGACGGCAGATCCAAGTCATGCTCGTCACGACTGTTTGGCGTACCTAGCATGGGCTCGAATCCGTCGAAGATCAAGTCTCCGCAGACATCGGCAGTATAGTTCAGGCTTCCAAACCTGACTTGCTGGCCAAGGGCGTAGCTATCGATCTGCTCTAGGTGCCCAAGCAAGTTGGCCCGCAGTACGAAGCTGCCGAATACAAAGATCTTTCCAATAAGGAAAACCTCCCCCTGGAACGCGTCATTGAAGATGATTGTAGGAGCCATCAGTGGAACTCTCAATGAAAGCACCAATGTCGGTGTCAAAACTGGTGGATCTCGGGTAGGGGGTCCCGAACTGTGCGTCTAAGGCTAATGGTAATAGGAGGCAGGGGACGCGATGTTTTACCCAGGTTCGGGCCCTCTCGATGGAGGTAATACCCTACTTCCTACTTGATTGATCTTGATGATATGAGTATTACTAGAGTTGATCTACCATGAGATCGTAGAGGCTAAACCCTAGGTGCTAGCCTATGATTATGATTGTTGTTTTCCTACGGACTAAACCCTCTGGTTTATATAGGCACCGGAGGGGGCTAGGGTTACACATAGTCGGTTACAGAGAAGGAGATCAACATATCCGAATTGCAAAGCTCGCCTTCCATGCAAAGGAGAGTCCCATCCGGACACGGGACGAAGTCTTCAATCTTGTATCTTCATAGTCCAACAGTCCGGCCAAAGTATATAGTCCGGCTGTCCGAGGAACCCTTAATCCCGAACTCCCTCAGCCGGGTCGTCCGGGACATGGATGGACTCGGAGTCCGGAGACGGCTTGACGGACGGCTTGTGCAGGTGCTCGAGGGAGATGCTTGACGGGATGGACTGCCGGGACGAGGCAATCTTGGCGAGCGTGTCGGCTGCCTCATTCTCCGCGCGCGGGACATGGAGGAACTCGCAGCCCTTGAAGGATCCGGACAGCTTCTAGACGAGGAAGCGATACCTTGCCATGTTGGAGTCGCGGGTGTCCTACTCGCCGGAGCACTGTTGCACCACCAGATCCGAGTCGCTGTAGCACAGGATGTGTCGGATGCTGAGTTCCTTGGCAAGCCGGAGGCCGTGCACAAGGGCTTCGTACTCGGCGACGTTGTTGGAGGCGGCGAAGTGGATCTGGAGTGCGTAGCAAAGTCGGTCGCCCTTCGGGGAAGACAGCACAATGCCGGCCCCTAGGCCGAGACGCATCTTAGAGCCGTCGAAGTGCATGCGCCAGTGTGTCGAGTCCGGTGGCGGCGGCAGGTACTGGGTCTCGGTCCAGTCAACGAGGAAGTTGGCCAGGGCCTGGGACTTGATCATGATGCGGGGCTCATAGAGGATGGTGTGGCCGGCTAGCTCGAGCGCCCACTTGGCGACCTGGCCAGAGGCGTCCTGGCACCCGATGATCTCACCGAGGGGGGTCATGCTGACCATGGTGACAACATGCTCTTGGAAGTACTGCTTCAGTTTCTTGGCAGTGAAGTACACGCCGTAACACATCTTCTGGTAGTGCGGGTAGTTCTCCTTGGAGGCGGAGAGCACCTCGCTCAGGTAGTAGACCGGGCGCTAGACGGCTTGAACCTTGCCCTTCTCTGGTCGCTCGACCACCAGCACCGTGCTGACCGACCGTGAGGTCGCGGCAATATAGAGCAACAGCGGCTCCTTCTCGGCTGGCGCAGCAGGACTGGTGCGGTGGAGAGCATGCGTTTGAGGTCCCGGAAGGCCTCGTCCACCTGGTCATTCCAATCGAACGGCATCGTCTTCTTCATCAGCTGGTACAGGGGCAAGGCCCTCTTGCCCAGCCGGCTGAGAACCCGACTGACCGAGGCCAAGCAGCCGGTGAATTTCTGGACATCGCGCAGCCGAGCCGGCTTGCGCAATTGCTTGATGGCCTTGATCTTCTCCGGGTTCGCCTTAATGCCACGCTCCGAGATGAGGAAGTCGAGTAGCTTTCCGGCCGGGACACCGAAAACGCACTTCTCCGGGTTGAGCTTGACTTTGTATTCGCGCAGGTTGGCGAATGTTTCCTTCAGGTCGTCGAGGAGCATGAGGTGCTGCTTGGTCTTCACCATGATGTCGTCCATGTAAACGTGGATGTTGCGGCCGAGTTGTGACAGCAAGCATTTTTGCATGCAGCGCTGGAAGGTGGCGCCGTCGTTCTTCAGGCCGAACGACATGGTGATGTAGCAATACGCCCCAAAGGGCATGATGAAGGACGTCTTCAGGGCATCGGCCGGGTCCAGCTTGATCTAGTGGTAGCCGGAGTAAGCATCCAGGAAGGACAGGAGCTCGCACCCGGCGGTCGAGTCAATGACTTGGTCGATCTGCGGGAGGGTGAACGGATCCTTGGGACATGCCTTGTTCAGGCCGGTGTAGTCAACGCACATGCGCCACATCTTGTTCTTCTTCAGGATGAGGATTGGGTTGGCCAGCCACTCGGGGTGGAACACTTCCATGATGAAGCCGGCCGCCAAGAGCTTGGCGACTTCTTCACCGATGGTTCTTCTCTTCTCTTCAGAGAAACGTCGTAAGGATTGGCGGACAGGCTTGGCGTCTTTGCGGACGTGGAGTTTGTGCTCGGCGTACTTCCTCGGGATACCCGGCATGTCCTTTGGGGTCCATGCAAAAATATCCCGATTCTCACGGAAGAAGTCGATGAGCTCGCCTTCCTATTTGCTGTCGAGGCGGGTGCCTATGACAACGTACTTGCTGCAGCTGGGGTCTTCTGGGTTTAGCTTCACTTTCTTGGTCTCCTTGGAGGGCTTGAAGGCGGCCTCGTCAGCCGGCTCCTCGGCCGGGATCAGCGCGGCTGATGTCTCGCTAGCCAGGGCGACGATCCGGTCGAGATGGCGCCGCTCCCCGGCTATGACCAGCGACTCGGCCAGCTTGGCGCCGTCTCGGGCGCACTCCAGGGACTTGCAGTAGTCGTCGGTGATGGTGATGAGGCCCTTCGGACCCGGTAGCTTCATCTTCAGGTATGCGTAGTGGGGATCTGGCAAGCACGGGTCGGCCCAGCAATGTGTGGTACGTGCTAGACAAGTCCACCACCTCGAACCAGATCGGTTCGCGCCGGAAATGATTGTTGTCGCCGAACAGGACGTCGAGCCGGACCCGGCCAATGGGAGAGCAGGAGAGGCCGGGAACGATGCCGTGGAAGATCATCCGGGTTGGCTCCAGGTCCTTGGCCTCAAGGCCGAGTTTGGTCATGGTGTCGCGGTAGAGGATGTTGATGTCGTTGCTGCCGTCGATGAGGACTCGGGAAAACTTGCATGTGCACCGGGGTGCGACGATGATGGGGTTGAGGACGAGGGCGTAGCCACCCGGATTCGGCATGACAGCCGGGTGGTCTTCCCGGGTCCATGTGACCGGGCGGTCCGACCAGTGCATGTACTTCACCTTGGCCGGGACAACGGTGTTCACCTCCTGCCGAAGGAGGCGCTCGCTGCGCTTGTCGTCGCTGAGGCTGGTGAAGACGATGTAGGCTGCGTTCTGGTCTGGGTAGGCGTCATCGCGCATCGTGCCACCGGCTGGGGGCGGCCGTGGAGGCGGAGGTGGCTGACCCACGCCCGGAGCCGGAGTCGGAGCACTACTAGGGAAAAGGCTAGCAGCAGCGCAGGTTTTAGATGTATCAGTAGCGCGGGTACCCGCGCTACTAATACGGCGCTACAGCTAACTCATAGCAGTAGCGCGTGAGCACCCGCGCTACTGCTACACAAGTGTAGCAGCAGCGCGGTTAGGGGAAGCTCGCTACCGCTAGTAGCGCTAGCGCTCTTTGGCTGGACGCGCTACTGCTATTGAGGCGCTGCTGCTAACTTTTGTACACTTGCTACTGCTAATTTAAGTAGTTTTTTTTGGCATATTTGTTTTGTATTTGAACCGGCTTTTTAGGAGAATCTTTAGCACATAGAAATGTCATCATGATACACATACAAATGCCTGCGAGACCACAAATGTAATCATAGCATGTACATACAAATAGTCTCTTCATAATCATCATCCAACACAAAGTGATATCTTGTCATCATCTCGAAAATAGCAATACATGCAAGTCTCGAATACTTGCAACTACAACAACGTCATCCATCTAAACAAAGGTATACGCAAGAAGTGCTATCACTATGAGTGAGAGCGGAACCATGCAGTACATGAGGTGGCGGTTACGAGTCCTCTCTCGCGCTAGCGTGAACCTCAAGTAACTAGCTTCTCCTTCTTGTCTGCTTTTGAAGCCTTTATGGCTGGCGCCCGTGAACCCATTCACTTGCGCCTGACACTCATGCCACTCGTTGTACACCCCCGGAACCTTCCCTTTGTACACGACATAGCATTTCCATCTCGCCATCAAGAAACTAGGTACCTGTTAGAGATGCATGTTCATGAAGAGGATGTACAATCATATATATGCAACAAAATATACTAGAGCAACACCAAAAAAGAAAGGTTAGCAACTAGATGCAACATATACAGTACGCAAATTAATTAACTAGAGGTACGCAGGTCATCGTACGCAAACTAACAAAGTAGCGTTACGCAAGTTCGGCAGGGACCGTGGACATCACAAAGTTTCATCGCTACAAAAAGTATACAAGTTCAACCGACACATATCATCATCATCGGCATCATAAATCACTAGAAGTTCCATCCTTCCATATCATCGAGGACGAACCCTAGCTTCTTGAACGGCGTGAGGTCTAGACGTTGCATGCCTATGCGAGTTCGGACGTCAGTTCGCGATATAGGGCCGTGGTGGAACATCCCCTTCTCATCGACGACTTCTTTCATGATGATCGTCGCAATGTCGCTTTGGATGCGAAAGAAGTCATCTCTAAGTTTATAATTCGCTTCTCCATGAGATTCTAGCCACTTGTGGATATGATCATCATTTCTGCTGTTAATGCGAAGCTTTTGGTGATCCGTGTTGAACTGAATCATGAGATGGACGATGTAGAATCCATCCTTCTTGCTTGGTTTTGGGACATGGATGCAGGAGAAGTTAGTTTTATGCGCGAAACCCATCTTCTTGTTCCTTTGTTTCTTGATATGCACGTGGCCACCTCTAAAGCTGAAGCCTTGGAGAGCATCATCTAGAATATTCATTATGTGGGTGTAGTCCTTTTTCTCGTAGTCTCTGGAAGGGTCAAAATACACGGCGTGGGAGACTTGCGGGTAAAGAACGATAAGGACGGCGCGCCCGTTGCTGCGGGGAAAAGACACCTCAAATTATTCCCCATATGAGAGAGAAGGAATGATTGAAATGTACGAAAGGGTTGTCCGGAACTGACTTACTTTGGATGATAAGGCACGAGGACAATTTCCCGGTCCTTATTCTGTACCATGAAGTTTTGGAGGTACTCCCTAGCAGTTTCACGCTCAAAGTCGCCGAGACTCAAGAAAGACTCGTGCATGTAGTACGGATCCGCCACACAGATTTGCGAGACTTCTTCACTCTTCATGACGGAGCTCATATGTAGCGCAAAAAGGCGGACGATAGTAAAATCAAGCCGCCTTGTTAGAAACATCTCAAAGATATGGTCAAACCGCAGGAAGAACACCTCCGCGGGCCGTGTGTCGACGTAGCACTTCCCCTCAGGCACACGAGCCGCGTATGTCGGATATCCTGGATCCTTTGAGGCTAGTAGGCTTTTCTCAGTCGACAGCACATGGTCGTGCAGTCTCCTGAGATCCCCTGATAGTGCCTCCAGCGGTTTCGGCGGTAGCATCGGCTCGCCCGTGAGATGGAACATGACCGCACCTTTCACGGGTACACGCTCTTCAGAATGCATCGTCTGGCTGCTGTGTGCTCTGGCTTGTTTGGAGGCAGTTACCTTCCCCGATCTCTTCCTCTCCTTTTTCTTGGGCACACCTTCCAGACCCTTCCTTAACCCCTGCCCAAGTGTTCCCGGGCTAAGTACTGTACGACCCTCGCGCCCGGCTAGTTGAGCCTGTGTTGAGGCGGCATCTTCAGGCGTGTCCTGTGAGGATTTCATGAAGAGAGACTTTTTGCAATCCATGGTACGGCCCTGCCCGGGCATATCATCCATATCCTCATTAGCAAGCTGATAGCCCGATTCGTCATATGGTTGACTCATCATATCTATGTCACAGTCATACGCGTTTGTATTGAGGTAATCCATAGGGTCGACCTCCGTCTCATCATCCATTCTCTGTTCTACAGGAGAAATTACATCAGCCAGTACTATTGCACCCCCTTCATCATGTCGTCCGCCGCTCTCACCCGGCACTACTACAGGAGCTGGTAATTGCGTAGGTGGGGTGGTGGTCTCCGCACATGCTTGTTGATGTGTGGTAGTTATTGGTGTGCTCTCGGCCGGCTCCAGACGAATAAGATTCTTCGGCCATAGCAGCACCCAACCCTTGCAGCGTCCAATCCGCGGCGGGGTCTCGTCGTCCGCTCCCACATGCTGTACTGGAGGAGGCAAATCCTCGTGCCCCGATTTCACACTGGTCAAGCTAACCCTGAAGTGCCCAGCGGGGATCGGCTGGTTGTGGAATGTGCGTTGAGAGGGGTCCATTATCATCCCCTTTCCCACGTCCACCTTCTGGCCTTTGATCAAGTAGAGTATGGTGCATGGGGTTTCTTTCGCCTGCAAACACATATGTCTGTGGTGTAAAACAACCGAAAGGCAACAAAAATGGAATATTATCTATATATATATATGTTGGTGCGACATGTAATTACCGTGACGGCGTCGAGCTCAGCCAAAGACGAAGGCCCACCTAGCGCGCCTGAGACTGAGGACGGGCTGCTATGAGCGGGAGCGGCTGCGAGAGGAGGCCCGGTTGCTTGAGCAAGTGATGGTGCGATGGTGTTGTTGTTCATGGAGTTGCTCGCGACGAAACTGGGCATCGGGAAATCATGTACCGTCTTGTCTGGATTTTCCTTCGCCCAGTTGATGATAACTGGAACCAAGTTAGTAGCGAAATCATTTCTGCAGGCAGTTACAGCTGCATTGACTGCCTGCTGTAGCAACTCATATTTGTCCTCGGCTGCTTTTTTCGCGTCCTCAGCTGCTTTTTTCTCGACCGCAAGCTTCACCTTTGCATCGATGTCCGCCTGACTAAACTTCTTTTTCTGCTTCTTGGCCTCCGGGCCGTCGTTGTAAAACACCTTCCACGTGGCGCCGTCTCCAGCGCCGTGCACACGACCATATTGCGGCCGCTGGTCCAACGGGAGTCCCTTAAGTTCGTTCAAGGCCCGGTTGAGAGGGGTGTCCCACTTGGGCCTCATCGGAGAAGTAGGGCTTTCGGCTGCAAGCCGGTGTTGCTTCTCCAGTAGTCTAATCAATTTCCTCGTGATCTTGTCCGTGTAAAAAACCTTTTTCTCCTTGTCCCACTTGTAGCGGGCCCTGATGAAGTCATGCTCCAAGGGGTTGGTGAACTTCGCGAAGGGGTCTGGGAGACCCGCGGCTTCACGTTCCGCGTCCTCCTTATCCCATATGGGCCTTTTACCGAGGTAGCCACGGCTTCCGAGGCGATGCTTCCCCGTGTTCCTTTGCTGAAGGCTTTTGAATTTCGCAGCCTTAGCCTTGGCTGCCTCGGTAGCGCAAGTGTCCTTGAACTTTTCGAACTCCTCTTCCGTAAGTGTCGGATTTTCCTCCAGAATCTTGGACAGGGGTTCATCAGCCTCAATAGCTCGTTTCACCCTCCCTTTCCAGGAGGCCAAATCATTGCTGAACATGCCCATGGCGTGATTGTTAATCTTTTTCATCTTCGGATCATCCCACGGTTGTTCTATGTTATCATCCCGGTCGGGGAACTTGAATCTCTTGTGCAACTTCGTTAGGAGCAACTGCGTCAAATGTTCTTTACTCCTTAAGTCATCGTCGTTGATGCTCGCGCATTCCCGTAGGATGCATCCTACTTGGTTCCCATAGCACTTGCGAGGTTCTTCCGGCTCTAACGGCTCAAACTTGCCAGGTGCCATCTTTGTGATCACAAGTCGTCCAATCCCTAGTTTGTTAGGTTTTCGTATCCTCTGCTTCTTATGCTTCCTCTTTTCGGTATCGGCATCGGGGCCGGTACCTTCCCCGCCGGTACCTTCCCCACCGGTCTCGGCGCCGCCATCGGTGCCGGCGCCGTCGGTGCCGGCGCCGTCGGTGTCGATGTCGGCGTCAGTACCATCATCGAGGCCGACCTGCAAACCTTGCTTAGCAGTCAAATAGTCGAGGTACTCTTGTTCACCCTCATAATCCATCTCGTCTGCATCTTGGTCAGAAGGCCCAGTTTCTTCGTTGTTCGACATGTTTCCTATGATTAAGTGGCCTCATTTATTTCTAAAAGTATGAATAAATGAGAAATGACATAAAAAGAAATCTATGTGCCAGCACTCGATATGCCAACTATGTAGCACAAATCATGCCTTTATTCACGGGAAATTTCGGCATGACCTTTGCTAAAAAATGGACATATCGAGCGCCTGAAATTCACCGAAACTGAAATGAATCAACATTCCGGCGTAACATAGTCCACTCGGATCATTTTCCAAACATGACATGTCCAAAACATGACATATGCACATATCACATGTCCAGTTCAAATTTCCATATAAATTCAGCTAATTTTGAAACCTAGCTAAATTCATAACTAAATAGATAACCTAATTAATTAACATGAAGAACCCTAGCAGAGAGGGGGGGGTTTACAGAGAGTGCAGGGGCGAGGAGGCAGGCCCGACGACGGCCGGCAGGGGAGAGGAGGGAGGCGAGGGCCGACGGGTCGGGGGCGAGCGCGCCGGGGTCGGGGGCGAGCGCCGGCGCCGGAGTCGGGGGTGAGCGGCTGGGTCGGGGGCAAGCAGCGTGATCGGGGGCTAGCGCCGACGCCGGAGTCGGGGTCGAGGGTCGGGACGGGGGCGAGCGCCGGGGCTAGTGCCGGCGCCGGCGGAGTCGGGGGCGAGCGCGGGGGCCGATTCGGGCGCGGCGGAGCGACGGGGGAGAGAGAGTGGGGATTTGGGGGGAAATGGCGGGATGAAGCAGGGCGAGTGAGAATTTTGGGTTAAGTGAACGTAGCAGTAGCGCGTTATGTCAAAACGCGCTGCTACTAAATTCTGTAGCTGCAGCGGTTTCGGAGAAACGCGCTACTACTATGATCTGTAGCTGCAGCGGTTTATGAGAAACTCGCTACTACTATGATCTGTAGCTGCAGCGGTTTATGAGAAACACGCTACTACTAAGATCTGTAGCTGCAGCGGTTTTGTAGAAACGCGCTGCTACTGCCGTCGCTACTGTCAGTTTTCCTTTTTCTTTTCCTTTATTTTATCCCACTTTTATTTCCCGAGGGCAGTGAACGAAGGGAGGCGATATATATTGCATCATTTGATGGTTAAATATGTATGCAAAATAGGAACATATATATTACACATCATTGGACCCATGCATAATAATGGCTAAGTGTGTATACAAAATAGGAACATATATATATTACACATCATTGGACCCATAACATACGTTTCCTCAGTGTTGACGTTTTCGTTTTTGAGTCAGCTTCTTTCCCTTCTTGTTCATCAAAGAATAATTGAGCCCCTCATTGTGACTTTGCCTTTTCCATGGAGTACGATTTTTCTTAGGTAATGTAGTATTAATTCTTCTTTTGACGTATACTTCATCATCATCGTCATCTTCCCTCATTGGGTTGCCGTACTGATCATAGTCTTCCTCGTTGGCGACTCCATCCATTCCAATGATGTTCCTTTTGCCTCTCCTCATGACAACACGGCTGGGATTGCGCGGGTTAGTTATGAAGAAGCATTGTGTCACGTGCTTAGCGTGTACCCATGGCTCGTTTTTTGCGATAGCGTTCATGGTAGCGCTCTTGGCGTCGGGTATAGTCATGGTAGTGAACATCCGGCTTTCTCTTTCGACATTCTTAGCCCATCTGACACGGAACATCGTCGTGTTGTGCAGTCCAGAGTAGTCAAGCTCCCAGATCTCCTCGACCCTTCCATAAAATCGTTCAGTTGTGCCGTTGTCGCTGCCGGTCATGCATTCCATCGTCACCCCTGAGTTCTGATCATCACTGTCCATATCTTTTGCCTCCGTGTAGAACGTGTATCCGTTGATATCATATGCCTGATAGGTTACGAGGTTGGGCGAGGGGCCATGTGCTAAGGCGTATATGAGCAATCCGTCCTTAGAGCCCTCCTCCGGGGGATTAGCAATAATATGCTCTTTGAACCAATGCAGGAAAGTGGAGTTGTGCTCTCTAGTAACTTCGGCGTCCGTCCTGCATACCCCCCGGTCACGATACTTCTTTGCGATAATTTCTTTGTGCAGTGCCACGAAAGGATCTACCTCGTCTAGGTGTTGTAGCACTACCAAGTTTGCTCTGTCAAAGTCGCTGCGTCGATCTGAGTATGCCACGTGCAGTTCCCTGCGACCGTTGCAGTGACCATCTCCTTCGAGCCTCCCATCGTGCTTGTTAACGGGCAAACCAACACTAACACCAGGCGGCTGGTCTGCGCCATATAGAAAATTCTCACAGAAAGAGATGCACTCTTGTGCCAAATAGCCCTGGACGATGCTTCCATCCGGACGGGACATGTTACGAACGAATCCTTTGATGATCCCATTCATCCTCTCAAACGGCATCATGTTGTGCAGGAATGACGGCCCCAGGTCTATTATGTCATCCACAATATGGACACACAGATGCACCATCACGTCGAAGAACGCGGGCGGGAAGTACATCTCAAGCTCATTCAGTATCACAACGATCTCTTCCTGTAGCCTTTGGAGCTGCTTCACACTGATCGACTTTCGAGAGATGATGTCGAAAAAGTTGCAGAGACCAATAAGCGTGTCACGGACGTGCTTGTCCATTATCCCTCTAAGGGCAACAGGTAGTATCTGCGTCATCATCACATGACAGTGATGAGACTTCATCCCGCTGAACCTTTTCTTGTCCGTGTCTAGATATCTGCTTATCTTGCCACAGTAACCGGAACTAACTTTCACTCCGGTAAGGCACTTAAGGAATTGATTGATCTCAGCCTGACTTAAGGTGAAGCAAGAGGGGGGCAATAATCCTCTTTCTTTAATTTCTTGCCCTTCTTCTCCCGTGCCTCTGTCTCCGTCTCTGTCTCGTCTGACATTTTACGGGGCGGCATGTGCAGATCTTCCCTGATTTTCAAATCTTGCAAGTCTTTTCTTGCCTTCGGCCCATCCTTGGTCTTATCCGGCATGTTCATCAGTGTTGCGAGCAAGCTCTCAAGGACATTCTTACAGATATGCATTTGATCAAGGCAATGAGGTGTATCGAGTTTGTGCCAGTACTCCAAGTCCCAGAACACAGACCTCGTCTTCCATACCTTCAGCAGCGGCTCCGGCGCCTTTCTCATCGTCTTTCCCGGCGCGGGGCACTCCTTCCAGTTTTTCAACAGCTCATCGATTTCGGCACCGCTCCGCTTACGTGGAGGTCCTCGATGCTCAGCGTGACCATTGAATAGATCTCCACGGTTTCTCCACGGGTCGTCCTGTTCAAGCCATCTTCGATGCCCCATGTACACGATTTTCCCAGACCCGCCATCTTTCCTTGACGTTAGCTGCTGAGACGTTGTATCATCCATGCACCGCGTGCATCCGCAATATCCATGGCACACCTGGCCTGCCACATATCCGTAACCGAGATAGTCCTGCACTGTCGTGATCAGCGCGGCTCTCATGTTGAAATACTCACCTTTGCTGGCGTCCCATGTCTTGGCCGGTGTTTTCCATAACGTGTCTAACTCCTCTTGAAGTAGCCCCAGATACAAATTAATATTATTTCCTGGTTGTTTCGGCCCTTGAATAAGCATGCTCATGTGAATGTACTTCGATTTCATGCACAACCAGGGGGGAGGTTGTACATCCATACAAACACGGGCCATGTACTATGGTTGGTGTTCTGGTTGCCAAACGGATTCATGCCATCGGTACACGCGCCGAGCACGATGTTCCTTGCATCACATTCAAAATACCGATAGAAGCTGTTCAACGCTCTCCACTGGCTTCCATCCTTCACGTGTCTCAGCTTCGGATCATCTCCATCGTCGGGCTTCTTCCTCTCCGCGTGCCAGCGCATTAGCTTTGCTTCCTTGGGATCTACAAAATACCTCTGGAGACGGGGAGTGATCGGTAAGTACCATACAACTTTCTGGGGACATTTCTTCCCGGCCTTCTTGTATCGAGAAGCATTGCACACCGGACAGCTTGTTTTTTCCGCGTGCTCCTTCCGATAAATTATGCAATCGTTGATGCATGCATGGTATCTAACATGTGGCAGATCAAGAGGGCACACGATCTTCTTGGCCTCATCAACACTAGTAGGACATAGATTACCCGCGGGAAGAACATCCTTTAGGTACTTGAGATGCTCATCGAGGCTAGTGTCGGTCCATTTGTTTTTAGCCTTCGTCTTCAGGAGTTGGAGCGTGAAACTCAACCGGGTCACCTCAGGATTGCAACCATCATACAATGGAGTGTTCGAGTCTACCACCAGTTGCTCCAGCTTAGCCTCCTCTCTAGAAGCAGCTCTCTCAGTACTCGTCTCCTTGTGAAGCAATGCTTGAACATGAGGGTCCCGCACAATTGAACTTAGTACCGATGAACTCTGCTGCGTGGAGTCCATGTCGTTCTCTCCGCCGCCATGTCCGGCCCCTTCTCCTCCGCCATGTCCGGCCCCTTCTCCGCCGCCATGTCCGGCCTCTTCCCCGCCACCATTATCGATCATCTCTTCGTATTGCCCCGTGTCATTGCCTGCCCCGTCGGCATCCTCAACATCGTCATCCTCATCTTCAATTATCCACCGAGTATAGCCATCCATGAAACCAGTCATGAGCAGGTGCGCTTCGACACGACCATTGTCATGGGGGTCGAGCCAAACTATTCCTTTGCATTTTCGACACGGACATAAAACCTCTGTCCGGTTATTTTCTTTCATGTCCTGCACCGCCGACCGCAACCACCTGTCCACCATCGTTCCACTGACCATCGTCAACTCTGCACGGTAATAATAAAAAAATTGATTGTAAAAATGCATGCATGCATCAAAGTCATAAAAAATTTGGCATGACCTTCCCTAAAAATAGGACATATATGGATCTAGAGTTTGCCCGGAATTCGCCGAAACGGAAATAAATCGACATTTCGGCAAAACATAGGCAACTCAAAAGCACAATTTGGCGGCGTCAACTCATGCCACACACACAATTTCCACAAACATATCACACACACATAAACACATTTCCATTTTGCAAAAGCATGAAATTTTCATCACCTCTATCTCGATCGAGATCGAGCACACGGTGGAGATGATGTTGTAGGGAGATCAAAAGTGCACAAAGCTCTTCTTGACAAAGATAGATCTAGTTAGGGGGCAAATAGGTCACTTAACTAAATCCTACATCTACCTAGCTACCTAATTTGGGAGGAGACAACTTCAACTAGTGGAGGGGGAAGGAAAAAGAGAAAGGAGATGCATTAATGGAGGTGGTGTAGTTACGTAGGAGTAATGAAGAGAGAGAAGGTGGATAGAGAAGAGAGAGAGTAATGGGGAAGAAGTATTGAGAAGAAGAAGAGTGAGAGTGGGAGCATGTGGTGGAGGGAAGAGAGGAGAGGGGAGGTAGGGGGAAGGGAAAAGAGGAGGGGGAGGGGAGGGACGGGTGGGGAAAGGTGTTGGGTTGGTGCGGGTTAGCAGTAGCGCGGGAGAGAAAACACGATGCTGCTAAGCATTTAGCAGCAGCGCGCTTTGCGGTACGGCACTACTGCTAACTGGGACAAAAAATTGTGGCAATTTGAAACTTACCAGCAGCGATCTCGAAAAAAGCGCGCTACTACTACATACTTAGCAGTAGCGCTATTCTTGCGACCGCGCTACTGCTACTTAGAGTTAGGTGAACACCGCCGGTCGACATTTGTAGCAGCGCGTTTCTGGCCGAGCGCGCTGCTGCTAAATCCTTATCAGCAGCGAGTTTACGTAACACGCCTACAACTATTTAGCAGCAGCGCCCCATTTTGAACCGCGCTGCTGCTAAGATTCTGTGTATAGGCTTTTCCCTAGTAGTGGAGGAGGCGGGACGTCGCCCCTCATTATGCGCTTGTTGATGCCGCATTGTCGAAGCATGTGCGTGGACGGCTTTGCGCCGCTATGGTGCTTGTAGGGGGCATCGAGCATCTCTTCGAAGCTCATGGCGGGCTGCCACGCCATCTTGCCGGTCTGCCGGCGCTTGGCTGCCAGGTCGGCCGGGGGCTCGGTGGCCGCGACGAGCCGGTTGGCGTAGCGCTGAGCCCGTTGGTTGGCTTTGCGCTTGTTGTTCTGCTGGTTGTGCTACTGCCGGCTGCTTTCGCCGGGCGGCTTCGGAGGGGGAACCGGCTTCGCTTTCTCGGCTTCATCCAGCGCCACCTGGATCTTCATGGCGGAGTAAGCGTTGGCGTACTTGTCCGCCGTCACCATGAGTGCGGCCATGGTGGCCGGCTCGGAGCACAAGAGCTTGTGCTTGACGAAGGTGCCATCTCGGCACCCATTGACGAAGTACTGGATTGCTTGAACCTCGTGCACACCTTCGCAGCTATTCCAGAGCTCGGTCCAGCGTGCGAGGTACTCACGGCTGGTTTCCGTTGGCCCCTGCATGCACATGGCGAGCTGGCTGGGCGGTCGGGTCATCGGTAAGTCCCCGTGAAGTTGTGGACGAAGGCCTGCTCAAAGTCCACCCACGTGTTGACGCTGCCCACCGGCAGACTGTTCAACCAGGTGCAGGCCGACCCTTGGAGCATAAGTGGCGTGTAGCGCACGGCGAGCCGGTGGTTGCCGCCTATGATGCCGATGGCAGTGGTGTAGTCGGTGAGCCAGTCCTCCGGCTTCATGGTTCCATTGTACTTGCGGGTGTCGCGGGGGAGCGTGAACCCTTTCGGAAAGGGCTCCTCTCGGATGCGTGGGCCGAAGCACGCCGGCCCGAGGGTGCCGCTCTCCTCCACCTCCATGGAGAAGGCGAGCCGGTCGAGGCGGTGGCGTGCGTCAGTGTCGTCGATGGCGCGTGTGCCGAGTCGGCTGGCGACCGGGCCATGGGGGGCCGGGTCGGTTGGAGCCGGATGCCGGCCGGGCTGGTCGGGTCCGCGTCGGTTTTCCGGGGCCGGCTCGTCGCCTAAGCCACCGGCGGCCGTCAGGGCCGGGTCGCGCCGGGTCCGGGTGCGGCAGGAGTGCGCCTCGCCAGGTGGTGAGGACGCCGTGTGCTAATGATCGCCGGGTTCGGCAGCGTGGGCGGAGCAGGATCCCGCCGGCTTGGCGAGCTGGTCGAGGCGGTCTTGCTGCGCGTTGGCCGCATCAAGGAGGTCGTTCATCCGCTTGATGCGCTCCCTCAGCTCCTCGCCTGTGAGCTGGTCCAGGCTGATTGCGGCCGCCTGAGCGGCGCTCATGTTCTTCGCGGGAGTCTCATAGATAGGCGGGATGGCGCCGAAGGTGCCGCCGATCGCACCGCCCCGGGCTCGCACGTCGGTGACCCGGCTCGGCTCGGCCGCGGTAGGCGTGAAGCTGTAGGCGGCGTTGCGCTCTAGCTGAGCGGAATCCAGGCGACATTGTGTGGCGGCGAGCATCTCGGTCAGGTCCAGTAGGTGCTGGCGGTTCTCCTCGAGCTGGGCCCGGGCCTCGGCGACGTTGGAGGCATCGATGTCGGTGCCGATGGCGGCGCGAAGGCTCTGCATCACGGCGCGCAACGGGTTGGGCGAGGCGGCCTGCTCTGCTGCGGCCTTGGCTTCGGTGGCCTTCCTTGCCGCGCTCAATGAGGACGAGGTGTCGGTGCCGGTGACGAAGACCTCCACATGGATGTCCATTGCCCCAGCGGGAATGCTGCCGCCGAGGGAGAGGGGGGAGTCGGAGAAGTCAAGTACCTCGCTGGGGTACTCATCGGCCGCAGGCGCATCGAAGATGCACAGTGCGGCAAAGGAGGCGGCGAGCGCGTCGATGACGTCGTCCTTCAGCATGACAGGCTCGTCGGAGTCGGAGAGGAGCCCCGTCTGAAGCATGCTTTCGGCCAGGACCTCGAGCTGCCCCACGGTGGGCGCCAACTATCGTGGTGGGCACACGGCAGATGCCATGGGATGGCTAAAAAGAGGAGGAGGCTCGAGAGCACTGGTGGGCTCCAGAGACGAGGTCGACATGAGCGAGCGTGGGACGCAAGACATACCCAGGTTCAGGGCTCTCTGGAGAGATAATACCCCTAGTCCTGCCGAGTGTGTTTTATATGTAACAGTACAGAGTTGCTCCTAGAGCTGTATGGAGGAAGAAGGGAGGCTGGCCAGGGCTTAGGCCGCTCCTTCTCCCTTTGTGTGTTCTACTGATCGGTTGGCTATTTTCCTGTGTGCTTGCCTGTATGTATGAGGGTTCCTGGGCGGTTTTATAGGCTAACCCCCCAGGGGTACAATGGTAATGCTACAAGGCCGTAGGGCCGGGTCCTCAGCGTCTGGGGACCCGGGGCTAGGACCCGCCGAGTGTCTGTGGTTCGTGGGGTTCCCCTAGGTAAGGGCCCCACTTGCCTAGGGGAACTTTTCGTCGTCTTATCAATCGTCAGGGAGTGGCCGAGTCGAGTCGGGTACAGTGGCGCTCCGTCAGGTTGCCGCTTGCTGGCATCAGCGGTGACGATGGGGGCACTGTTGCCATGCCGGCCCCGGTCAGCGGGTAGATGAGGGGCACTGTTGCCATGCTCCGGCTGACCAGAGGCATGGGCGGGGCACTGTTGCCTCGGTCATCGGTGGATGGAGACTCGTCCCATCGTACGACCTGGATGGGACGGGAGCTGACCGTGGCTGGGTTAAGGAACACGCCAAGGGTGGAGCTGGCTTGTTGAGGAAGTCTTGGCGTGTCGGGTTCGGCTGCCTTGAGCTGGTTGTTAGGGGCCGAGTCGAGGAGCTTGGCCGGGTCGAGGGGCTTGGCCGGGTTGAGCGACCCGGCCAAGCGCGGGACAGCTTGAGGGGCGATGCTGGCCCCGTTATTTTTGAAAAGGATTCGGGTTCCGTTGCCTGCCCGGGGTTCATCCCCCCGACAGTGGGGTGGACGAAATGAGTCGCCTTAATTAAGTTATCTTTAGCGGTAGTGTTGGTCGTCGACATATATCGAGTTCCATGTTCATGTCGCGGTAGTTGCGATTTTATTAGTGGCATTGGTTTGATTTGTCGGTGTGAGGTATAGATGAAACTAGGTTTTTGTCTTGTCTCATGTCGGGGGCTAGCGTGTAGGGGAGTGCGGTGGCTACTCTGGCTCAAAGTTCATCGGATTATTCATAATTTTCTAGGGAGCGCCACAGTTGCAATTGAAGAATTTACTTGCCTTTGTAACAAGAATGTCTAATATAATTTTAAGTATCGTAAGACAAATATTTGTTGCATTCTTTAATATAAAATAGATTTCCATTACTGTCATTTCAAAAACTAGATGATGCCCCGCACTTTGTTGTGGAACCATGTTAAGATAAGCATAAATAGGTCGTACAAAATATCTAAGACTAGTAGAAAAGAAAATGTAGGAGTGTTCTCGGTTTATATTTAAATAATAATAAAATATTTGAAGCATGTGACTAAAGGATGTATAAAGGGGGAAAACTTTTCGATTGAAGTTTCTTTTTGGGTCAACTTTTCGATTGAAGTTAATGTCATGTCATTTGTTAAGAAATTGTGAAGCATGAACTACTTAGATTTGCTCTAACACATATACCGTCCATGTCTACACAAAATTAATAGAATTGTTTTTTACTTATGATGGATTGGCTAGTAAAAGGAATGTAACTTGTTCATCCGCAAAAAAAATGTAATTATATGCATGGAATGTAATTTGCGACTACATGAATGACTTAGCAGAGTGTCATACAACATAGAGAGAGAAAAATAGCTACTCCCTCATATTTATGATAAGTTCGCAATTTTGAACCAAGGTTGTACTAATCTTTAACCTTAGTTTAAAATTGTGACACTTTTTTTTCTAAAATAAAACATCCTCTTTATTTATTAGTAATAATGGTTACATCGTCTATAAAAAAATTTACAATATCGTTTATAGGTTCCTCAAACCAATCCCTTGTCTCAGAAAATTTGGCTACTCTAGCAACTTCATGAGCTACTTTATTTTCCTTCCTATTACAGTGTTCAAATCTAACTAACAAAAAAATCACAAGCCAAAAAATAACAATCATCAAACACAGCTGCCGCCGCTCCCGCTGTATGTCCTCCATTCTTTGTCGTGTCAATTACTTCCATATTGTCGGAGTTAACAACAAGTCGGTTACTTCCCGCCTTTTGTGCAAGTAATAAGCCAAAACGTAGTGTCATGGCTTCTGCTGTTAAAAACATCTGCACACCAATCCATCTTCCAATTTCCTCCAACAATAAATCTTCCTTTATCATCTGTAAGTACAGCTCCCGTTGTGCCTCTAAGCATGTCTTGATCGAAAGAAGCATCGACATTTAATTTCACAAAACCTAGAGGGGGTCTTGTCCATCCCTCTATTTTATTTGTTGCCTTGGAGGATTGGGCAATAACATAGTTCGTCGTTATAGCATGGGCTCCCATCGAAATTTGGTATGCATCTTGGGTCTTCCCCTGATGAACTAGCGAACGTCTTTCCCACCATAAATACCAGGCTGTTATAGCGATCAGTTCGCGAACATTTTGTATGCCCACTATAGATAGCTCATGTTCTGGCATAAAAATTAGAAATTCAAGTATTGCCTCTCCCGCACGATCGACCGCACAGGCTTTTTTAATGGCTTCGTGCAATCCCAGTTTCTCCCACACCTCTTTTGCCTTTTGACATAAAAATAATAAGTGTTTAGTATCTTCATGCCCGTTCGAACATGATGGGTAGGTGGGCAAAACTTTCATATGTCTATTAGCAAGTGTAACACAACATGGGAGGGTTCCATGTAAGGTACGCCAAATAAAGATCTTCATTTTTGTTGGACAAGATAATTTCCAAATCTTGCTCCAAATAGTATTGACATTTATTCCTCCAATGCCATCTGAATGTTGCAATTTCCTCCCATGTTGTGTTTTCCATTCTCCAGATAAGCAGAATGAACCGTGAATAGTTCATTCTTTGTAAAGCTCCAAGCTATGAAATCCAACATGTCATACGTGGGGAGGGGGATCGTAAGCACCCTCTGGACATCAATGGGCCACAACGTTTGTCTTACCAAATCTTCAACCCAAAAATTGTTGATTGGATCTATAAGATCAGCAATTTTTGTTAGAAGCTGCCCTCTTTTAGGAGTGATAATTTTCCTATTTGCCCCATTCGGGATCCATGCATCTCTCCAGATATCAATATTCTGTCCATTACCAACTCTCCAAATATAAACTTTTCTGAGAGAATCTACTCCGTCCATAATGCTTTGCCACGTGAAAGAGGATCTTTTTTTCAAACTCGCATTCATTAAATCTCCATCTGGAAAATATTTAGCTCTCAAAATTGTAGCACATAGTGAATCAGGGTTATCAAGCAGGCGCCACGCTTGTTTGGCTAACAAGGCCAGATTGAAACAATGTATGTCTCGAAAACCCATTCCTCCTTAGTCTTTTGGTACACACATATTCCACCATGCCATTTAATGCATTCTCTTCTGATTGTCTTCGTCACCCCACCAAAAATGCGACATCGCGTCAATGATTCCTTTACAAATCTTTTTAGGAATTTTAAAGACGGACATTGCATAAGTTGGGATAGCTTGTACAACCGATTTGAGAAGGATTTCCTTTCCTCCTGCTGATAGCAACTTTTCCTTCCAACCACTGATTTTCATAACAATTCGGTCTATTAAGAATTGGAAACAATCACTTTTGTCCATACCCACATTTGAAGGCAGACCCAAATATTTGTCATTGAGAACTTCAGTCATAATGTTCAGAATAGTACATATATGCGCCTTATCTTCCACTTTCGTGTTGGGACTAAAAAATATACTAGATTTTTCAACACTCACCATTTGCCCCGATGCAGCACAATAAGCATCCAAAACTGCTTTCAGCGCCTCCGCGTTCATGGAATTAGCTTGCATCAAGATTAATAAATCGTCTGCAAATAGGAGATTTGAAATAGATGGGGCATCTCTGCTAACTTTAATTCCGGAAATACTTCTATTCTCCTCTGCATTAGCTAAGAGTGCAGTCAGGCCTTCCGTACATAACAAAAATAAATATGGGGAGAGAGGGTCCCCCTGCCTCAGTCCTCTAGATGGTTTGAAGCTCTCTGTTTCTTCCGTGTTAAAACGAACCCGATATTCCACCGAGGACACACATTGCATAATTAAATTCACCCAATCCTGCTGAAAGCCTAGTCTCAACATGATTTCCTTTAAAAAAGCCACTCCACTCGGTCATATGTTTTGTGCATATCCAGTTTGATTGCACACAGGCCCTCTTTACCGGTCCTTTTATTTTTTATTTTATGAAAACATTCGTAAGCCACTAAGATGTTATCTGTAATCATTCTTCCAGGCACAAAAGCACTTTGGGTAGGGCTAATAATATCTGGGAGGATTGTCTTCAGACGAGCAGCAATCATCTTTGAAATGACCTTATACACCACATTGCACAAACTGATTGGTCTAAATTGAGTTACCTTTTTCGAGGAGTTAACTTTTGGGATCATTACTATTGTAGTATCATTCCAACCATCAGGTATAGTACAGGTATTCACCGCTTGGAGAACCTCTTCAGTCAAATCATCCCCTAACATAGCCCAAAATCTCTTATAAAAATGGCATGAAGGCCATCTGGCCCCGGCGCCTTTAAATCACCAATGTCAAAAAGTGCCTTCCTAACCTCTTCAGCCGTGTAGGGGGCAAAGAGAGCCCTATTCATGTCATTCATTACTTTCCTTTTTACAAGGGAGAGGACCTCATGGTTCGGTTGATTAACTTCTGAAGTAAACAGGTTAGAAAAATACCCCAGAATATGATTCTTCATCTCCGTGTCTTTTACCCAAACCCCATTATCGTCAAGCAATTTTTTTATCTGATTCCTCTTCTTTCTAGCTGTTGCGGTGTTATGGAAAAAAGAAGTATTGCGCTCACCATGCAATAACCAGTTTGCTCGACCCCGTTGTAGCCAGTGTATCTCCTCTTGTTCCAATAAAATTTCAATCAATACAATAGTCTCCTTTTGACGTGCAAGAGAGGTAGCATTCACAGGCCCTCTCCGTAATTTTTCTAAATCTTTTTTTAGTTTGTTGATTCTTTTTTTCGGACCCTTAAGGATACCACGATCCCAAGTGTGCAAATCTGCATGTACCGCTCTTGTACGATCAGCGAGAGACGGCCCTATGCCCAACATCTTCGTTTTTCCCAAGCTGTACGTACAACTTCCGTAACCGTCTCTTCTTTCAGCCGTCGAGCTTCAAAATGTTTCCTTCGACTTTTTGAGCGGTCAAAAATATTATCGTCAAAATATTCCGTGTCTAAAATAATAGGGTGATGGTCTGAGTGTACATGTTCTTCGTTAATAACCGCCGCTCGAGGGAATTTATTCGCCCAATCCACATTACAGACCGCTCGATCTAGTCTTTCCCTGATTTCGCCGCTCCTCCATGTAAATAAGTCACCCATACATCCCATATCTGCTAGTCCACAATCTCCCAAACAATTACGAAAATCTCTCATCATCACATTTGGTCTCACATTCCCTCCCTCTTTCTCTGATGATAACAAAATTTCATTAAAATCTCCTAAAACTACCCATGGGTGATCGCCCTTCTTATACAAATTTCGAATATCATCCCATGACAAAGCACGGTCACTCCAGTTGGGGTGCCCATAAAAGCCTGTTAAACGCCACTGTACAGTATTCCCATTCATAAAAACAACATCAATAAAATTATTTGACACACAGTTCAACTCAACTTTATTCATATTCTGATAAAACTGCGACACTTATTTTGGATCGGAGGAACAACTTATTTTTTGAATTGTTTCGATTGCTTACCACATGTGTCACGTGGTAGGAACAACTTGTTTTTCTTTTTGCGAAACGGTAGTAGATAACAACTATTTAAATAGATGAACATAAAAGCCCATTGTGCGTTCTACACTGGGGGGCTTGCATTCCTTGACCCTAGGTATGGTACTTTGGAACAGTATGATTGGGCATCCAACGGTTTCGGGGACCAGATGATCTAAGTTCCTCGCCGAGACTTTTTCAAAGATCCAGTTTCTCTTTTGCTTTGGTTGATGCCCGATCGAGAGGAGTTGTTCCCTTTCTAGTTCGGTGCCATCACTGAATAAAGGCACATGACGCACTCGAGAAAAGCAAACTGAAAAAACCATACGTGCAAACAGTGAAAGGATACCCTTGCCACTGATTCTGGCTTTCCTCGGTAGGCCGGCGGCATCGTTGCCGTCCACGTCCTCGTTGCCGACGGCCACGTTGCCACCGGCAAAGCCCCACCCATTATCCCATGTGAGGCCGGCGGCCGGCAACCCCGACAAGGCGCACGACAGCACACACCACTCCTGGTGCTGACGGAAACCACGATTGCCACGGCAAAACAAGACAGCGAACCCTGGAGGAATAATCGCAAACATTCACCGGGATGCTACAACGGGGGAACACCTGTATTCCATTATATAAGTATATAATTTGTTGTCGTCTATAACAACACGCCATCACGAATCACCATGGCTCGGCCCATATCGGCCTTGACAAATTTCCTAAGGTGGTGGTCATCTACGCCGAGGCCGGCCGGCCGGCCGGGGTCGTCATCACCTATGATGGAACTCCACCCAGCAGGCAAGGGGCAAAATTAACAAGATTGTCGATAGCTTCGAGGACTGGACTGGCGGACATTGTGGATCAAACACATACAAAAGAACCAAGAAGAATGAATGAATAACTGCGACAGGCTAGCTCTTCATCGGGCCTTCCTCAAGGTCATCAAGTTCCGAGGACAGCGGAATGCCGCTCGTTCTCGACTTGAGGGGCACGTCCTCCCCGTCCAGCATGTCGCTCTTGTTCCGCGGGATCGCTGAGGTGGCCTTCTTCTCAGACTCCATGGCCCAGCTATAGACCACCATGCCCATGATGGCGAGCAGCATCCCGAGTATGTTCTTGATGGTGAGAGCCGAGTCGAACAGAACCCAGCCGAGGATCAGCACGCACACCGTTTTCATGTGGCCCAGGACCTGGAAAGAGGTTGCAGAGAACCGCCCGATGCAGAGGTACTGGCTCATGTTGCAGAAGACAGCCAAGGAGCATGAAAGCAGTATGAAGAACTGTAAAAGGGTTAACACAGGAGATAGTTAGAACGTACACAAGCTGTTTCCTGACAAAGCATTAAAAGCAGCACGAAGAGCTGCGTGATGATTAAAACAGAAAACATCACCACAAACTGCATTTATAACCACAAGCTAGAAGTATTGTTGTGGCTAACAGCAAACCGCAAGTCATATAATATAAATTACGCGTTTCTTAAGAAGGATGTTATACAAAACATACAAAACAAATAAGAGAAAAATCAGTGTTGTTACAGCTCCATGACAGGATCAGATGAATTGGAAAAGGAAATTCCAAACTTATTACAGAGGGGTACTGAGCAGTAGAGGAATGGAAAATGTCATAAATACAAATACTGAAGTTAACATTGGCACGAATCTATAGCAGAAGATACAAGGCATTGTTTCATTAACTGAAAATTATGTGGCAGGAGTGAGAACTTACAGTTGCTCCTGTTGAAAAACCGTAGTTCAATAGCCAACGCCCATTTAGGTAGTAATCCACAAAGGGACCCAGTATAATAAGTGACACTGCCTGTATTGGTGCAGTTTTGCTCAGCAGCTCGAATGACCCAATGTTGTACTTCTTCTGAAAGGAGCCAATTGTCTGGAACAAGAACAGGTATTGTCAGAACCCAAAACATAGTGGAATTTATTAAACTGCATAGGTGTTTTTATGGAACATAACTTGTAAACGGAAAAAAGGAATCCCGTTAGCTTTCAGTTTTAAAATGCAACCCTTCATCAACAATGTACTAACATCGCCCATGAAAAGTCCAAAATACATTCTCATCCCAAGATGTAGCAAGCCCAAAAGTAACCGCGGAATTTTAAAAGGATGTTCCACGATGTAAGGCAACAAAAGGCAAGAGAATACACATATCAGAGGATTCAAGAACTGTAAATCCACAGCTATATGATGTGATTTATTTATTTATTTTGAGAGATGATGTGATTTATTTACTCATGAAGCATACTGCAGGTTAACAATGAAAATGTTGGTTTTGGTTCCATGCTTTTAACAGGCATATCACACTGTTAGCATGAGATTTCTTTGTTGCACAGTTTTAACTGGGCACATTGGAAAATCCACACCAAGGCACAGTAACTACGACAACTCACAATAATGATGATACTCAGTTTTAAAAAAAAGAGCAATAATGATGATACAACAGTACTGCACCAGAAAGTGAAATCATTGAATGGGCAGAACCATACAATACCCAGCTACTGAATATTTGGCTTCTATAGGACATTGTTTCACCAAAGTACCTATGTTGCTCGTTATCAGCAAAACACCTTGGCGTTATCGTAATTGGCCAGACAACTTTCAAATAGTGGAAAAGTTATAACGACATACGAAAGTTGGCGTTATCGTCATTGGTCGTACAACTTCCAACTATTGTGAAAGTCATAACGACGTACGTAAATCTTAGGAAACATTTCCAATTATGGTATCTACTATGCCTAGTATTTAACTTTCTAAGTAAGCAGGAATCTAAAATGCACAAATTGTATCTAGACAGAGAAACTAAACTCACAATCTGTTGAAGCGACGTGCAGAACACAGCCACACAAGCGCAAATGAAGCCCTTAGCATTGACCTCCACATCGGTGACGGTGCAAATCCCGACGCCCGCTGCGACGACAACCACTGCCGATATAACCTTGGTTGTGTAGTGCTTGCTGTTGAGTACCCACTCCATCAAGCAAACCACCGGAATCATGCTCAATTTGGAGATCTGCAAAATCGCATAGTTTGCACACGTTCTTCAGCCACAGAACAAGGCCACGTATTCGTATTCATGGCGAATGGCCAATAGGCAGCAGCGCAGGCATAAAGGATGTTATACCTGATAGAAGCCGACAGAGTTGAGCATGAGGCTGAGGTTCATCCCGGTGATGGAGGCGTTGGCGACGAGCGAGAACCAGACGAGCTCCCAGAGGGGGACGTGCTTGGAGGCGGAGTAGCCGGTGGCCTTGGAAATCCACCCGACGAGCGCCGTGACGGTGAAGTGGAACCCGGTCAACGTGGTGGCTGCATTCGCGGAGGCGAGGGTAAACAAACAAAAACAAGAGCGCGTCAGTCGTCAGATCCGCCTGCGACAAGCCCCCCAAGGCGGCGGATCCAGATCTGGGAGAGAGCGAGGGGCGTACCGAAGGAGAAGGCGTAGCCGGCGGAGGACATGAGCTGCTTGTTGGCCATGATGAGGCCGACGGAGCTGACGACGTTCATCCCCCAGGCGCCGAGGTCGGACACCGCCGGCGGCTTCTTCTCG
The DNA here is from genome assembly GCF_018294505.1 of Triticum aestivum. NCBI lineage: Eukaryota > Viridiplantae > Streptophyta > Magnoliopsida > Poales > Poaceae > Triticum > Triticum aestivum. Next base: position 217,309,150 of record NC_057798.1, on the reverse strand, counting down.
GCCGGCTCCATGTCGCTCCTCCGCCCTCGCAGAGAGACCCGGTGGTGGAGGAGGGTAGCACGGTTCGTCTGGTCTCGGCTCGGCTGCGCTTGTGCCCCCGTCCTCGGTGCCTCACGCGGGACGGGCCGCCCGCTCGGTTATAAAGGAGATGGGAGGGGAGGCGAGAAGAAGCGTTGCCGCCTAGGCACGGAAGGGAGGGGAGTGTGCGGGGGGGTTTCGAATTGTGCTGCCGCAGTGGCGGAAACGTCAACGGGAAGCCGGTGAAAATCCTGCGATTTCCGGGAGGCGAGGTGGGTAAGAAGAGAGACGAGCCAACGAACGGCGGACGGGGAGTTGGGGGGGGGGGGGGGGGGGGGGGGAGGGAGGCGACGACAGGGACGAGGTGTTCTCGGCTCGACCAGTTGGACGGGTGGACGGGTGGATGGATCTCTTGTGCCTGCCCTTTTTCGCTTTCCTTGCAGCTTCGCCTCGTTTTTGCGCGTCGCGGCGCAGGATTCTCCTCGCTGCCCCGTTCAATTCAAAGCCGTCGCGACCGTTTCCGCCCCGCCGGTGCGGTAAAGCGACCCGGAGCGGCTAAATTTCGTGTTTTGATCTTTTTTCGATATAAATTCAGGATCTGACCTCGGTTTCGAAAATTTTCGAGATCTGACCCTTTCGCTATCTCCAGGGGTCCTGGCAGTAGGGTTAGACATGCTACCGCCAGGGACCCTGGCAGTAGGATGCGACAGAGGGCGACGGCCGCCGTTTGCCCGAGCTGACGTGGACAAGTAGCCTACCGTCAGGGACCCTGGCGGTAGCTTGTTAAACCTTACCGCCAGAACCCGTGGCGGTAAGGTGTGGCTGGGTTTTGCCTTCTAAAGTTTCTGTAACGAAATATCGAGGTGCCCTGGCGGGAGGTACGGTCGTCCTACCGCCAGGGTCCTTGACAGTAGGGTCCTGTGTTTTATGGTTTATAAGTTCAATTTTTTGCTTCTTTTCAAAAACAATATAGACCCTAAAATATGAGGTCACATTTTTTTTAGTTTCTTTTGTAAAGTTTTATCACATAGTTTCACAAAGATAGCAAAAAATGAGCTCACAAAGAAAGCCAACAAACGGTACAACAAGTTCTTAAGACAAGTTTTTACATTTTTTACAATTTTTGTTGATTGTTTGTTTTGTCACAAGTTTCACATATTTTCACAAATAGCAAAATATAAGCTCACATAATAATGAAGGTTCCAGATAGCAAATATCAAACAGTTTACACATAGATTCATAAGTAGGAAATATCAAATAGCAAACTTGTTCACATAGTTTGACAACCCCTACTAAAACAGAGATACATATGCAATCGACATGTTTATGGGGCGGACAAAACTCCCCCCCCCCCTCGTATGTTAGGCATGGCCGCGGAGACAGATACGACAGCGGATCCACCGGTTCTGGCGGAGGCGGAACGCTGGCCGGCATCCGACCGTTGATTATATCAAACGCCAATGCACTTGAGGGCGGCATCCTGGTTCTCTCCTCTGCATTGCTCTCGAAGTAGATCCTCCGGCCCAAATTGCACAGCTCCCAGTTGGAGTGCTGCTTGGCAGCTTCAATGGCCCCTTCCCGACGTTCTTGGGAGATAGTTGGATCTCCCTCCATCTCTGCAATCACTCTCTTCCACTCCTTCGCACTCTGCGCCCAACACTTCTGGTCATCGGAGATCCGTTCTGCCCTCTCGTGCCACCGCACTGCCCTCGTCTCCTGCAGGAACTCGTCTGAAAAAGCGGTCATCGGCTGCAGAAGCTCGGGGCAGGACTCGTACACGTACGGAAGTGGCAAGCCGGACGGGTCGTGTTGGAGATGAAGGGGTGATGATTGCGCCACTGTTGCAGACCTAAACATATGGATCAAATAAATAAAATTCATATATCAAGATGTGTCAAATGCAAAATCATACCATATCATATTTACTCCAACCAAATCCACTACTTGCATCATATATTTGTTTGTTTACTCCAATATGCATCATATCAACATGCTTACTAAAGAACTAAGAACTAAGAACTAAGATCTGCAACTACAATCATACCACTACTTACTAAAAAACTAAGAACTACAACTACAATCAAGCTAAAACAATCTTAAGAACTAAGAACTACAACTACAATCATACCACTACTTACTAAAGAACTAAGAACTACAACTACAATCAAGCTAAAACAATCTTAGATACAAAAAAATCCAATCTAAGTTCAAAAATATGAGGGATTTGAAGCAAATAATGCGTCGAATCGAAAGCAAGTTTGCAAAAACTAATTGGAAGGATCGGAGGAGCTTACGTTTCTCTCTTCGGGGCCATCTCAATCTGCAAAAACGGTGAAGAAACGCTGAAGATCCGAGGGGAAGAGTGGAGGAGATGAGATAGGGAGAGAGAGGGGCGAGTTGGGGAAGAAAAGATGAAACTGTCGACGGGGGGAGGGGGAGGGGCGCGGGGCGGGGTCTCAGACGAAATAACTGCCCGGATCCTACCGCCACGGGTCCTGGCGGTAGCATGTCTAACCCTACCGCCAGGACCCCTGGCGGTAAGGAAAAGGGTCAGATCTCGAAAATTTTCGGAATCGGGGTCAGATCCTGAATTTATATCGAAAAAGGGTCAAAACACCGAATTTAGCCACCCGGAGCCTCTCACTTTTCCATTTACCCCGTCGTACTACGGTAAAGGGCACAGTTCCTGCTCGACATTTCGTAGTACTACCTGTGTGACTTCACTGTTGTTGTTGTTTTTTTGGCCCGTGTACTTGTGCCGCAGTAGGGATATTGTGGGTACATACAAGAGAACAAAACTTATTCGAGAAAAAGGATAGGAAACTTGGGACTGCACCACCGAATGAACTACCTTTCCTGCAGTGGCAAGCAAGGGCGCGCGGAACTGGAAACTTTTCGTGTCAAGGTGGCATCGTGCAACAGGGAGCTGTACAATCACTTTCTTGATGTATAGTCGTCGTCGCCGCCGTGGTAGTCTACATTACATGTGTGTACACAGCCTCGAGATCCCTCCACCTCCGTGTACAGTGTGTTGTCTATGTGCGCTGCGCGTATGCCGGCCTGATACTCCAGTTGCTAAAGGAATAGCAGGATGGAATCATTATGAGTAGATTGTTAAGGTTGTCGATAAGTGGTGACCACTAAACCTGGGTGCACATTGCAGATTTTCCTCTTGTGTGTATGTGGTGGGCTTTCCACATTTAATCCTCTCCATGGGAACCGTCGTCGACGGGCCGATAGTGATTTGGCTGACCATTCGAAAGATGATCAGATGCCAGGACCAAATTAAGTTGGCAGTGCTTGTCAGATACTACTACTAGTAACAATCTGACGTGTGGCCCCACATGGCAGAACAATGCAGGTTCGGCACGCCAGGTCACCTTAATTTCTTCCGGTGATTGCTAGGCCACTGGGCCGTGGAAGTCGCTGGCAAGTTGGGATCGGGACATCTTTTGACCGAGGACCTTGCTTGCTGCACGTGTCACGGGACGGGGAGGCCAGTTCATTTGACTTGGCAGGTACAACATTCGCTAAGCAAAAGGTCACATGGCACATGCGTTGATGCATGGACAGATGGTGGCCAGTTCGAGGGATTCATGTCTGTCTGAGTGCCCGTCCCGTCGCGCAAATAAACAAGTTACTGCCATTGACCCGCAGGTCCGGCAATCACCGCCACTTTCCCCGAACAAAACTGACTAATGGCAAGAATATCTTGGCAGAATGGCGCAATCATTCTGGCGTCGTTGTAGTACGCATCGTGATGCCGGCGTTGCCGTCTCGGGGTGACGGGGAGACTCCGCGGCACCGACGAGCGCCCGGCTCTTGCCTTGGCCGGACTGGATTTGTTTAGGCGTAGGACGGGGACGGCGGTGTGCTGATGGGGCCGGCCCGCCGGCCAGGTCCCTCCCGGCCCGGCCGTTGGAGGAAGCAGGCAGGCTGGTTCGTTGGGCTGATAAGGTAGGTGCGGGGTGCGGACAAGGGGAGGTTTTGTCTCGTCTCACGTTCACGTTGCTGATCTTGGAGGGGCACGGGGCGTCTGCGAGTGTATGACAGCTGACGGCGATTGGTCGATCGCGATAGGAGGTCGACGGCGATTAGTTACGGTGCCGCCCGGACACGGTGGAGCAGTGCTAGTATTTGTGTTGGGCCATTTTTTTTAGAAGTTTTTTACTCATATCACGAATCAGTACAACGAAGTTGACCCTTACAAGCACACTGAAACGCAAACACAAAGGACCATGAACACCTAGAATATCCTAAAACAACCATAACACAAGAAGATCTCCAGAGCCCTATGTCATCATCCCTGAATCTTGAGAGAAGACCCCTGCAACAAAAGGATCTGCAACCAGTCGCAAGCAGGTCATCGTCTTCGACCACTGTACAATTGCCGCCACGCTGCTTCCTCCTTTCTTGACACCAGCGCTGAGAGGACATGGACATCAATCCAACACACCTGCAACAGTCGTCGCCATCTTTGACTTTGAGTACCGCGAAAAGTGTCCCTTCCGAAAGGAAGAGAACTCGAGTCATCCGACCGGTCCAGCACCACGACCGGGCCATCCGCCTGGACAAAGCAGGATCTTCCACCGGCATTAGCGCAGAGGAAGGAGAAGAACAACATCAGCAAATCATACCAACAAGGAAGAAGAAGGGTCTTCGTCTCCCTGCATCCATCGCCCATCTGAGAACCCAAACGGCCAGTGCCGATGGACCTCCAGCCACGATAGCCCGCGACCTCGATGAGATCCGGGGATCCCCAACCTCGCTGGCTCCTAGACGAAGGCAAAAGCCTCGCCTGACCGCGAATGGAGCCCGGAGAAACTTATTCCGACGCGACACCACTGCAACGGCCTCGACAGCGTCTCCCTCAACCCTAACCCTACCACACACCCACCTAGCGAACAGACATGAGGTTCCCCCTTCCTCCCGCCGTCGGAGCAGCCGACGGAGAGAGAGGGAACCGGAGGCGTCACCGGTGGCGCGCAAGGGCCTCGTCGCCTCCTGATCGCCTTGTGCGATCAGATCCTACTTTTCCGGGAGAGTCGTGTGGTATTTGTGTTGGGCCATTGATTGGTAAATGTTTACTTGTATATAAAAACATTGTTGGTTTTTAATTTTTTTGCGGGAAAAATTTCAATTTTATTTCACTTTCATGGCAGTACAAACGAACATAAAAAATAACAAAAATTAAATCCAGATCCGTAGACCATACAACGACGACTACATAAAGCGAGCCAAAGGTGCGCCGCCATCATCGCCCCTCCCTCGCCGGAGCTGGACAAAACTTGTTGTAGCAGACAGTCGGGAAGTCATCGTGCTAAAGTCCCACAGGACCAGCGCACCAGAACAACAACTGTGTCGTTGAAGAGTAGCATAGATCGAAAGGATCCAAACTAAAAACACACGAACATAGACAAACTACAACTAGATTCGAGCAAATCCACCAAGGATGGATCTACCGGAGACATACCTCCACACGCCCACCGGCAACGCTAGGCGGGGAGACCATTATTACATCTTCAGACAGCTGCCACCGTCTCGTCTTCCTAAGCAGGAGACAAACCCTAACAAAACTCGAAGAAAACATCTAAAACATAAGCCATCCTGCCAACAAGAGCCGAGATCCACCAACAAGAGCCGAGATCCCCCGCGCTGCCATGGCCCTAAGGCCACCGAAGGCGGACAGGCGGCGACGCTGACTGGAGGCAGAAGAACCCTAGATTTGCTTGGGGGGGAGGAAAACCATCGTTGATTAGCGAGTGTGCTAAGCTATAATCCCCATTAATTTTAAGCTTTTCGGTAGTTTACACTCTAAACCATCAAAATCACTCAAAACAAAATCATAAACATGTCATATGAGAACATTGGAGAAATACCATCAAACTACAATGATTCGCAGCAAGGCATAGCCTACTGCGTGGGAAGGGGCTGATGCCTTCCCAACCACCCAGGTTCAAGGTATGGTGCTTGCAATTCGAGCTTGTTGCACCAATTATACTGTAGGGACCTTCCTTACAGTCTTTCTGTAAAAAAACCACAACAATTCGAGCTAGGATTCCAGAAAACTGTTGTTTTTGAAAAGTTTCTAATACCTATCACAACTGTGGTTTTTTATTTCAAGAAACAACGGTGATAGATTGGTTAAAAATTAACTATGTTTATGATAGCTGGGGGCCATCCGCCAGGGCTACTGGCAGTAGATATAAATGCTATTGTAACGTGTGTGCCATGTGTAATTGTTAACTCTTAATCGGGTCTAGTATATACAACCAAACATCGCATAGTACATCAACCTAGCCCAACGCAAGCCACCAAACATCAGGGGAAAATTGTTTCCCTAGTGCCGCCAACTTATATGCAACCTACAAAGATATGTGTAGAACATGGTTCTTGACATGTATTCTCTCAACCAGGTCCAACTCAGTCACAAATGTGAAATAGCCCAAAGACTACGCAACCTATTAAACACCTCCATAATGCATGTCATGTCAATTTATAATTGGGAGCACAAGGATATTACGACGCCGCACGACTGTTTGATAAGACTAATTTTTTCTTGCGGAAAGGATCAGGTCGATTATAAAAGTTCATCGGAGGTGCAAAGCATCTCAAACATAATAAAAACTACATCGAGATTTCTATACCACCGAATGACCACTACTGCCGCCAGAACGAGTCATCAACGCGTCAATGTCGTCGCTCCTCTACCGTAGTCGGCTTGACCTTGTCGATGACAGCCGGAAACTCTTTGTGCACATGCCCTTAAGGACCAATGCTCTGGAGCCACAGTCATTTGTCGTTGAACCCTACATATATTTGATGTACCTGACACCAAATCTCACCACATGACGGTAAACCCTAACCCCACGTCAAGGAGACATCATGAATCTATGCCGGAGCTTCGTCGACTACGTCCAAATAGATGAACTCGAGGAGGACTGAAGCCCAAAAGACAAACTCGAAGAAGAAGTTGTTAGGGATCGTAGCAGAAATTTAAAATTTTCTACGCATCACCAAGATCAATCTATGGAGTCATCTAGCAACGAGAGAGAGGAGTGCATCTACATACCCTTGTAGATCGCGAGCGAAAGCGTTCAAGAGAACGGGGTTGATGGAGTCGTACTCGTCGTGATCCAAATCACCGATGATCCTAGCGCCGAACGGGCGGCACCTTCGCGTTCAACACACGTACGGAGCGGAGACGTCTCCTCCTTCTTGATCCAGCAAGGGGGAAGGAGAAGTTGATGGAGATCCAGCAGCACGACGGCGTGGTGGTGGAAGCAGCGGGATTCCAGCAGGGCTTCGCCAAGCGCTACTGGAGGAGGAAGAGGTGTCACGGGAGGGAGAGGGAGGCGCCAGGGCTTAGGGTGCGGCTGCCCTCCCTCCCCTCCACTATATATAGGGGCTAGGGGGCGCATGCCCCCTTGGACATCCCATCTAGAGGGGGGGCAGCGCCCCCCCGTGGCAATGTGCTGCCTCTTGAGCACTGCGTTGGATTTCCCCGAAGAGGAGAGGATGATGCAGCAAAGTAGCGTAAGTATTTCCCTTAGTTTTTGAGAACCAAGGTATCAATCCAGTAGGAGACCACGCACAAGTCCCTCGTACCTACACAAAACGATAGCTCCTCGCAACCAACGCGATTAGGCGTTGTCAATCCCTTCACGGTCACTTACGAGAGTGAGATCTGATAGAGATGATAAATAATATTTTTGGTATTTTTGGTATATAGATGCAAAGTGAAAAGTAAAAGGCAAAGTCAAAACAAATCAAGTAATAAAGTAATGGAGATTGATATGATGAGAATAGACCCGGGGGCCATAGGTTTCACTAGTGGCTTCTCTCAAGAGCATAGATATTCTACGGTGGGTGAACAAATTACTGTTGAGCAATTGACAGAATTGAGCATAGTTATGAGTATATCTAGGTATGATCATGTATATAGGCATCACGCCCGAGACAAGTAGATCGAAACGATTCTACATCTACTACTATTACTCCACTCATCGACCGCTATCCAGCATGCATCTAGAGTATTAAGTTAAAAACAGAGTAACGCCTTAAGCAGGATGACATGATGTAGAGGGATAAATTCATGCAATATGATAAAAAACCCATCTTGTTATCCTCGACGGCAACAATACAATACGTGCCTTGCTGCCCCCTTCTGTCACTGGGAAAGGACACCGCAAGATTGAACCCAAAGCTAAGCACTTCTCCCATTGCAAGAACTACCAATCTAGTTGGCCAAACCAAAAGGATAATTCGAAGAGACTTGCAAAGATAACTCAATCATACATAAAAGAATTCAGAGAAGATTCAAATATTGTTCATAGATAAACTGGATCATAAACCCACAATTCATCGGTCTCAACAAACACACCGCAAAAAGAAGATTACATCGAATAGATCTCCACGAGAGAGGGGGAGAACATTGTATTGAGATCCAAAAAGAGAGAAGAAGCCATCTAGCTACTAGCGATGGACCCGAAGGTCTGAAGTAAACTACTCACACTTCATCGGAGGGGCTATGGTGTTGATGTAGAAGCCCTCCGGGGTGGATGCCCCCTCCGGCGGAGCTCCGAAACAGGCCCCAAGATGGGATCTCGTGGATACATAAGGTTGCGGCGGTGGAATTAGGTTTTTGGCTCCTTGTCTGATCGTTTGGGGATACGTAGGTATATATAGGAGGAAGGAGTACGTCGGTGGAGCAACAGTGGGCCCACAAGGCAGGGGGGCGCGCCCTAGGGGGGGCGTCCCCCACCCTCGTGACCGCCTCTTTTGTTCCTTGGAGCAGGGTCCAAGTCTCCTGGATCACGTTCGGTGAGAAAATCACGTTCCCGAAGGTTTCATTCCGTTTGGACTCCGTTTGATATTTCGTTTCTTCGAAACACTGAAATAGGCAAAAAAAACAGCAATTCTGGGTTGGGCCTCCGGTTAATAGGTTAGTCCCAAAAATAATATAAAAGTGAAAAATAAAGCCCAATATAGTCCAAAACGGTAGATAAAGTAGCATGGCGCAAACAAAAATTATAGATACGTTGGAGACGTATCAGGCATCCCCAAGCTTAATTCCTGCTCGTCCTCGAGTAGGTAAATGATAAAAAAGAGAATTTTTGATGCGGAGTAATACTTTGGCATAATTTCAATGTAAATATTCTTAATTGTGGTATGAATATTCAGATCTAAAAGATCCAAGACAAAAGTTCATATTGACATAAAAATAATAATACTTCAAGCATACTAATCAAGGCAATCATGTCTTCTCAAAATAACATGGCCAAAGAAAGTTCATCCCTACAAAATCATATAGTTAGGCTATGCTTCATTTTCGTCACACAAAGATGTTCCCAACTTCTATACCCCCGATGACAAGCCAAGCAATTGTTTCATACTCAAATAATCTCAAACTTTTTCAACCTTCACGCAATACATGAGCGCGAGCCATGGATATAGCACTATGGGTGGAATAGAATATGATGATGGGGATTGTGTGGAGAATACAAAAAAGGAGAAAGTCTCACATTGACGAGGATAATCAACGGGCTATGGAGATGCCCATTAATTGATGTCAACATGAGGAGTAGGGATTGCCATGCAACGGATGCACTAGAGCTATGAATGCTCAACAAAAGAAAACTAGTGGGTGTGCATCCAACTCGCTTGCTCATGAAGACCTAGGGCATTTGAGGAAGCCCATCGTAGGAATATACAAGCCAAGTTCTATAATGAAAAATTCCCACTAGTATGAAAAGACAACTTATGAGACTCACAAAACAGAATCTGTCAAAAATAGAACAGTCTGTAGAAATCTATAACTAACGCAAACTTCTGGAACTCTAAAATTTCTACCAAAATAGGAAGTCCTGGACAATTTGTTTATTGAACAGAAGCAAAAAGAATCAACACAAAAGCACGTTTCTGTGATTTAACAAAATTATATTCGTGCGCGCAAAGTTTCTGTTTTTCAGCAGAATCAAATCAACTATCATCGTAGGTTATCCTATAGGTTCTACTTGGCACAAACACTAATTAAAAGATAAAACCACATCCAAACAGAAGCTAGATGGATTATTTATTCCTAAACATAAGCAAAAACAAAAAAACAAAAATAAAATTGGGTTGCCTCCCAACAAGCGCTATCGTTTAACGCCCCTAGCTAGGCATAAAAGTAAGGATAGATCTAGGTATTGCCATCTTTGGTAGGCAATCCATAAGTGGCTCTCATGATAGATTCATATGGTAATTTTATTTTCTTTCTAGGGAAGTGTTACATGCCCTTCTTTAAGGGAAATTGGAACCGAATATTCCCTTCCTTCATATCAATAATTGCACCAATCGTTCTAAGGAAAGGTCTACCAAGAATAATAAGACATGAAGGATTGCAATCTATATCAAGAACGATAAAATCTACGGGCACATAATTCCTATTTGCAACAATAAGAACATCATTAATTCTTCCCATAGGCTTTTTAATAGTGGAATCCGCAAGATGCAAGTTTAGAGAGCAATCATCAAAGTCATGGAAATCTAGCAAATCACACAAAGTTTTGGGAATAGTAGAGACACTAGCACCCAAATCACACAAAGCATGAAACTCATAATCTTTAATTTTAATTTTAGTAGTAGGTTCCCACTCATCATAGAGTTTTCTAGGGATAGAAACTTTCAACTTAAGTTTTTCTTCATAAGATTGCATCAAGGCATCAACAATGTGTTCGGTAAAGGCCTTATTTTGACTATAAGCATGAGGAGAATCTAGCACGGATTGCAACAAGGAAATACAACCAATTAAAGAGCAATTTCATAATTAAATTCCTTGAGATCCAAAATAGTGGGTTTAGCAACATCTAGATTTTTATTTCTTTCAGTCCCACTTTCATCAATTTCATCATCAAGATCTAGAAACTCTAAATTCTTAAAACGCCTTCTAGGTAAAGGAAGATCATCTTCAGTTTCATCAAGATTCATATTGCAAAACAAAGATTTAATGGGGGACACATCAATAACTTTTAGATCTTCATCTTGATTTTCATAGGAACTCGGTTTAGCGGCCATCTTATTGACTAAGGTAGCTTGCATATCCGAAATTTCGGCGGTCATCTTTTCAAGACGAGCAATTTGGGCTCTTATACCATCAAATTCTTTAGACATACCATCGAGTTCTTTAATCATATAACTCATAAAACTTTTTTGTTCCTTAAGCTCGTTTCTAAAGAAATTATTATGCTCAAATTGCAAAACCATAAACTTTCTGACATTGCTTTCGATCTCCTCTAGCCTTTTAAGGTGAAGATCACCAAATCTAGGTAGAGCCATCGCGACAAGCAAGCAAACTAACACACGAGCAAACAAACGGACGAGGAAAAAGGAAAACGGGAAAGAGAGGAGGAGATTGGGAAAGAGAGGGCGAATAAAACGGCAAGGGTGAAGTGGGGGAGAGGAAAATGAGAGGCAAATGGCAAATAATGTAATGCGAGAGATAGGGATTGTGATGGGTACTTGGTATAGTTGACTTGCTTGCGTGAGCCTCCCCGTCAACGGCGCTAGAAATTCTTCTTGCTACCCCTTGAGCACTGCGTTGGATTTCCCCGAAGAGGAGAGGATGATGCAGCAAAGTAGCGCAAGTCCCTCGTACCTACACAAGTCTCAGTTTTTGAGAACCAAGGTATCAATCCAGTAGGAGACCACGCACAAGTCCCTCGTACCTACACAAAACGATAGCTCCTCGCAACCAACGCGATTAGGGGTTGTCAATCCCTTCACGGTCACTTACAAGAGTGAGATCTGTTAGAGATGGTAAATAATATTTTTGGTATTTTTGGTATATAGATGCAAAGTGAAAAGTAAAAGGCAAAGTAAAAACAAATCAAGTAATAAAGTAATGGAGATTGATATGATGAGAATAGACCCGGGGGCCATAGGTTTCACTAGTGGCTTCTCTCAAGAGCATAGATATTCTACGGTGGGTGAACAAATTACTGTTGAGCAATTGACAGAATTGAGCATAGTTATGAGTATATCTAGGTATGATCATGTATATAGGCATCACGTCCGAGACAAGTAGATCGAAATGATTCTGCATCTACTACTATTACTCCACTCATCGACCGCTATCCATCATGCATCTAGAGTATTAAGTTAAAAATAGAGTAACACCTTAAGCAAGATGACATGATGTAGAGGGATAAATTCATGCAATATGATAAAAACCCCATCTTGTTATCCTCGATGGCAACAATACAATACGTGCCTTGCTGCCCCTTCTATCGCTGGGAAAGGACACTGCAAGATTGAACCCAAAGCTAAGCACTTCTCCCATTGCAAGAACTATCAATCTAGTTGGCCAAACCAAAAGGATAATTCGAAGAGACTTGCAAAGATAACTCAATCATACATAAAAGAATTCAGAGAAGATTCAAATATTGTTCATAGATAAACTGGATCATAAACCCACAATTCATCGGTCTCAACAAACACACCGCAAAAAGAAGATTACATCGAATAGATCTCCACGAGAGAGGGGGAGAACATTGTATTGAGATCCAAAAAGAGAGAAGAAGCCATCTAGCTACTAGCTATGGACCCGAAGGTCTGAATTAAACTACTCATACTTCATCGGAGGGGCTATGCTGTTGATGTAGAAGCCCTCCATGGTGGATGCCCCCTCCGGCGGAGCTCCAGAACAGGCCCCAAGATGGGATCTCGCGGATACAGAAGGTTGCGGCGGTGGAATTAGATTTTGGCTCCTTGTCTGATCGTTTGGGGATACGTAGGTATATATAGGAGGAAGGACTACGTCGGTGGAGCAACAGGGGGCCCACGAGGCAGGGGGCGTGTCCTAGGGGGGGGGCGCCCCCCACCCTCGTGACCGCCTCTTTTGTTCCTTGGAGCAGGGTCCAAGTCTCCTGGATCACGTTCGGTGAGAAAATCATGTTCCTGAAGGTTTCATTCTGTTTGGACTCCGTTTGATATTTCATTTATTCGAAACACTGAAATAGGCAAAAAAACAGCAATTTTGGGCTGGGCCTCTGGTTAATAGGTTAGTCCCAAAAATAATATAAAAGTGGAAAATAAAGCACAATATAGTCCAAAACAGTAGATAAAGTAGCATGGAGCAATCAAAAATTATAGATACGTTGGAGACGTATCACAACGACCCCCTTAGGGTTTCCAACCAGAGGGGCGCTGCTACGTCTTGAGCTTGCGTTGGTTTTCTTCGAAGAGGAGAGGGTGATGCAGCAAGTGTAGCGTAAGTATTTCCCTCAGTTTTGAGAACCAAGGTATCAATCCAGTAGGAGGCTCCTCAAAAGTCCCACACACCTACACAAACAAACTGAGAACTCGCAACCAACGCAATAAAGGGGTTGTCAATCCCTTCACGGCCACTTGCGAAAGTGAGATCTAATAAAGATAGAAAGATAAGATAAATATATTTTTGGTATTTTGTAATATAGATGCAAAAAGTAAAGATGCAAATAAAAGTAGATTGAAAGAAAATATGATAAGAGATAGACCCGGGGGCCATAGGTTTCACTAGAGGCTTCTCTCAAGATAGCATAAGTATTACGGTGGGCGAACAAATTACTGTCGAGCAATTGATAGAAAAGCGCATAGTTATGAGATTATCCAGGCATGATCTGTATATAGGCATCTCGTCCATAACAAGTAGACCGACTCCTGCCTGCATCTACTACTATTACTCCACACATTGACCGCTATTCAGCATGCATCTAGAGTATTAAGTTCATAAGAATAGAGTAACGCATTAAGCAAGATGACATGATGTAGAGGGATAAACTCATGCAAAATGATATAAACCCCATCTTGTTATCCTCGATGGCAACAATACAATACGTGCTTTGCAACCCTTTTTGTCACTGGGTAAGGACACCGCAAGATTGAACCCAAAGCTAAGCACTTCTCCCATGGCAAGAAAGACCAATCTAGTAGGCCAAACCAAACTGATAATTCGAAGAGACTTGCAAAGATAACTCAATCATACATAAAAGAATTCAGAGAAGATTCAAATATTATTATAGATAAACTTGATCATAAATCCACAATTCATCGGATCTCGACAAACACACCGCAAAAAGAGTTTACATCAAATAGATCTTCACAAGAGAGGGGGAGAGCATTGTATTGAGATCCAAAAAGAGAGAAGAAGCCATCTAGCTAATAACTATGGACCCGTAGGTCTGTGGTAAACTACTCACAACTCATCGGAGGGGCAAGGATGTTGATGTAGAAGCCCTCCGTGGTCGATTCCCCCTCCGGCAGAGTGCCGACGGAGGCTCCAAGATGGGATCTCGCGGATACAGAAGGTTACGACGGTGGAAATTGTGTTTCGTGGTGCCCCTGGATGTTTTCAGGGTACGTAGGTATATATAGGAGGAAGAAGTATGTCGGTGGCCGCCCGAGGGGCCCACGAGACAGGGGGGCGCGCCCTACAGGGGGGCGCGGCCTCCTATCTCGTGGGGGCCTCAGGTGCTTCTTGAATTGCACTCCAAGCTCTCCGGATCATGTTCGTTCCAAAAATCACGCTCCCGAAGGTTTCATTCCGTTTGGACTCCGTTTGATATTCCTTTTCTTCGAAACACTGAAATAGGCAAAAAATAGCAATTTGGGCTGGGCCTCCGGTTAGTAGGTTAGTCCCAAAAATGATATAAATGTGTAAAATAAAGCCCATAAACATCCAAAAGGGGTAATATAATAGCATGGAACAATAAAAAATTATAGATGCGTTGGAGACGTATCAAGCATCCCCAAGCTTAATTCCTGCTCGTCCTCGAGTAGGTAAATGATAAAAAAGAAATTTTTGATGTGGAATGCTACCTAGCATAATTCTCAATGTAATTTTCTTTATTGTGGCATGAATGTTCAGATCCAAATGATACAAAATAAAAGTTCATATTGACATAAGAAATAGTAATACTTCAAGCATACTAATCAACGTAATCATGTCTTCTCAAAGTAACATGGCTAAAGAAAGTTATCCCTACAAAATCATATAGTCTGGCTGTTGCTCTATCTTCATCACACAAAGTATTTAATCATGCACAACCCCGATGACAAGCCAAGCAATTGTTTCATACTTTAATAATCTCAAACTTTTTTAACTTTTACGCAATACATGAGCATGAGCCATGGACATAGCACTATATGTGGAATAGAATGGTGGTTGTGGAGAAGACAAAAAGGAGAAGATAGTCTCACATCAACTAGGCGTATCAACGTGCTATTGAGATGCCCATTAATAGATATCAATGTGAGTGAGTAGGGATTGCCATGCAATGGATGCACTAGAGCTATAAATATATGAAAGCTCAACGAAAGAAACTAAGTGCACTACAAAAAAAGACACATCTGTGACATTTTGGGCCAAACAAATTTTTTTCTGTCATACATATGACACTTCTATGACGATAATTGTGACAAAACCCGGTATCAGCATAGATGTGGTGGGCTCCTACTTCTATGACAAAAAATCATGACAGAAAATGTGCTTTTCATCCTGGGCGGGCCGGAGACGCAGCTGCATGACATTCTTTGGGCCGTCCATGACGGAAAAAACTATGGTAGAAGCGAGGGGGAGGAAAATTTCGGGGAGTTGCTAGTTACGGTGGGAGGTCGGGGGTGGAGCGATGCACGTTTGTCTCGTACGTACGTGCGTGTGTGCGAGGCGTTGGCTCTAACTGAACCCGAGCGAGGCGTTGGGCTCTAACTGAACCCGAACGATTGCACTGCAGGCTACGCGTTACTGAACCCGAGGGATCGATCGATGGCTGTTAACTGAACCCGATGGAGCAATTCCTTCGCTACTGCTGCTAACTAAAGCCGATTGTTTGGATGAACAGTGAGCGTTGCGGGGGGGGGGGGTTTGGATGAACAGTGAGCGGTGGCATTGCTTCTGGATGAACAGGAACCCGTGGTGTGGAGGGCTGGATGAACAATAGACGGTGGAGGGGTGGCCATGGAGGGGTGGTTGAACAGGACCCCGTGGTGTGGAGGGCTGGATGAACATTAGACGGTGGAGGGGTGGCCGTGGAGGGGTGGTTGAACAGGACCCCGTGGTGTGGAGGGCTAGATGAACAGTAGACGATGGAGGGGTGCCCGTGGAGGGGTGGTTGAACAGTAGCCGGTGGAGTAGCGCGCGGTGGAGGCTAGATGAACAGGAGCCCGTGGAGGCTGGAGGAGGTCGACGGTAGCCCGTGGAGGTGGAGGAGGTCGACGGTGGAGATGAACAGTATCCCGTGGAGTCCCGTTTTGCGGTACGCCACACCCCCTCCCCCCCATTTTGACCATAGCGCTCCAACACAAGTCCGTTTCGTCCGTTTTGCGGTACGCCACACCCCTCCCGATGAACAGGACCCCCGTTTCGACCGTAGGAGGTCCGTTTCGTCCTTTTTGCGGTACGCCACACCCCTCCCGATGAACAGAACCCCCGTTTCAACCGTAGGAGGTCTGTTTCCTCCATTTTGTGGTACGCCAGGCCCCTCCCAATCAACAGGACCCCCATTTCGACCGTAGGAGGTCCGTTTCCTCCGCTTTGTGGTATGCGCGAGTAGACGTTCGAGACCCCGCCCGTATGTACACATACATGACCGTATTTTCTTTCTTGCACCCTGGCCGCTGTACGTACGTGTACATGCTACGTGAGCGCCTCTACTACGACATGTGCGCGCGTCTACTACGACACGTGCGCGCCTCTACATCGACTAGTATGTACGTACACGTTCGCGACCAGGATGACAACGCTACGTACGCTTCGACCAGGTGGGTCCCGACTGTCAGGCACTTCCTTGCCTGCGAAGATGTAGCTGGTGGGTCCCAGCAGTCAGGGGGGCGAATCGTTTTTTTTTGCCCGGACGTACTCCCTTGCATGCGAAGGTGTAGCTGCTAGGTCCCAGCAGTCAAGGGGGGCGAATCGTTTTTTTTTGCCCGGACGCACTTCCTTGCGTGCGAAATTGTAGCTGTTGGGTCCCAGCAATCAGGGGGGCGAATCACTTTTTTTGCCCAGACGCACTTCCTTGCGTGCGAAGGTGTAGCTGCTGGGTCCCGGTAGTCAGGGGGCGAATCTTTTTTTTTGCCCAGACGCACTTCCTTGCGTGCGAAGGTGTAGGTGGTGGGTCCCAGCAGTCGGGGGGCGAATCGTTTTTTTCGGACGCACTTCCTTGCGTGCGAAGATGTAGCTGGTGGGTCCCAGCAGTCAGGGGGGCGAATCGTTTTTTTCGGACGCACTTCCTTGCGTGCAAAGATGTAGCTCGTGGGTCCCAGCAGTCAGGGGGCGAATCATTTTTTCGCAAAATACGGTGGCATGTTCGGTGGGTCCCCGCTGTCAGGTGGAGGAATAATTATTTTGTGCGTAATAAGGAGGCACTTCCTTGCGGCTGTCGTGGACCCAGCTGTCAGCCTCTCCACATACAATCCACGTCCGATGGAAGTCGTTCCTTGACCACGTTGACAACGCCGCGCCGAGAGCACCACGGCGGTGGACGACGGCGAGGCGTAGGAAGCGGACGACGCGGAGCCGGGGAAGACGTGGCAGTGGATGCACACGCAGAGAGGAGTACGAGGGTTCACTGGTTCGGTTGCGCTGGCGTCGCCGCAGAATAACAGGGGGTGTGGGTCAGTGGGTGAGTGGAGGGATGGCCTGGCCAGCGGTGGGAGTAGTAGGGGGCAGTGAGGCCTCCGCGGCAACACAGTCGGCCATGGGAGGCAGGAGCAGGCGGCACGACCGGTGCTGCTTTGGGCGGCTGGAGCAAGATGACCAGAGGTTGAAGAAGCACGACGGCCGTTGGATGGACATCGTACGGTCACTGCAGCTAGAATCGTTTATATTGACTAAGTTGACAAAGCCCTTGGTACATCAACTTAGTAGGCCCACAGGTCAGCTTCCAAAATGGTGCGCCCCAGATGTCAGGGGGATGAATCATTTTTTGGGCGGGTGAAGCTAGAATATCCGAGATTTAAGAAGAAGCACGGCATCTGTTGGATGGACATCCAACGGCCACTGCTGCTAGAACCGTGTGTTGACTATAAGTTGACAAAGCCTTGCATACCCGTCAACTCTGTTTTTTTAAGGGACGTGTCAACTTAGTAAGGCCAGAAGTGTGTGGCAGAGAACTTATAGCCCATTTGAGATTTGTAAGAATGTGTAGCCCATTTTTGCATTCTAATGGAATTTACTACAGCCCATTTATAGTTTGTTAAAAGTACAACCCATTTCAACCAACCGTTCAAAACAGAATTCAATAAAATTTCCCACATTTTGATGGGATCCGAATATTTTTATCCCAAAATTTTAGTCAGATTAAATACAATTTCAATATAAATTTATATTGCGTAAAAATCCAACGAAACATTCCGCTCGCAACAATTAATGAAATTAAAATTTTCAATATTTCAAAAATAATATTTTATAAATTAATCACTATTTGGTGCATTTTTTATAGTTACTACCCAGTTTTTATAATTACATCCTATTTATTATTTCTTAAAGCCCAATTTCTTGTTAAGCCTAATGCATCCCTCCTAGGAAAGATTTGCATCCCAGCGGGGCGGAGAATAACAACTTGACCTTGCCTGGGTATTCCTAAAAAAAGTATAGCTGGGCTAGCCATTTTCAGCTTGAAAAAAATTAATATTTGGGCAGGATATCTGGCCTGGGCTAGATGGGCCACAGCTCGCCTAGTTAATACCTGCAGTGATGTTTTTGTTGTTGTTCAGAGGAGAAAAATTAATATCTGGGGTAAACATCAAAAAACTCTGCAGTGCTCACACCTCAAAAACACAAATACTGCTCGAGCTGCTTGGTCCTAGCTGTCGGCCGCTTCTTGTGCAATTCTCTCGTTTATTGACTACTCCCTCCTTTCCGGTTTATAATGCTCAATTCAAAAATCTCACCAATCAAGGTAGATGGCGAGTGGTGGAATACTTTTTCTAGTTTTGCAAAAGCACCTAATTAATTCTCTTGTTATCCTAAAAAAATTATGTTTATCAATGCATTAATTGCAATGCATGCATGCATAAAGTACATGCATTGGTCAATTTTCTCTTAATACTTGCATGCAATGATTTAATGCACCTTGGAATCTGAACATGTGATGGAAAACAACCAAATTGAGCCTTATAAAATGGAAAAACTAAAATTTTGAGATAAGCCATATAAACCGGAAAGGAGGGAGTACATAGGTAGACAATGGTGTGGGACCGTGATGTCAGGAAACCAGGAGGAAGCAAAATAAATTATAGTTATATATATAAATATAATAAGGAGGCACTTGCGTACGTGAGGCTATGGACCTGGTGGGTCCCCACTGTCATCCTATCCAAGTAAAGTGATCTCCTCGCCCGCGCGCGCTTTCCGCCCAAAACAGTCAGCACCGGCCGCCCCGCTTCCCGGTGCAGGCGATTGCTCCACCTTCAAACGACACAAGTGCCGTCCGTCCGTCCATCTGCCGCACACATTAATGATACGCGGTTGCCGAGGCGACTACTCCGGCGTCACACGTCCGTCCCTCCGCCCGCCCACCATTGCTATATAAACTGCTGCGCCGGCCATAGCCGCAGTCATCCGCATCCGTTGCCTTTCTCCTGTCCACACCACTACTACCCACCATGGCTTCCCCGCGCTCCAGCGCTCTTCGGGACGGGCGGACAACGGACCACAAGGAGATAGCAGCCATTGATGCCGACCGGCTGGCCGGTAGGCAGCCGAAGGACGATGACGTCCCAATGGAGAACATGGTAGGCGACGATCCGGCGCCAACCCCCTCCTCCGCGCCATCCTCACCGGTGCATTGCACCATGACCATTGGCGAGGCCCGTGCCCAATATATGGACAGGATGAGGCAGATGCATGAGGAGCAGTTCTGGGAGGCGCAGGCCGATGCCGCCTATAACCACCATCTTCTCCAGGAGCACCTGTAGGCGGAGGAGCAGATCATCGCGGAGCGGGCGGAGCAGGAGGCGCTGCTCGACTCATACCGCTCCGCCCGTAAGGGCCGCCTTGAGCGCTGGCGGTACCGCATGCGGGTGGCGGAGGCTGCGGCCGACTACAAAGAGGCTAGCAAAGAGGGCGATGAAGCAGGCGAGGCGCTGTTTGGCGAGACCGAGAACGAGGCAGAGGACAATGCCGGCTCCGACGAGTCCCCGCTCCGCTGGCGTCGACGACGCCCTGCTCCGCTGACGCCCCGCGGCACCAACAACGAGGCAGAGGACACCGCCGGCTCCACCGAGGCCCCGCGGCGCCAACAACAAGGCAGAGGACACCCCGGCTCCGCCGAGGCCCCGCCCCGCCAACAACGAGGCAGAGGACATCGCCGGCTCAGCCGAGGCCCCACCGTGCCGGCAACGTGGGGAAGGATTTCCACCGCGCCGCTGAGGCGCTGCCCGTCGGCAATGAGACAGAGGCATCGCCGGCTCCGGCGAGGCCCCGCCCCGCTGCCAGCAAGGCCGCGTCACACAGAAAACAAGGAAGAGTAGAACACGGTAGGTCGCCGCCGCTCGGGTCCAAGTAAGGCCACCGCTGATACCCTCCGGTTGAAGCCAAGCTAGGCGGGTTGACCATTGACGGTCGGTTAGCTTCTTGGCGGCGACATGGTGTCAGAGAGCTGCGCTGGAGAAGAACGCTGCTTCTACTTAACTGTTGGTGCAGTTGGCTGACTAACACATGGGCCCAACAGGCCACATGTTAGTTATGCAACTGCACCTACAGTTAAGTCACTGAAGCTTCTGTTCGGCTCAGCGGGACACAGGTGGGTAGCTTCGGTTAATTAATTATACCTCCAGCGCACCCCGTTTTAGTTTTTTTTTTGAAAAGGAGGATGACCCCCGGCCTCTGCATCTCGGAGATGCATGCGGCCACAAACACCCCTTTTTAGTTGAAGAATGTATGAAATGTAATGAAATACGACATGTTTATATGAAATCCGACCGTGTATGAATGAATTTATTTCGATTAGTTTGAATTCCTGTATCACTGGCATTGGATGAACATGCAAAACAATACGTACTAGCATTATTCCCAGGGTGATCACCACGTTTGCAGCAGTTTCACATGTACTCCCTCCGGTCCATTCTAGTCTGCATACAAGTTTTGTCTGCAATCAAAGTATCTCTACTTTGACCGATCTTATACAAAAAAGTATGCACTTTCACAATGTGCAAAGTAAAAAGAAACAGAAGGAGTACAAAGAGTTTGAGCAGCTTTTTAGCATTTCTGTACATTGCAACCAAACACACAGGCTTGGCAATTCATAGAGAACATTCAAAACAATCGATGATTATGCATCTCAGCGACTCACATGTCAGAGGCAATATTTACTTCACAACTAAAGAATAAAGAAAAAATTGATCGCCGCTGCTGACAGCAAAGGGCGTCCAATTCAAAAATATCAAACGCATATCTTGCTAAAATCAATGAGCAAAATTTGACAAGGTTGTCCCATTCCAAAATATCAAATGCCTACCATTGTGGAATGGGCAGGGTTTGCCATCAGTTCGGACATTGACATGGCAACTCGTGCTAAATAAACCAGCTGCTCTTTTTGTGCAGTTCCACCAAAATCAACCAAATTCGCGTAGCTTGTATGATTTCGCCCTTATATGTTGCAACGCCTTGAACTTATGGGCACCTCCTTTCTTGTGGTGGAAATGAATGATTCAATGTATTCATGAACATTTTGTGCAGTTCCCGTTGAAATCGAGCTGAGCACCCCTGTTTGCACAAATACAAAAAAGTGATTAGTATAAAGCAAACTGTACTATGAATTGACAGTTTCAACAGGCACATACATGGTCCATGTAGAGCACATTTTTAGAAAAATGGAACTTACCAGAAAGAATCCTAGAACAACATTGTACTCACGCATCACAGCAAAAAAATGTGTTAGTCCTTCTGAGCTGAAGTTAGTTTGGTCTTGTGGGGAGTAATGTAACCATCCTTCAACTTCTCCTTCTGATGAGAAGATAGACATTGCTTCTTCATCCTGGCATAATCGGAACTAGTCACTTCACGTACTCCATATTCTTCTTCAGAGGAAGATGATCCTGTTGTGCAAAGACAAGAGGACTACTAAATGCTAGCATCCATGTTTGCTTGAAAAAAAGGAAAGGAAATATTTAAAACAACACAGATGAAGCACTTCCCAAGGACAATACCACATTTTCATGACAGTATCTAAACAGTAGCACAACACCAATAGAGATGACAAAGCTCCATCATATGGATGAAATCAGTGGGCGAGTACCAACCTTTGTCAGGAGGCTAATTGTGTAGAGCATACAGATGAAGCACTTCTCGGGAACCATCTGTTGCTATCTATGGGGGTGGCCATGCTTACTATATACTCCTCGATTAGTTTAATGTTTCCAACATCTTCTTGTGCAGTTCCACTAAAATATATGGTATCTTCAAAGAATATCCCTATTTGCACAAGTAGAGATAATTATGTATGGCATCAAATCAGTGGCAAAACAATTGCTCGTTCCAGCCATAGCAATAAATTAAGATGCAAAACTATATCATTACTTGTGTCATCACAGTTCCAGTGCTTCATTACAGCATCGGGAGTTGATTTTTGTTTTTCTTCCGCTTGTTCTTCCCCTTCATCACTTGGTTCAATAACAGACAAGCTTTGCCTTCAATGTAAGATTTGGCATGTCAATTAGGGAGCACAAGTATAGTACTAAACTTAATTTTATGATGAAAGTGGTAAAATACAGGCCTGCAGTTGTGAAATATCCTTATCTTACCTCAATGGGATATTACGGTGCACATACAGATTGGAAGTCTTGTCTCCATTTGTGCAGTTCACTAAAATCAAGCAACATTATCGTACAAGTAGCACAACATATGACATCACACTACAGAATCATGTGAAAGAAGGCTACTACTGACCTCTCATGATGCAGAATTCAAACAACTCACAAGAAGAAGATCTGAACCAAATTCGCCTTAACAGATAGGAAGTAAGATCTCCTCTTGTGCAGTTCCACTAAGATCAAGCAATCAAGCAACGTTGTCGGTGTGACATTTTGGTTGAACTGCACAAAACACTCTTAAAACAAAAGTGTTTTGTGCAGTGCAACAAAAGGTCACAATGGCAACGAGGTGAAGTAGATAACCCTGTTTACACAGAGGTGCAAAGGAAACAATTAGTGGTCAATAACGGTGGATGACACAGAAGCCAACAAAAAGAAGCATCTACCTTACCTAAATGGGAAAGAAAGCAAGACAGTAGCATTTCTCAAACGGTGGCATTGATTAATATTAACATAGAGATTATATTAACAATAAAATTCGTTAAACATGTAATTTGTTTTTAACTGTGGCATTGCATCAATTTTCCAGCGGCATTATTAGAGGGTGTTTGTTTATAGGGACATTTTGGTGTAGGGACTAAAAAAACTCCGTGTCAGTCACATCTAAACCAAACAGGAGGGACTTTTCGGGACTAAAAGTGGGCATTTGGGACTAAAGAAAGAAGACCCCGAGGGAGTCTTTTTGGCACCTTTTCCAACAGTTGCCCCTGCCACGCATCGCACCTTGTTTCTATTAGTTCAATACTAGGGGTAACATGGTCTTTTATCATGTCATTTAATAACCTCTAGTACATGTTTAGTCCCTGGAACCAAGCAGGTAGGGACTAGGGAGTTTTTAACCAAACAGGGCCATAGATTAACAATAGCTAATGAGTTACACGGGACAGTGGACGCACCAGCACCATGTGCATCTACCTATGTACTGTGGTCATGCACACTCTATTGCAACAAAGAACAAACAACCAAGGAGCATATTTGTGTTGGTCCCAGTTTTGTTATCTTTAGACACCTTTCCTTATGTGGGCGCAGCAAATCTAGTCCTGCTCAAACTCTACAGCCTTGTCCCTTCCTTTCCTTTTTGAACTAGTACTTTCGCCCCTTCCTTTCCTCTTTGAACCACGTCCTAGATTTATGCGATACAACTTTCCCCACTACTTTCCCCCATTCCTTTCCTCTTTGAACCACGTCCTAGATTCATGCTATACAACTTTCCCCCTTCATTTCCTCTTTGAACCACGTCCTAGATTCATGCTATATACAACTTTTCCCACTACTTTCCCCCACTCCTTTCCTCTTTGAACCACGTCCTAGATTCATGGTATACATGCAGCTAGAGCAATGCATGTGGAGTAAGTAAAATATACCTTAAGGTTCTTGGGGCGTGTTTCGGTGGGCGATGGGACGGCGGCGAAGAAGAAGGGTCAGAGGCCCTCCCGCGCCGCCGCTGGGTGGAAAGTGAACAGCAGCGCCAGTAGTGGGTTCCCTCCCTCGCCGACGGCGACAATGTTAAGCCTCCTTCCCTTACCGGCGGACGGATCATGCCGGCTCTTTGAGCAGCAGTGAGGGGAGAGAGAGGCCAATGAAGTCTTGTTTAGATCTGGAGAGGGCGAGAGAGTGTGAAGAGAGCAACTACAAGCGCTGAGGATCCAACGGGAGAGGGCGAGAGAGTGTGAAGAGAGCAAGTACAAACGCTGAGGCTCCAGTGTGTATATATATACTGGAGAGTGTGAAGCGTGCAAACCCTAGAAAACATTTTGACCAGTCAAAGAATCCTCCTGGCAAAAATTATGCTCAAGTGTAGTTATCGAACCCGAGACCTCAAGTTTGATGAGCGAATAGGCTAACCAGCTACACAACCCTCCCATTATGTTCAACGAGAGGAAAATAACCTTTTATACATTCCTGCATTCGTGTGACAGGCATGCCGTGTTTTTTTGTGTGTGTGGGAGTCATTAGGATTTCAATCATAATCATGTCATGTGGCTTTGGTGGTAAGACTATCCATAGTGGTGCAGAAATAATGCAGCCTTAGTCACCTTACGTCTCTCCACGTAGTACGTTGGATCCCACCAGTCAGAGGGTGAAACAAACAAATTAATAAGAAAAATTAAAAGTGCCAGCGGTGTATCTTACTACCTCACACATCTCGCTACTGCTCGGGAACACTGTCCAATTGATCCCTCTGTTCGCTCACGTACTATTTTAAGTGAATCCTTATTATAACATGCACACAAATTTTGGGCACTTGTATTCGACTTAAGTCAGTGTGCCACCATATCTAGTATACTTACTACTCCCTCCGTCTAGGTGTAATAAGTCACGTTAGAAGGTGCAACGGGACCTGTAGGAGATATGCCCTAGAGGCAATAATAAATGATATTATTTATCTCTGAGTTCATAATTATGTTTATGTTCCATGCTATAACTGCAATGATTCTCGAGTCTACAATATCCACGAGGCTCGGAGGAAGACTCATATGCACGTGTGGAATAATAGACGGTAAGAAGTATTCCTAGTTTGGCCTCTAAGACTAGCTCAAGTGTTGCATGATGGTTCTGTTTTCCTGATCATGGGCATGTCTATGCCAGCAACTTTGAGGGCACAATGTTAAGAAAACATTTGTGTTGAATCAACCCGGTTTGATGTTATGCTATGAGATTCATTCGTCATAAGTTAATGGTAAATAACACAGAGATGGTTAACGTTTGCATGATTCCTTAGACCATGAGAGTATCGAGTTTCTTCATGCTTGCTTCATGAACTTTGGGGTTTGTTAAACGTCATCCGTAAATGGGTGGCTATTACGGCGGCTTACGGGTTCATGGAAAAGTGTGTCAAGTAACTTGATAGCTCAAGATTGGGATTTGCTCCTCCGACGATGGAGAGATATTATCAGGCCCTCTCGGTGTTACGGTATCCATCATCGTCTGGCCAGACACAGTGTGATTTGATCACAGGGATGCCGGAACACGGAAACGAGAAAAGAGAACAAAACCAGTAACGAGGTAACTAGCATAGTGGACAAGTTGTTGATCCACGGGGATGCAAGTAAATCTCACCTCGGGTCTTTGTAACATATCGCGAAGCAACAGGAATAGCACACGGCAACTGGAGGTTCACTCGAATATTCATTCGTGTGGGTATAGGGGTCAATATGGGTGTCCACGGCTCTGATGTTGATCATTGATCGGAAGGGGTTCCGGGTCATGTCTATACTTCACCGAACCTATAGGGTCACACGCTTAAGGGTCATCTATCTACTGAATACTAGACAGGGAGTCTGAGAGAAAATCACCGAAAAAAGTTTCGGACACCGGAAAAGTTTCGGACACCGAAAAAGGTTCCGCAGAGAGAGGTCATCGGATGAGTTTCGGTGAAATTGAAAAGTTGTTTCAGGGGATACCGTTAAGTCAAATTGGTTTCGTCACATGCCTGATAATTCTTGGAGGGTGCCAGAATCATTCTGGAAGCTTTCTAGAATTTTCCGGGATAATAACCGGATATGCTCCGGAGCTGCCGGAACCACTTCAGATGTTTTTTCGCAGATGAAATTCTCTAATCTGAAATTGTTTCAGAACAAATCCAAAATCATTTTAGTGGGTACTGGAATTATTCTAAGACTCACAGAAATATTTTCGGATTTAATGGACGCGAAAAATTGTCTTCATGAAATAGTAAAAACGCATTCTTGTTTGCTTTGCGCAGATGAAAATCACTAAACCAAAATTGTTTCAGAACGCGTTGAAAATTATTTTAGTGGGTACTAGAAATGTTTTGAGCCCACATAAATATTTTCAGTTCGAACGGACGCTGAAAAATGTCTTCATGAATAGTGAAAGTGCTTTTTGCTTGGCTTCTTGGAGAAGCCACCTTGAGGGCCTTTTGGTATTATCCCCTTGGCTTCTTGGAGAAGCCACCCTTGGGCTTGGCCTATAAATAGGGGTGGAGGGGGCTGCCTAAAGGATCATCCCTTGCTCTCATACACATGCCATGCATTATTTGGCTTCTTCTCTCTCTCCCACGAAAAGAGTTTCGTAGAGCCGTAAGGCTGTCTGGGTTCCGGCAGGAACTAGTTCTGGACGGCGAAGTCCTGCCGGATAGATGACATCGTATGTGTGCAACTCTGTAGAGAGATCGTAGTTTCGGTCTTAGTTCGTGAGTGCCTCCCGAAGGGCTGTCCATGTGACCGTCCGAGTTTCGAAGGTCCTCCCGAAGGGTTGTCCGAGTGACCGTTCGAGTTTCGAAGGTCCTCCCGAAGGGCTGTCCGCGACACCGTCCGGGGGGCCGTTCGACCGCCTCCCGGAGGGTTGTCTGAGGAGCAGATGAGGGTATACATCCTCGCGGTTGGGAGGTTGTAAATCCTAGCTGCGGGGATCTGCACCACCGTTCGTCATCGACTCTACTTCCCGCTGCGCTACGAGTCGGTAACGAAAAAGATCAAACCATGTATGCAGTCTCCATAGTGGTCCTAGGCTGGTGCGTAGGTCGGAAATTTTTTTTTGCCGCGTTCCCCTACAGTGGTATCAGAGCCGTGCTATGCGTAGATGCAGGTTGCGATCTAGAATACATGAAGATGTATGGGTATTGCATAATATAATTTTGGAGTAGATGAGATCTATTGCTGAAAATTATTTAGGCGGGTGACAGATGAATCTGTTACCCGACGTTCTTGTTGCTTCCCTAGAATTTGCGTTTGCTCAATCTCGAGACAGCATGGTGGAATTTGACAAAGTTCTGGCAATCCGTGATCCTGATTGATCATGGAAGTGCTATCAGTTCTTTGGGTTCTGCCGTAGTCAAAAGAAAGATGAAATTCGCAGATGAAAGGGCATTGCAGATATGATCTGCACGGGGGTCATGCGTATGATGAAGTTTAGTATGGGGTTCGAGATTTTATTATCTCGTGCTTCATACATCCCGAGATGTTAATCTAGTGGCTTGAATAATCATACTTGATGATAAAACATTGGTAGCTGCGGTTTAAGTCAAAACCTTAGAAGCCACGAAAAACCAGTTTTTGCATGAACCGATTAGAGGCGTCTAACTTGGTTTTGCAGGATGGTTTGCATGTGATGTGGTATAGCAATGCTCATAATAATCTGATTATGTATGAGATGTCTATATGATGTAAATTTATTAAACATGACCTGCATGTCATGATTTGGCATGATGGCTGGAGCCATATGATTGCACTTCAAATGACCTATGTGTCAACCTTGTGTAATGCATTATTTTATTAGCTATAGAGATAGCAATATTATCTGGTGCATCGACAAGGTGGTGGCAATCTTCGCGAAGGTGAACACCGACGCAAATGCCGAAGACGAAGAAATGAAAGACTTCTCCATCAGAAAGGGCTATACCATATCATGCTATTATGAATTGCCTGAGATGTTTATCCCTTTTATGCACCCTTCTTGATTGCGCCGTAGTCGCTTTTTATTAGGGTGATCTCTCACAAAAATATCAAGTAGTTAGTGTTCTCCCAAGTGTAGCACCGTCACGGCACCTAACTTTTTGGGGTGCGCCATGTCCACATGGGTACGAACGATTAGGGATGTGTGAGGCGGGTGAGGTCAGACCTCGTAGCGTGATCACTTGGTTGTCTTGACGTTCTAGCTTGATCGTCCTGAGCTCGGAACACAAGCATCAAAAGATGAATAAGAGTCACATAGAGATGTGATCGGCAGGTTTGCCCACCAATTGAAATTCTCGTCATCAGTGATGTCCACATCAATGGCGTTGAATTGAAATGTGGATCTTGAATCACCCACAATCAATTATGAGAGATATTGATTTGAGTGGGAGTGCACTCTAGAATTAACTTGTTTAATTCTCAGTGCAATTAATTATGAACACTGTCTAAGTGTTTCTTGCAAAATAGTTGTAGAATAATGGCTCGCGTTTCCACCTTCCCTGTTAAAATTGAATAGCTGTTAAATATCTAGTTAAAACTTTATGATTGGTAACGTAATGTGAGGATTGTCCTCAAGAGTGCCAAGAAGGACTTTGTCCTATCGCATACTTTCGGTATTCTCCTGCTAATGCTATGGATCATGTGACTCTCGTCCTTCGATCCAAAAGCTAGAATTCTGTTTTCAGTCAAGTGCAATATGTTTGCTTCCATGAGACCCGAACTTCGAAAGTTTGGATAGTTATGTGATATTCATGGAATCTGAAAATCATTTTCAGACACAAACAAAGGCTAACAGATATGTGATATACAAAGCAATGTTTGTTTTGCAAACTGTTAGTAAAAGTGTTTACTATGCATTTGACTGTTGGGAAAGGGATCCAGAAGAACGCCTGTCATATGATGAAAGGTGAATAAAACAACAACTTAAAGAGAAAGGAAGTGTCCAAAGGGTGTTAGTGTGACTTACACGCCTAGGAAGTCCGGGGCTAACGCCACTCTTAAGTTGGGTGCTTCTTTTGCTAGTAGGAGAAATACTAAAAGTTAAACTGTTAGAAGTATAAAGGCAAAAGGAATGAAGACTGGAATATCCAGCTCATATGTATGAATGTCATACGAGTTATTGATGTATAGAAGGCTGGTCAAAGATATAGTTCTTGGGAATTATGGTTAAACATGTTAATCACTAATTCTTGGGTATTGTGAGTTAATCACAAAGATACCCGCTTGATTGCATTCTATTGTGAATCAATGTAAGAGCTACTATGGCCTAAAAAGACTAGCCAGAAATGAGGTTAAGGTATACACAGGGAACATAGTAAATGTTACTATACCTTCCATCGGTGTATTGCCGTCTATATTTATTTTCATAATTCATTTAGAGTTTTACAAACTCTAGCCCATTGCATCAGGAATCTTGCAAGAAGGTTGTTCATAAGTGAACTTTTTATGTTCGATGTTATGAATAACACAAGGGCCATACTTTCATTATGAATGAGGTGTATGTTATGAATATTGATAATAATAAAATACCTCTGGGTTTACTTTCATAATTCATTTTAGAGTTTCATACACTCTAGCCCATTGCACAATGTTTGTTGCAAAAGAGTTGTTCATAAAACCAACAATTGTTGTTAAGTATTATGAATAACATGAAGGGCCATGCTTCCATCCAAGATGGGATGTATGTTATGAATATTGATGGTAATATGATACATCCATAACGCTGACGCTAAATGTCGCGAGACTATGAGAATACCACACATGTGTGGCACTACATTTGGTCACATTGGAGAAACCCGCATGGAAAAATTTCATTATGATGGAGTTTGGAAGTCATTTGATTTTGAATCATCTGACACTTGCAACTTTCCTCCGAAAAGTGAAGTGACTGAAATACCGTTCACGGGCCATAAGGAACGAGCAACAAACTTATTGGTGATCATACATTTTGATGTGTGTAGTTCAATAAAGTTGTTGCAAGTAGTGGATTTATATATCTTCATACATGACTCAAGTAGATATAAGGATATTTGCTTGATGAGACGTAAGTCTGGATCTTTTGAAATCATTCGAAAGGTTTTCCAAAATGAAGTACAAGTTATTGTAACAAGGAAATTACGTTTCTACAATTTGATTGCAGAAAGGAATATTTGAGTTACAAGTTTAGCGAATGTCTGATGAGTTGTGAAAAGAGTTTCATAACTTACACCTCCCGGAACACCACTGCAAGTGAAAAGTCCGTGGAGATGTAATCTAACCATTTATGACATGGTAAGATCAAAGATGACATAAATAAATTTGCCATTATCCCTTTTAAAGTGATGCTTTAGAGACTGCGACTTTTACACTGAAAAGAGCTCCGTCGGGTCTGTTGAAATGACACCATGGTATGGTACGCCCAACCATGTTATATCTTTTCTTAAACATTTGGAATATGGGGTTTGTGTAAAGGTTACAGACCTATTTCAAATTAGACAAGTGCTACTTTGTAGGTTATCCCAAGTCATTGGGTATTCCCCCACCACTATACCGAGGCAAATAGTTTTGCCACGAAACGGTATGCTTTTAAAGAGAATGGTTTTTTCAAAAAGGGTGAGTGGGAGGACAGTGCAAACTCGACGAGATAACAGTATCTTCGTCATCAGGTCAAAGGAAAGGAACCTTGGAAGTAATTCCAGAGTTTCCTACTGCGACTGATACGGAAGTCTCTACAATAAAATGTATGGACTTCGGTCGAACTTGCAGCTGAACCACGTAGGCAAGGCTCGTGCAAACCTCTCAGGTGCGCAGACGAGATATTGTTGTTGAACAACAGTATACCTATGATACACAAGGAAGCGTTGATGGGCCCTGACTCCAGAATTGGCTAAATGCCAATACAAACCGAGTTAGTTTCCATATAAGTGATTCAAGATTAAAACCTTGATACACCTTTCGGAAGACTTAGAGTCTAACGAATATTTATGGAACTTAAAACTGATACGTATAAAAATGTTTATCCATAAAGCTCGACTTGTTGCAATAACAAGTTCAAGGAGTTGACTACGATGAGGTTGTTTCATCGTAGCAATGCTTAAAGTCGGTTCGGGTTGAACTAGCAATTAATACATATTTCAATCTTGAGATATGAAACATGGATGACAAAAGGATTTCCATCTGATGGAAATGAAACCTAGGACTTGTATGTGATACAGTTCAAAGTAATTTGTCGATCCAAAGGATGCTAGTAAGGATGCAAACTTCAGAGTTCCAGCGATGGACAGAAGAGAGCAAAATGGAGTTGGAATCTTCGTGTGTTGATGAAATGCTCAAAAGGGGTTTTGACTTCATCAATGGGTAACGAAGATGCTTGTAATTCAAGAAAGTAAGTGGGAGCGCAATAATATTTCTAAAAACCTTCTGTGGTTGACACATTGGTAATTGGAAATAAATTTCTTGACACAAATTAGGACTTCATTTGAAAATAGTTTTTTGATGAAGTGCTTAGGCTAAATAGCCTCAATATTAGGCATGATGATCTATGGAGATAGATTTACCTAATAGGGCTAAGCAATAAATACATATTGACAAGATGCTAAAACCGTTTAGCACTAAGAAAGGAGTGATTCTTGCCGAAGTCACATGGAAAGAGTTTTTGCAAGAATCAGTGTCCCAAAAGACTGATGAGCAAAATACATGATGCAGATTCCACACACTTTTGTGTTTGGATTAATCATGTATTCCATGGTATGTAAAACAACCAGATATGTCCAATACTCCCAAGATGTTGCGAGTATGGATACTAAAGTGATCAAAGTACTGATCATGGGACAACAGTGAAAGATGTCATTGAGTACTAGAGTAAGTACTGATGATATGTTTTCTCGCAAGCGGAGATCATGAAGAGTTCGTTGTAAAATGTTACATCGATCCGGTCTTCATCTTTTCTCCATGCGATTTTCGATTTAAGTTAAGGGTTTTGTGTAATACACAATATGGTGGCACAGTAGTTGGAAATTGTTCCCAACAGGATACTGTGGCGAATTCTATAACAAATGACTAAGTATGTTGACGCTTTAGAAGCGACAAACAAGATGTTGAATCATATAGTTCATTCATGAACTTAGTATGGTTCCAAGATGGCTTTTGTCAATGGGACACTACTGCAGGTAGTTTCTCCATAACTCAGTCTGAGGAATCCAGGTTCAACCTGTGATTCACATTTATACAAAGCCAAGTCCGCACAAAATATGAATTTTGTGAAAGCGTAAAAACGCGAGGATATGCAGAGATAGACACGGAGCTGAAGTTGTCAGATCTGATGGACATCAGGCTATACCACATGCGAAGTATTTTTTACACCGGCATGCCATAGGTGTAAAGTGCATTAGCATTAACTAGATTATTGACTCTAGTGCAAGTGGGAGTTTGTAGGAGATATGCCCTAAAGGCAATAATAAATGATATTATTTATCTCCGAGTTCATAATTATGTTTATGTTCCATGCTATAACTGCAATGATTCTTGAGTCTACAATATCCACGAGGCTCGGAGGAAAACTCATATGCACGTGTGGAATAATAAACGGTAAGAAGTATTCCTAGTTTGGCCTCTAAGACTAGCTCAAGTGTTGCATGATGGTTCCGTTTTCCTGATCATGGGCATGTCTATGCCAGCAACTTTGAGGGCACAATGTTAAGAAAACATTTGTGTTGAATCGACCCGGTTTGATGTTATGCTATGAGATTCATTCGTCACAAGTTAATGGTAAATAACACAGAGATGGTTAACGTTTGCATGATTCCTTAGACCATGAGAGTATCGAGTTTCTTCATGCTTGCTTCATGAACTTTGGGGTTTGTTAAACGTCATCCGTAAATGGGTGGCTATTCGGCGGCTTATGGGTTCATGGAAAAGTGTGTCAAGTAACTCGATAGCTCAAGATTGGGATTTGCTCCTCCGACGATGGAGAGATATTCTCGGGCCCTCTCGGTGTTACGGTATCCATCATCGTCTGGCCAGACACAGTGTTATTTGATCACAGGGATGCCGGAACACGGAAACGAGAAAAGAGAACAAAACCAGTAACGAGGTAACTAGCATAGTGGACAAGTTGTTGATCCACGGGGATGCAAGTAAATCTCACCTTGGGTCTTTGTAACATATCACGAAGCAACAGGAATAGCACACGGCAACTGGAGGTTCACTCGGATATTCATTCGTGTGGGTATAGGGGTCAATATGGGTGTCCACGGCTCCGATGTTGGTCATTGATCGGAAGGGGTTCCGGGTCATGTCTATACTTCACTGAACCTATAGGGTCACACGCTTAAGGGTCATCTATCTGCTGAATACTAGACAGGGATTCTGAGAGAAAATCACCGAAAAAAGTTTCGGACACCGGAAAAGTTTCAGACAGCGGAAAAGGTTCCGCAGAGAGAGGTCATCGGATGAGTTTCGGTGAAACTGAAAAGTTGTTTCAGGGGATACGGTTAAGTCAAATTGGTTTCGGCACATGCCTGATAATTCTTGGAGGGTGCCAGAATCATTCTGGAAGCTTTCTGGAATTTTCCGGGATAATAACCGGATATGCCCCGGAGCTGCCGGAACCACTTCAGATGTTTTTTCGCAGATGAAATTCTCTAATCTGAAATTGTTTCAGAACAAATCCAAAATCATTTTAGTGGGTACTGGAATTATTCTAAGACTCACAGAAATATTTTCGGATTTAATGGACGCGAAAAATTGTCTTCATGAATAGTAAAAACGCATTCTTGTTTGCTTTGCGCAGATGAAAATCACTAAACCGAAATTGTTTCGGAACGCGTTGAAAATTATTTTAGTGGGTACTAGAAATGTTCTGAGCCCAAATAAATATTTTCAGTTTGAACGGACGCTAAAAATGTCATCATGAATAGTGAAAGTGCTTTTTGCTTGGCTTCTTGGAGAAGCCACCTTGAGGGCCTTTTGGTATTATCCCCTTGGCTTCTTGGAGAAGCCACCCTTGGGCTTGGCCTATAAATAGGGGTGGAGGGGGCTACCTAAAGGATCATCCCTTGCTCTCATACACATGCCATGCATTATCTGGCTTCCTCTCTCTCTCCCACGAAAAGAGTTTCGTAGAGCCGTAAGGCTGTCTGGGTTCCGGCAAGAACTAGTTCCGGACGGCGAAGCCCTGCCGGATAGATGACACCGTATGTGTGCAACTCTGTAGAGAGATCGTAGTTTCGGTCTTAGTTCGTGAGTGCCTCCCGAAGGGCTGTCCATGTGACCGTCCGAGTTTCGAAGGTCCTCCCGAAGGGCTGTCTGAGTGACCGTTCGAGTTTCAAAGGTCCTCCCAAAGGACTGTCCGCGACACCGTCCGGGGGGCCGTTCGACCGCCTCCCGGAGGGTTGTATGAGGAGCAGATGAGGGTATACATCCTCACGGTTGGGAGGTTGTAAATCCTAGCTGCGGGGATCTGCACCGCCGTTCGTCATCGACTCTACTTCCCGCTGCGCTACGAGTCGGTAACAAAAAAGATCAAACCATGTATGCAGTCTCCATAGTGGTCCTGGGCTGGTGCGTAGGTCGGAAAATTTTTGTTTTCTGCCGCGTTCCCCTACAGGACCAAGGTGCGTGTGTGTGCGTGTGTGTGTTAGAGAGTGCGACAGATCGACCTACTCATACAGAGATATGGTGTGTAGTGTACGATTTTAGCCGTGAGAGTCGGTGCATCCTCTCGTTTCCGGGCATGTCCGGTAGGGACATGCGGACAGCTGCCACGCTGGCTCCTGACCAGCCTGGCCCACACAAAGCCCCTCCACCGCCCGTGTGCGCTTCCCGCTTGAAAGGTCAGTGCCGCTCCAAAGAATCGGTGCCGCATTCATGCCCGGGCAGAGCGGACGCGACCTCTCACTGGCGCAAGAGTGATGGTTGCTTCGTTCGTCAAACTTACTGCTGGGTCTATGTGATTTGACGGCTCATTGGTCTTTATTACTGAGGTGGTAGGACTGCTGGATGTCCCACGCTTTCGGCGAAAGGAGGTAGTAGATTACAACTTTCTCCATTCTTACAGCGGAGGAGTGCAAGAGCAGTGAAAACACGCAGGCTCAGTGATTACATGGCCCACCTCACACTATCACCGTGCGACACCTAACTCTTTACATAGTGCTCCCTCCGTTCCTAAATATTACTAGATGAGTCCCCGCTCATTGCCGCGGAACAGCGGTATATCTCTCTGCGCAAAATTATTGATTTCATAGAACTAAAAAAAATCTATAACCGCATGACAAATGTGGTAGCCAAACTAAATAAACTCCCATCATCATTTAGATCATCCCACATAAGGAAAAAAGATCAGCCAACTCCTACTGTATAATGGGATTATATTTTTCTTTTTGACATGTTAATGGGACTTAAAAGCTCACTTACATGCATGCTACCGGTGCATGCTTGCATGCAGACATGTTGATGTGATTTAAAACCCACTCACATGCATGTGCCACGGTATTTCTGCATGCTTGCATGTGGCTTAGTGCTGAGCCTCTCAACGTCTAGATCAGACGGCTATTATGACTGATTTACTTCATCTAACAACTACGTCAATTTTGATGATGTGGCTCAAGGAGAGGATAGAGAATTCCTAGTAGTGGGGGATAGCTATTACTAGTAGATAAGTCTTTGTAGAGATTCCACTAGGTGAACTACATACGGAACAAAATGAATGAATCTACACTTAAAATGCATCTATATACATCCGCATGTGGTTAATGGTGAGATCTCTACAAAGACTTATATTTAGGAACGGAGGAAGTACTAGTATAGTACTAGTACGTACTGTAATTTATCAGCGAGATAAATTTGTACAATGCTATGAAGCTTCCAGCTCCTGTTACATGTATCTTGCGTCCAAGGTTGCCTGTTGCAACATTTCATCAAATACAAAGGAGACTAACATGCATGCTATTGCATCTCAATGATTGACAGATCATAGCAAATATGTACTCCCTCCGTTCCAAAATAAGTGTCTCAACTTTGTGCAAACTTTAGTACAAAGTTGTACTACTACTAAAGGTGACACTTATTCTGGAACAGAGGCGGCAAAAGAAAAAAATGATCCATGCAGTCCCTAGCCCTTGAACAGTGAACCCTGAC
Organism: Triticum aestivum; assembly: GCF_018294505.1. Classification (NCBI taxonomy): domain Eukaryota; kingdom Viridiplantae; phylum Streptophyta; class Magnoliopsida; order Poales; family Poaceae; genus Triticum; species Triticum aestivum. Next base: position 217,272,770 of record NC_057798.1, on the reverse strand, counting down.
TAGGCTTCAATTTGCTGGCAACGTTCGAGCTTTTTAATAAACGAAGTTTGCAACCTTTTGACCATCGGATCATTTTGTGCAGTTTCACCAAAATTGAGATGAGCATCCCTGTGGCAAAGAAATTGAAGAAGCGTGATTAGAATAAGATTACTAGGACTAGTTGATTAGACATAAACTCATCACAAATACAGTACGTAGAAGCCAGTAGAGGTATCAGGTATGTGCGGGGCAAAGAAGTAGAGAAATATCCACAGGGAGTGATGTGGGCAGCTGGAGCAGTGGTGCAAGCCGGCTGTAAAGGGAGTTGTACCTGAGGGACGTAGCTCGACCTTGAGGAGGGCGGCGGGAGGCGGCAACTTCCCACGTCGCGGCAGTGAGCAAGGGACGGAGGCAACCTCACCGGCTTTGTGAGAGAGAACGGCGGGGACCCCTGATCGGGACGTGCCGACAGTGGGTTTTCGCCGTCGGCGACGGACACCGCATCTACACTAAGCATCCACTCCTTCCCCAAGCGGACGTGATCCGCCGGGATGTTAGAGATGTGGCCACAGTCGTTTTGTGCGAGAGAGTGTGAAGAGAGCAACCCCAGCAAGCAACCGTGTAGGCTGGCCCGTCCTGGCTATGTATATAGTGGAGCGGTTTCCTTTTCTCTCCATATGAACCTATCATATTGCGTACGTGCCACTGAAGAAAAAAAATTATTTATAAATGACGCGGCACCTACTACTCGTTCTCCTATAACCTTGCGCTTGGCATCTCCAAAGTATTAACCTTGCGATTGGCTCTTCGCCTCTTCGGGAAGTCGAGCGATAATGGTAGTGCAGTATATATCGTTCTGGCTATATGAGACCGAATGAATTGCTGCATGTCCACCACGTGGGCGAGGGTCGAGGGGCGAGGGAGAGTGCTACTACATACGGAGCAAAATGAGTGAATGTACACTCTAAAATACGTCTATATACATCAGTGTTTGGAGTATGTACTAGTAGTTCATATTGAAATCTACTAAGGACATATATATTCCAAACAATATGATATAATCTCTATAACCAAGGTAGTAGGGACGAGGAGTAAACGGAGGGAGTAGTAAATTTTTCTCCTCGTCCTGCGAGCCACCGCGCGCATGGGCGAGGGAGGAGCAAGCTTCACCTCATCCTGCGAGCCACCGCACCCGTGGGCGGGGGAGACGGCGTACTAAGCAAGCTTCTCCTTGTTCTGCGAGTTGACGGGACACATCAAAAGTACTCCAGTGTATAGAGCCTTGCCTCTAAGGTAGGCCCCACATGGTTTGCCTCTTTTTTTAATTTAACATAACGCGTCAAGTCGCAATTTGTTTGTTCACCCGTGGTAGATGATCCTCCCTCCACCAAGTGGACAACCAGTACACGTGCCAAATTACCACGTGGGCTGCCTTTTTCGTACAGAAATGAGCTCCACCGTGTACCCGCGCGGGTGTGGTTGGGAAAGAGACGGGAGTACGTGCGCCGTGCATGCACCTCTTCTCTTCGTGCACGTCCCCCACCTACGTGGGTGTGTGTGAGAGATACAAATCGCGTTCATGAGTGTTTTTTGTTTTGTGGTGGGGGTGGGGGTGGGGTGGGGGGTTGATTTCGTGAATTATTTGTGGGAATATGTGTCGATGACATCTCAAAGAAATTTTTGCATGCAATGTGTGTGAAATGGAGGCCTATACATATCATACATAGAGGGTCGGGCAATCCACAAGAAGAGAGGGAGGGTTCATAGCTATCGATAGAGTCGAAGAGAGGATCAAGTACGGGTGGGTGCGAGATCGATGAAGAGAGCCATCGAAATTGCGTGTGTGTGTGCAAGTCAAAGATATAGGGCGACTGGCCTACTGGAACGTTAGAGGGCACATGTCAAGTTTGTGTGTGGCAGGGAGACATGACTAGAGCGCTTGATGTATCGGTGTGTGTGGGGGGGGGAGGGGGTGGGGGGAGGGGTAGGCAGAGGCCTAACTATAGAGGTAGAACGACTCGTATATGTGTTGAGAAGGAGAGACCCAGCTATGTCATGAGGGAGATCGGTCGACATCCATACATAACTGAAGGATGGGAAATATGATGGGACAGAGAGAGAGAGGTGAGAGAGAGGGAGGGAGAGGGGTAGAGTGCTGGATGGGTGATGGAGTTGCTTCTCGAAGATGTTGGGAAAGGCCTACTAGACAAACTGAGGGTGGAACTGCAATGCTATCAATAAGAGTGGGGATGTGTTTCTGTGTGTGCCTGTGCATGATAGATCTATCGGGACGCATCCATGGATGATGAAGGGGAACCATGTGTTTGGTAAGCAAACCTAACTAGATCGGTAGATCAATTGTTGTTTGTTGGAGGAAGGGAGAGACACAACTAATGAGGTAGATCGATCAATGTGTGGGGAAAAACAAGTTATAAGGACCTAGCTGGCTATATGTATAGCGAGAGATCGGTCGGTGTACGTCCATTTGTTAGAGGCAAATAAGGCCCAGCGAGGCAGATAGACAGAGAGAATGGAGCTAGGAGGTGGTGCGAGAGGCCCAACTACTAGCTGGATAGGGGAGGATTGTGCGGTTGTGAGATCGATTAAAAGAGGGGTGAGAGTTTACACGTGTGTCTGACCATATGAGAGACACGAGGCAAGGACACATAAAGGAGGAGATTGAAGCTGTGTGTGTATGCTGTAGGCAGGCATCGCTGGAGAGGTTTATCGATCGGTGTGTGTCGGAAAGGAGTTGTGGAGACTCTGGGAGAACGACCTAAAGGAAAAAATGAATGTGCCCGGTGGATAGAATGCCGAGGGAGGGGGAGGGCGAGGAGGGCGTGTGCATGCACGAGAGAAAGTTAATGGTAGCTACAAAGTTTAGAGGACTGTGTTTTAAACATTGCATGCATGAATATAGCGGTGATACACATGCTGTGCACATGTTATACCATAATGTGATAATGCATGGCGTTTGCAACTCACAGCTAAATGCCGAACAATCTAAACCATACTATACATCAAACAATCTCACATCTTATTTGAATTTGTGATAATGTGCGGCGTTTGCAGCTTACAACTAAATATCGAGCAATCTAAACAATACTATATATCGAACATTCTCACATTTTATTTGAATTTGTGGTAATGTGTGGTGTTTGCAACTCACATCTAAATACTTGTAGGCGTAGGGGCGGGGCACCATACATAATGTGATAAACACATTATACATATGAGACATGGTTTAGATTATGAAGATCTAGCTAGAGCTAGAAATGTAATGTGATTTGAAATCAAAATAAAGTGGATTCAAAAAATCTAGTTCGAGTTCATATAGTACACATAGTTCATATGTAACTCGATACTGATCATGTGGTGTGCTGTGAAGATAATACACAAACGATGGTTTAACTTGACGATAATGATGATTGTAGATCTTATTAAAACAGAGAAACGAATTCAAATGCTTTGACTTCACAACAATCATTACTGTAGATCTTATTCAAATTTAGTTCATATCGAAGCGGTAGTATATACGTTTGGAATGCACTAAAACGTTCATTTGAGTAGTAGGTTGCATGCATTATACACGTAGCGAAATATTTTAATTGAACATAACATGAATTCAAAGTTTTGAATGACATTTGTAGTGCGCATTGATTTGGTACAATACACGTTAGGCTTGTCCGGAAATTTCAACCCGCGCCTTGTTAGCCCAAAATATTTAAGATATATCTTTGTCTTGTTGTGCTCCGACAACTCCCTCCATCTCAACCAGCGCCTTGCTATTCCGAAATTACAACGCGCGCAAAAACTCCCACCTCCTGTGAAATCCCGACATGCGAAATGCCCGTGGTACCCCTGAACCGAAAGAACCGCCTCAAATCGGTGGGGTGTACTTTCGTAACTTACCCCACATTTTGGACAAGCGCGTCTCTAAGCCATGGTTCCCCACTGCCATCCCATCCGCCCACCCATTCGTACACCGAGGCCGCGAAAACCCGCGACGAAACCCCACACCCTGCTCCGTTCGCCACCCACCCGGAGCTTCTTCCCCGACGACGTCGTCCACAGCAACACCTCGACGTCCCTCATCCACCGTACCGGATGAGGATCCGTTGTCGATCTCATCGTCCCGCCGGTTCAGCCACCTCGTCCTCCACCTCCAAGGAGCTGCCCCGATGTTCCCCTCGTCTTTCGCGCCACCTCCATTCCCACACCACTGTCTTCACCTGCACCACTGGAAGAGCATCATCATCACCTTTTCCTCGGATGAAGCTGCGGCCTAATCAGCGCCACCAAAGAGGTTGTACACTAATTGCCGCATTTTCTTCTTGATTCGATCTCACGGTGCTGTCGGCGCTCGGTCCCGAGCCGACACGGCGCGGCTCCATCCACGGCGGCATCGCCGGCCACTTCCTCCACGGCGTCGCTCCCTCGACGGCGACATCCACATCAATAGGAGCTGCTGCTGCTTTAGCTCTCGCTCGTGCTACTGCTCTGCTCTTGCTCTCGGTCCCTTGCCTGGTCTGCTCTTGCTATTGCTCTTGCTCGCGCTGCTGCTCTCACTCTTGCTCTTGCTTGCGATGCTGCTCCGATTTGGCTACACTTCCATCGACTGAATCGACTTTTGGGTCAGTCGATTTCCAAGGGGTGGGCTCGCCGGGGTGAAGGAAGAACCAGCCGCGGCGGGGAGGGGGGCTCGCCGGAGAGGTACCCCACTATCTATCTTAGGGTTCAGGATGGGGGCGGTGGTCGCCGGCGGTGGCGGGGCGTTGGTGGGGCGATGGCGTGGGGATCGCCGGAGAAAAAGCTCGGCACGGGGGGCCTAGAGGGATGGCCGGGGCAGCGGCGGACTAGCAGTGGGGAGTATTTTTGGGGCAGGCGGGGTGGCGCACCACCGGCCGCAGGCGACGGGGGGCTGCTGTTTGGTCGGTGGTGGCTGGCGGGTCAGGGGGGGTGGAGGTTGAAGATGAACCGCAGGCCCTTGATTTTGTATCCAACGGCTGCAAAATCGACTGACGTGTAGCCTCACCTTGCTAGTGCGTTCAGTTTCGACAGCAAAATTCAGTTTCGACAACAAAATTTAGTTTCGACAGTTAGGTCAGTTTCGACAGTTAAGTTCAGTTTCGACAGTTAAGTTCAGAGATGAGCAGCTGATGTATTTTACATATAGCACTTTGTGGTTATGTATTTTACGTCATGTATTGGAGATGCTATTATAATTCCACTCAGGTTAACGTTGTTCGTTGTCTCTCTTGTCCTGCTTCAGCCTCAGTGTCGTACAACTCACCGGAGCTGCTCCAACGACGAAACCCTCCATCACAACGGAGCAGTACCTCGGGCTCCAACTCCAAACGCCTAAGATCTTCTTCCCCTCCTCCGACAGCAAAGTCAGCCGGAGCATCCTCACCGGCCAACCCAATCATGCTGAGATCGACATGGCTTCGCCAAAGAGGTTGTACACTTGTTGCATCTCTTTTTTACTCTACATGTTATATATATTGTCCACTGAGCACACGGATTTGTTCCTTTAGTGTCTCCTTGAAAGAAAAAACGTAGGAATTTTAATTTTCACTTGTCCTCCTTTTCAAATTCCTATTCATGAAGCACAAGACTAAGAGATAGTAGCATAATAGCATTATAACCGTACATTTTCTTGTGGTTTGACTTAATCTCACCATGCTTCTTTGCATCCTGAGATCTTCCAATTGTTGTGAATCAAACACCCAGATTGGCAGAAATCCTGTGTTTTTAAATTCTCTGTTTTGCACGTGCATTCCTATCCTATTCCTGTCTATTTCCTATCCCTGCATTGTTGGAATCCTCAAATTCAAACGAGCCCTTACAGAATTACTTCTCTTATAGATAGTTGTCAAAGAAAACCTTGCGTGGTTTGTCCCGGTCCTGCTGCACCGCCGTCCACCCCAGCTCAGCTGCTCCAACGACAGAAGGGTCCAGTAGAGCAGGGATCTGGCCTCCAGACTGTCTTTCGCCGCCTTAGATCTTCTTCCCCGCCTCTGGCAGCCATGAAAACTGCATTACCATCATCAACCGAGCAGATGACCTCGAGGACTACACGGGTCCGCAAGAGAGGTCGCACTCTTTCGTGTCTGCTTACATTATGCATCGCTTAATATTACATCCTAGTTTATCATCCTGTTCACCGATTAGACTCTGAGTCAGCTCCAAACTAATGGTCAAACTTGAGTTTTTAAATGGTTGTGGGGTACATATCGGGGCCGCTATCAATAGTATCTATCTACTATCTGGTTAATCTCCGGTGTCTACTATGAGTTTCATGTTAGGTGGGAAACAAACAGTAAAGAAGCCATTATCTGTATTTATTAACTGAAGCCATTATCTGCCTGCTATTATTGGTTTTGGGTCTATCCACAGGTTGCTACCATCACTCTGGATTTCTGCATGCACTATGCATGACAGTTATTATAAACAATGGAACTGAACATGTAGAGCAAAAGAGACGAGCCTTGCGTGGCAATATAATTTCATGCAGACGTCGCTCCATGGTAGGCGCAAAGACAGCCCCCCTCCATGCATTTCGGATTGTAATCGAGAGGAAGATATCTGTTCTGAGGGGGATTCAGATGGAGAAGATAACTCCTATTTACCCCCTGAGGTCTTCACTCTAACTTGGCATGCTGATGTTGGTTATATCATGCATATGGTGTCTTGCATTGCTTACTTTATACATCAAATATGTCATCTGCTTAGTTTAGACATCCTTTGTGTGAATGCCATCTGTTTAGTTTATTCATCGTTTATGTGAATTATGCAACGCCACCTTGTTTAGCCAGGCATCATATATGTGAATTTTGCAATGCCATCCTGCTTAGCCAGTCATCTTATATGTAAATTATATCAGGCCATCTTTTTTTTGTTACATATTACATTCGTCAACAATGTTAGCACATTCAACTGCTCTTCGTGTGCATCAGGCATTTGACACGGTGATGGCAAATTCTGGAGTGAAAACAAGGTCTTCTGAGCAGACTATGCTATCTGACGAAGCGCATATCTCGCTAGTTACGGATAGCTCCTCAAAGGAGGATTCAAAGACAGATGACCAGTCCTATTCCCCCCCCCCCGAGGTGTATGCTCTAACTTGGCAGGGTTATGTTGCTCATATCGTGCGTATGGTGTCTTGCATTGCTATGCCATTTGATTAGTTTAGACATGCTTTGTGTGAATGCCACCTGTTCAGTGTCTAATTACCATATATGTGAATTATGCATTGCCATCTTGTTGCAAGACATTATATATGTGAATTATACAATGCTATCTTGTTGCAAAGGCATTATATATGTGAATTATCCAATGCCATGCTGTTTAGCCAATCATCATGTATGTGAATTATATCATGCTATCATTTTTTTGTATTACGTGTTCCATTTGTCGACAACGTTTGTATATTCAACTACTCTTCCTGTGCATCAGCCATTTGAAGCAGTGATGGAAGTATCTGGAGTGAAAACACGGTATGCAGAGCAGACAATGCTACCTGCTGAAGCAGACATCTTGCTGGGTACAGAGAGCTCCTCAGAGGAGGATTCAGAGACTGATGACCAGTCCTATTTCCCCCCTGAGGTCTATGCTCAAACTTGGCAGGGTTATATTACCCATGTCATGCATGTTGTCTTGCATTGCTTAGTTTTTACATCATATATAGATCGCCATCTGCTTACTTGCTTACTATATAAATCATATATTTGAATTATATCATGCCATCATGTTTACATAGTACATACACATCATCTATCTGAATTATGGCATGGCAACCCATTTAATAAAGACATCATATAGTTATATCATCTCATCCTATTTAGTGTTTACAGTCATCATATTTAGAATTATGGCATTCTATCCATGAATGTATGTGAATTATGGCATGCCAACCTATTTAATAAACACATTATATAGTTATGTCATGTCATCCTGTTTACATAGTCTCATATTTTGAACTATGTCTTTCCATCTTTTTAGTTAGCCATCATAATGTGAAATTGTGTCATGCTATCCTGTTTAGTTAGCCATCATATATGTGAAATTGTGTCATGCTATCCTGTTTGGTTAGACAACATAAATATGAATTATTTCATGCCCTGTTTTATTCCCCACTATCCATTGCACCTGTCTATCATACAATGTCTATACTTTCAATTACTTTTCTTGTTTATCAGCCATTTGAATTGAAGAGCGTGATGGCAGTATCTAAGGGAGTAACAACACGGTCTTCAGAAAAGATAGTGCTACCAGTTGATGCAGATAGAACCACGGTTGTACTTGCCCAAGGACCAGATCCACCACACATAACCCAGACTCTCGTAGATTGTACCCCTACCCAGTTGGACAGAGAACCAGCTACACCCCTTTTAACCCCAACCCCGGCAGATAGTAACCCAGTTCCAGTTGACACAACACCGTCTCCACCACAGAGCACCCAAACACAAGCGGTTAGTAAGGGAACTGCAGTGCCCAAAGCACGAGGACCACCACTCCGAATCCCAACTCAACGCTTAAAGGAGATGAAGATTTGTTCTCAGGTTAGGTTCTGTAGCTATGGTTCATACTCCTTTGCTCTTGCATTACTGTATTTACTCATACCAACTATTTTCAAATTTGAAGGATGGAATTGAAACTCCAATGGCGCAACAGGTATGTTTTAAACCTGTTTCTTTAACTGGTTTGCTGTTGTAACCTGCTCTATGTTGATTTCAGTTTCAATTGAATAAACAGTTATGTTCTCATGTCATGCACATTACAAGTGTTGTTATTGCTCTATAGTTACCCACACTTATATTCTGTCTATTCTGCTTTGTCTTGAACAAATATTATTTGGACTGTGTCTCTATCTTGATTTGGCAACAAAAACTAGAATGATATAGATCATAAAGTGACCATGGCACATAGATATATGTTTGTTTCATGTTGTTATCCTGTCCACTTTACTACTGAACTCATTTACCAAAATTAGTTTCATATACAACATGGTAAACATGTGATGTGTCTGCTTGTTTCTCTTTTACAATGTGGACAAAATATTGGAGAGCAGTACCGCGTTATCCAATGGTAAAGGAAGTAATGCAGATAAGGTTCAAGATAGTGAGACATCCCTGTTGGTCTCCAAGAAAGCTGATAAAAACTATCTTGACGACAGTGAGGGAACCAAAAAGTCCTGTCTTGATGTAGTGTTCGAGTTACTGGCCACTATTGCTGGCACAAGCTCTTCGAACTGGCTGCCTGAATCAGTTCGTCTTCTTGAGTCTCAACTTCAAGTTGAAAGACATCGATCAGATGTGCTGTGACAGGAAGCCGAAGGACTGAGGAAGTCCCTACAGAATTCAGATGCATATTTTCTAGTGCAACAGCAAGCGCTGGAGGATTTAAGCGCCAAACAAGAGAAAGTTAATAAGCTTGCTAAGCATCTTGCCAGCATTATGGGTACCCAGGATATTGTTTCTTGAGATCTTCTGAAGTGGTTTCAGTTCTGGATTTGTTTTGCTGCGGCGTTTATTTGCGCTGGTCGCCAACTTTGACAACCAGTGTATATGATATGCTGCTTTGTTCCCTATATTTGCACTAGTGGCGAACTTTGATGCCCAGTGGATGTAATATGTGTTACAGCCGTGATAGGCTAGCATAAGTTGCTTGCTTATTTATTTCCTTGTTGTCTTGTTTATTTGTTTGCTTGTAGTCAGTGCAGTTCTTTTTAAAACTAGGCCACAATAACCATGGGCTAATATTTACTGTAGTGACACTGGGCCTCCTACGAGCCGTAGAAACAGTGGGCCTTCTACAGGCCGTAGAAACAGTGGGCCTTCTACGGGTCGTAGAAACAATGGGCTTTCTACGGGCCGTAGAAACAATGGGCCTTCTACGGGCCGTAGAAACAATGGGCCTTCTACGGGCCGTATCATCAATGGGCCTTATACGGGCCGTACCATAATGGGCCATCGTTAATAGGCCGTATTTGATGATGCTATGAAAACGGCCCAACGTATTAACGGACCACAAATGGGCCGATGTAACCACGGGCTGAATTTGGCCCACAAGCAGAAAATGACAGTAACGGGCCGTAAGTAAACGAATGCTGGAAATGAGCCCAAGAATAAATGGGCTCTGAGAAGGCCGAAAGATAACATTTGCTAGAAACGGCCCAAATGAATAACGGGCCCTTAATGGGTATAAAGTGATACATTGTTCATTACGGGCCAGTTTCACCATGGGCCATTAGTGGGTGTAAAGTGATACACTGTTCATTGCGGGGCAGTTTCGCCACGGGCCGTTAGTGGATGTAAAGTGATACATTGTTCATTGCGGGCCAGTTTCACCACGGGCCATTAATAGGCCAAGAGTTACATAGGGCCTCACATGGTCCGAAAGACGTCATGGGCCATACATGGGCCAGAAGTGAAAACGGGCTGAAATCATATTGGATGGCCCAGATGACGCTACTGGGCCTAATTCGGATAGGGCGTAACGGGCCTTGGGTTAGCGGGCTGTAAATGGGCTATATGCGAACAGGCCGTTAACAGGCTTTCCATGGGCCGGCCGCCACCTTTTGACCAAGTCAAACGGGCCGGCCTTTTCACAAGAATGGGCCTCTGTTGGGCCGTGCCACGTGTCGACGTATCATAGGCGCCTTCTATCCAATGAGTGGATGACATCTGTCCCAATGGTGAGCCGACACGTGTTTCCTCCAGCCAATGATGATTTTACACGTGGAAAATCCCCATTGGTCGGGGCTGTTAACGGGTTATCGGATCCAAAACCCGACCCGATAGCTTAACGACGTTCCGTTATGGTGGATGCCACGTGTCGGTCACCCTTGACGAAAGCAGTTCTGTGACGCGCGATTTATCGTCATGGAAGTGGACACTTCCGTGATGATAATTTTGGTAATGTCATGGAACACTTCTACGACAGCACATGTATGACTATCTTGATTCTGTCATAAATTTGTCATGGATGTACATGGATGACAAAAAACGCGACCTACTGTGACAAACACGTATCATCACGGAAGTGTATTTTTTTTGTAGTGGTGGGGTGCATCCAACTTGCTTGCTCACGAAGACCTAGGGCACTTTGAGGAAGCCCATCATTGGAATATACATGCCAAGTTCTATAATGAAAAATTCCCACTAGTATATGAAACTGACAACATTTGAGATTCTCTAACATGAAGATCATGGTGCTATTTTGAAGCACAAGTGTGGGAAAAGAGATAGTAGCATTGTCCCTTCTCTCTTTTTCTCTCATTTTATTTTTTCTTCTTTCTTTTTTTCTCTTTTTTTCTTTTTTTCTTTGGCCTTCTCTTTTTTTTTCTTTTTGGCCTTTCTCTTTTTTCCCCTTTTTTTCTTTCTTTTTGTAAAGTCCGAAGTCCCATCCCGACTTGTGGGGGAATCATAGTCTTCATCATCCTTTCCTCACTGGGATAATGCTCTAATAATGAAGATCATCACACTTTTATGGATTTACAACTCAAAGCTAGAACAAGATATGACTCTATATGAATGCCTCTGGCGGTATACCGGGATATGCAATGAATCAAGAGCGACATGCATGAAAATTATGAAGGTGGCCTTGCCACAATACAATGTCAACTACATGATCATGCAAAGAGCAGTATGACAAAAGTAATGCGTGTCATATGAACGGAACGGTGGAAAGTTGCATGGCAATATATCTCGGAATGGCTATGGAAATGCCATAATAGGTAGGTATGGTGGCTGTTTTGAGGAAGGAGTATGGTGGGTGTATGGTACCGGCAAAAGTTGCGCAGTACAAGAGAAGCTAGCAATGGTGGAAGAGTGAAAGGGTGCGTATAATCCATGGACTCAACATTAATCAAAAGAACTCATATACTTGTTGCAAAAATTTAGAAGTCATCAAAAACCAAAGTACTACGCGCATGCTCCTAGGGGGATAGATTGGTAGGAAAAGACCATCGCTCGTCCCCGACCGCCACTCATAAGGAAGACAATCAATAAATAAAATTGTGCTCCAACTTCATCACAAAGCGGTTCACCATACGTGCATGCTACGGGAATCACAAGCTTCAACACAAGCATTATTTAAATTCATAATCACCCAACTAGCATGACTTTAATATCACTACCTCCATATCTCAAAACAATTATCAAGCATCAAGTTGATCATAGCATCCAATTCACTTCCTATGATAGTTTTTATTATACCCAACTTGGATGCTCATCATTCTAGGACCAACTTTAAAACCATAGCAAAAACCATGCTGTTCTAAAAGACTCTCAAAAATATATAAGTGAAGCATGAGAGGCTAGCAATTTCTTCAAAATTAAGATACCATCATGCTCTAAAAGATATAAGTGAAGCACTAGAGCAAAAACTATCAAGCTCAAAAGATATAAGTGAAGCACATAGAGTATTATAGCAAATTCTAATCAAATAGGCTTCTCCCAAAAGGTGTGTACAGCAAGGATGATTGTGTTAAACTAAAAAGCAAAGACTAATATAATACACGACGCTCCAAGCAAAACACATATCATGTGGCGAATAAAAATATAGCTCCAAGTAAAGTTAACCAATGAACGAAGATGAAAGAGGGGATGCCTTCCCAGGGCATCCCCAAGCTTAGGCTTTTGGCTATCCTTGAATATCTTGGGGTGCCATGGGCATCCCCAAGCTTAGTCTCTTGCCACTCCTTATTCCATAGTCCATAAAAGCTTTACCCAAAACTTGAAAACTTCACAACACAAAACTCAACAGGAAATCTTATAAGCTCCGTTAGTGAAAGAAAACAAAACCACCACATAAGGTACTGCAATGAACTCATTCTTTATTTATTTTGGTGTTAAACCTACTGTATTCCAACTTCCTTATGGTTTATAAACTAATTTACTAGCCGTAGATGCATTGAAACAAGCAAACAACACACGAAAAAAAGAATCTGTCAAAAACAGAACAGTCTGTAGCAATCTGTAACTAACGCAAACTTCTGGAACTCTAAAAATCCTACCAAAATAGGAAGTCCTGGACAATTTGTTTGTTTAACATCAGCAAAAATAATCAACGCAAAATCACATTCCTGTGATTTACCAAAATTATATTCGTGCTCAACAGGAGTAAAAACAAAAAGCAAAAAGAAAATTGGGTTGCCTCCCAACTAGCGCTATCGTTTAACGCCCCTAGCCAGGCATAAAAGCAAAGATAGATCTAACGAGTGCCATAATAATAAGATAGATCTTGAAAGCTCATCTCATATTCTCTACGTTCGGCAGCAAGTTTCCTTTGAGGCAAGCAAAAGAAATCAAAAGGGCTAAATTTAGTGGGACAAAGATCCCCAAGATCAACCATAGGAGGAACGGGTTCCTCCTTTGGCCCTTCATAGTGCACAACTATTTCATCACTAAAAGCATTCTTTTGGCAAAATCTTGTGAGCCTATACTCAAGAGAGTATCCTAGCTCATTGTTTCGAAGGGCAAATTCATTATTAAGCTTGTTAATGCAATCAACCAAGACATTGGTAGGAACCTTTTTTCTAAGATTTTCATTAAAAGCGACATAGTCCGAAGATTGAAATCGTCTAAATTCCTCTTGATCATAGAGGATCGCCTCTATGGGAGGACGACCGGCGTCCACCATATAGTGCGCAAAGATTTCTTTGGCATCTCTCATGATAAATCTAAACTCATGAGCCAAAAAGATAGTAACAACGCGCTTAACAGAAGAATGCTCAATATTAGAGAATTCTAGGAAAATTCTGTGTATGCAAGGATGCATATGCATAAATTGTCTTTCAAGTTCAACTACAAGCATAGCGATAGGGGGTTCATCGGCCGGAGCCTCGGGATTTTCTGTCTTATCATTATTGTCCATATCGACGATAATCTCCCCAATTTCAGACATAGCGGCAACAAAATCAAGGCGGAAGAAAGCGAGCAAAAAAAGAGAGGAGGAGATTTGGAAAGAGAGGGCGAATAAAACGACAAGGGTGAAGTGGGGGGAGGAAAACGAGAGGCAAATTGCAAATAATGTAAATGCGAGGGAGATGGGTTTGTGATGGGTACTTGGTATGTCTTGACTTGAGCGAAGACCTCCCCGGCAACGGCGCCAGAAATCCTTCTTGCTATGTCTTGAGCTTGCGTTGGTTTTCCTCGAAGAGGAGAGGGTGATGCAGCAAGTGTAGCATAAGTATTTCCCTCAGTTTTGAGAACCAAGGTATCAATCCAGTAGGAGGCTCCTCAAAAGTCCCACGCACCTACACAAACAAACTGAGAACTCGCAACCAACGGAATAAAGGGGTTGTCAATCCCTTCACGGCCACTTGCAAAAGTGAGATCTAATAAAGATAGAAATATAAGATAAATATATTTTTGGTATTTTGTAATATAGATGCAAAAAGTAAAGATGCAAATAAAAGTAGATTGAAAGCAAATATGATAAGAGATAGACCCGGGGGCCATAGGTTTCACTAGAGGCTTCTCTCAAGATAGCATAAGTATTATGGTGGGTGAACAAATTATTGTCGAGCAATTGATAGAAAAGCGCATAGTTATGAGATAATCTAGGCATGATCATGTATATAGGCATCACGTTCATAACAAGTAGACCGACTCCTGCCTGCATCTACTACTATTACTCCACACATCGACCGCTATCCAGCATGCATCTAGAGTATTAAGTTCATAAGAACAGAGTAACACATTAAGCAAGATGACATGATGTAGAGGGATAAACTCATGCAATATGATATAAACCCCATCTTGTTATCCTCGATGGCAACAATACAATACGTGCCTTGCAACCCTTTTTGTCACTGGGTAAGGACACCGCAAGATTGAACCCAAATCTAAGCACTTCTCCCATGGCAAGAAAGACCAATCTAGTAGGCCAAACCAAACTAATAATTCGAAGAGACTTGCAAAGATAACTCAATCATACATAAAAGAATTAAGAGAATATTCAAATATTATTCATAGATAAACTTGATCATAAACCCACAATTCATCGGATCTCGACAAACACACTGCAAAAAGAGTTTACATCGAATAGATCTCCACAAGAGAGGGGGAGAACATTGTATTGAGATCCAAAAAGAGAGAAGAAGACATCTAGCTAATAACTATGGACCCGTAGGTCTGTGGTAAACTACTCACAACTCATCGGAGGGGCAAGGATGTTGATGTAGAAGCCCTCCATGGTCGATTCCCCCTCCGGTAGAGTGCCAGTGAAGGCTCCAAGATGGGATCTCGCGGATACAGAAGGTTATGGCGGTGGAAATTGTGTTTCGTGGTGCCCCTGGATGTTTTCGGGGTACGTAGGTATATATAGGAGGAAGAAGTACGTCGGTGGCCGCCCGAGGGGCCCACGAGACAGGGGGGCGCGCCCTACGGGGGGTGGGGGCGACCTCCTATCTCGTGGGGGCCTCAGGTGCTTCTTGACTTGCACTCCAAGCTCTCCGGATCACGTTCGTTCCAAAAATCACGCTCCCGAAGGTTTCATTCCATTTGGACACCGTTTGATATTCCTTTTCTTCGAAATACTGAAATAGGCAAAAAAAACAGCAATATGGGCTGGGCCTCCGGTTAGTAGGTTAGTCCCAAAAATGATATAAATGTGTAAAATAAAGCCCATAAACATCCAAAAGGGGTAATATAATAGCATGGAACAATCAAAAATTATAGATACATTGGAGACGTATCAGGCGCATGCCCCCTCGGGGGGGGGGGGCAACGGCCCCCTAGGGTTTCCAACCCTAGGTGCCTTGGGCCCATGGGTGGGGCGCACCAGCCCACCAGGGGCTGGTTACCACGCCACTTCAGCCCATGGGGCCCTCCAGGATAGGTGTCCCCACCCAGTGGACCCCCGGGACCCTTCCGGTGGTCCCGGTACAATAACGGTGACCCCCAAAACTTTCCCGGTGGCCGAAGCTGGACTTCCTATATATAAATCTTTACCTCCGGACCATTCCGGAACTCCTCGTGACGTCCGGGATCTCATCCAAGACTCCGAACAACTTTCGGTTAACCGCATACTAATATCTCTACAACTCTAGTGTCACCAAACCTTAAGTGTGTAGACCCTACGGGTTCGGGAGACACGTAAACATGACCGAGACAACTCTCCGGTCAATAACCAACAGCGGGATCTGGATACCCATGTTGGCTCCCACATGCTCCATGATAATCTCGTCAGATGAACCACAATGTCGAGGATTCAATCAATCCCGTATACAATCCCCTTTGTCAATCTGTACGTTACTTGCCCGAGATTCGATCGTCGGTATCCGAATACCTCGTTCAATCTCGTTACCGGCAAGACACTTTACTCTTTCCGTAATGCATGATCTTGTGACCAACCACTTGGTCACATTGAGCTCATTATGATGATGCATTACCGAGTGGGCCCAGAGATACCTCTCCGTCACACGGAGTGACAAATCCCAGTCTTGATTCGTGCCAACCCAACAGACACTTTCGGAGATACCTATAGAGCACCTTTATAGTCACCCAGTTACGTTGTGACGTTTGGTACACCCAAAGCACTCCTACGGTATCCGGGAGTTACACAATCTCATGGTCTAAGGAAATGATACTTGACATTAGAAAAGATCTAGCAAATGAACTACACGATCTTGTGCTATGCTTAGGATTGGGTCTTGTCCATCACATCATTCACCTAATGATGTGATCCCGTTATCAATGACATCCAATGTCCATAGTCAGGAAACCATGACCATCTGTTGATCAACGAGCTAGTCAACTAGAGGCTCACTAGGGACATGGTGTGGTCTATGTATTCACACATGTATTACAGTTTTCGATCAATACAATTATAGCATGAACAATAGAAAATTATCATGAACAAGGAAATATAATAATAACCATTTTATTATTGCCTCTAGGGCATATTTCCAACAGTATCCCACTTGCACTATAGTCGATAATCTAGTTACATTGTGATGAATCGAACACCCATAGAGTTCTGGTGTTGATCATGTTTTGCTCGCGGAAGAGGTTTAGTCAACGGATCTGCGACATTCAGATCTGTATGCACTTTACAAATATCTATGTCTCCATCTTGAACTTTTCACGAATGGAGTTGAAGCGACATTTGATGTGTCTGGTCTTCTTGTGAAACCTGGGCTCCTTGGCAAGGGCAATAGCTCCAGTGTTGTCACAGAAGAGAGTCATCGGGCCCGACGCATTGGGAATAACTCCTAGGTTGGTAATGAACTCCTTTATCCAGATTGCTTCATGTGCTGCCTCCGAGGCTGCCATGTACTCCGCTTCACATGTAGATCCCTCCATGACGCTTTGCTTGCAACTGCACCAGCTTACTGCCCCACCATTCAAAATATACACGTATCCGGTTTGTGACTTGGAGTCATCCAGATCTGTGTCGAAGCTAGCAACAACATAACCCTTTACGACGAGCTCTTCATCACCTCCATAAACGAGAAACATATCCTTAGTCCTTTTCATGTACTTTAGGATATTCTTGACCGCTGTCCAGTGTTCCATGCCAAGATTACTTTGGTACCTTCCTACCAAACTTACGGCAAGGTTTACATCAGGTCTGGTACACAACATGGCATACATAATAGACCCTATGGCTGAGGCATAGGGGATGACACTCATCTTTTCTCTATCTTCTGCCGTGGTCGGGCTTTGAGCTGAGCTCAATTTCACACCTTGCAATACAGGCAAGAACCCCTTCTTGGACTGATCCATATTGAACTTCTTCAATATCTTATCAAGGTATGTGCTTTGTGAAAGACCTATGAGGCGTCTCGATCTATCTCTATAGATCTTGATGCCTAATATGTAAGCAGCTTCTCCAAGGTCCTTCATTGAAAAACACTTATTCAAGTAGCCTTTATGGTCTCCAAGAGTTCTATATCATTTCCCATCAACAGTATGTCATCTACATATAATATGAGAAATGCTACAGAGCTCCCACTCACTTTCTTGTAAACACAGGCTTCTCCATAAGTCTGCATAAACCCAAACGCTTTGATCATTTCATCAAAGCGAATGTTCCAACTCCGAGATGCTTGCACCAGCCCATAGATGGAGCGCTGGAGCTTGCATACCTTGTTAGCATTCTTAGGATCGGCAAAACCTTCCGGCTGCATCATATACAATTCTTCCTTAAGAAAGCCGTTAAGGAATGCCGTTTTGACGTCCATTTGCCATATCTGATAATCGTAGAATGCGGCAATTGCTAACATGATTCGGACGGACTTAAGCTTCGCTACGGGTGAGAAGGTCTCATCGTAGTCAACCCCTTGAACTTGTCGATAACCCTTAGTGACAAGTCGAGCTTTATAGATGGTAACATTACCATCCGCGTCCGTCTTCTTCTTAAATATCCATTTATTTTCTATCGCTCGCCGATCATCGGGCAAGTCTGGCAAAGTCCAAACTTTGTTTTCATACACGGATCATATCTTGGATTGCATGGCTTCAAGCCATTTATTGGAATCTGAGCCTGCCATCGCTTCCTCATAGTTCGAAGGTTCACCGTTGTCTAACAACATGATTTCCAGGACAGGGTTGCCATACCATTCTGATGTGGAACGTGTCCTCGTGGACCTACGAAGTTCAGTAGCAACTTGATCCGAAGTACCTTGATCATCATCATTAACCTCCTCTCTAGCCGGTGCCGGCACCACAGAAACATCTTCCTGAGCTGCGCTACCTTCCGCTTCAAGAGGCAATACTTCATCAAGTTCTACTTTCCTCCCACTTACTTCTTTCGAGAGAAACTCTTTCTGCAGAAAGGACCCGTTCTTAGCAACAAATATCTTGCCTTCGGATCTGAGGTAGAAGGTATACCCAGTGGTTTCCTTAGGGTATCCTATGAAGAAGCATTTTTCCGACTTGGGTTCGAACTTTTCAGGTTGAAGTTTCTTGACATAATCATCGCATCCCCAAACTTTTAGAAATGACAGCTTAGGTTTCTTCCCAAACCATAATTCATATGGTGTCGTCTCAACAGATTTCGATGGAACCCTATTTAAAGTGAATGTGGTAGTCTCTAAAGCATAGCCCCAAAAGAGAGCGGTAGATCGGTAAGAGACATCATAGATCGCACCATATCTAATAGGGTCCGATTACGACGTTCGGACACACCATTATGCTGAGGTGTTCCAGACGGCGTGAGTTGTGAAACGATTCCACATTTCCTTAAGTGTGTGCCAAATTTGTGACTTAAATATTCCCCTCCATGATCTGATCGTAAGAACTTTATTTTTCTGTCACGTTGATTTTCATCCTCACTTTGAAATTCCTTGAACTTTTCAAAGGTATCAGACTTGTGTTTCATTAAGTAGACATACCCATATCTACTTAAGTCATCAGTGAGGGTGAGAACATAACGATAGCCACCGCGGGCCTCAAGGCTCATTGGACCGCACACATCGGTATGTATGATTTCCAATAAGTTGGTTGCTCGCTCCATTGTTCCGGAGAACGGAGTCTTGGTCATTTTGCCCATGAGGCATGGTTCGCATGTGTCAAATGATTCGTAATCAAGACACTCCAAAAGTCCATCTGCATGGAGCTTCTTCATGCATTTGACACCAAAGTGACCAAGGCGGCAGTGCCACAAGTATGTGGGACTATCATTATCAACCTTACATCTTTTTGTATTCACACTATGAATATGTGTAACATCACATTCGAGATTCATTAAGAATAAACCATTGACCAGCGGGGCATGACCATAAAACATATCTCTCATATAAATAGAACAACCATTATTCTCGGATTTAAATGAGTAGCCATCTCATATTAAATGAGATCCAGATACAATGTTCATGCTCAAAGTTGGCACTAAATAACAATTATTGAGGTTTAAAACTAATCCCGTAGGTAAATGTAGAGGTAGCGTGCCGACGGCGATCACATCGACCTTGGAACCATTCCCGACGCGCATCGTCACCTCATCCTTCGCCAGTCTCCGCTTATTCCGCAGCTCCTGTTTTGAGTTACAAATATGAGCAACCGCACCGGTATCAAATACCCAGGAGCTACTATGAGTACTGGTAAGTTACACATCAATAACATGTATATCACATATACCTTTGGTGTTGCCGGCCTTCTTGTCCGCTAAGTACTTGGGGCAGTTCCGCTTCTAGTGACCACTTCCCTTGCAATAAAAACACAGTCTCAGGCTTGGGTCCATTCTTTGGCTTCTTCCCGGCAGCTTGCTTGCCGGGCGTGGCACCTCCCTTGCCGTCTTTCTTGAAACCCTTTTTGCCCTTGCCTTTCTTGAACTTAGTGGTTTTATTCACCATCAACACTTGATGTTCCTTTTTGATTTCCACCTCCGCTGATTTCAGCATTGAATATACTTCAAGAATGGTTTTCTCCATCCCCTGCATATTGAAGTTCATCACAAAGCTCTCGTAGCTCGGTGGAAGCGACTGAAGGATTTTGTCAACGACCGCGTCATCCAGGAGATTAACTCCCAGCTGAGACAAGCGGTTGTGCAACCCAGACATTTTGAGTATATGCTCGCTGACAGAACTATTCTCCTCCATCTTACAACTGTAGAACTTGTCGGAGACTTCATATCTCTCGACCCGGGCATGATCTTGGAAAACCATTCTCAGCTCTTGGAACATCTCATATGCTCCATGCTGCTCGAAACGCCTTTGGAGCCCCGGTTCTAAGCTGTAAAGCATGCCGCACTGAACCAGGGAGTAATCATCAACACGCGACTGCCAAGCGTTCATAATGTCTTGGTTCGCTGGGACAGGTGCTTCACCTAGCGGTGCTTCAAGGACATATGCTTTCTTGGCAGCTATGAGGATGATCCTCAAGTTCTGGACCCAGTCCGTATAGTTGCTACCATCGTCTTTCAGCTTGGTTTTCTCTAGGAACGCGTTGAAGTTGAGGACAACATTCGCGTGGGCCATTTGATCTACAAGACATATTGTAAAGATTTTTAGACTAAGTTCATGACAATTAAGTTCATCTAATCAAATTATTTAATGACCTCCCACTCAGATAGACATCCCTCTAGTCATCTAAGTGCTACACGATTCGAGTCAACTAGGCTGTGTCCGATCATCATGTGAGACGGACTAGTCATCATCGGTGAACATCTTCATGTTGATCGTATCTTCTATACGACTCATGTTCGACCTTTCGGTCTCTTGTGTTCCAAGGCCATGTCTGTACATGCTAGGCTCGTCAAGTCAACCTAAGTGTTTTTGCACGTGTAAATCTGGCTTACACCCGTTGTATGTGAACGTTAGAATCTATCACACCCAATCATCACGTGGTGCTTTGAAACAATGAACTTTCGCAACGGCGCACAGTTAGGGGGAACACTTTCTTGAAATTATTATGAGGGATCATCTTATTTATGCTACCGTCGTTCTAAGCAAATAAGATGCAAAAACATGATAAACATCACATGCAATCAAATAGTGACATGATATGGCCAATATCATTTTGCTCCTTTTGATCTCCATCTTCGGGGCGCCATGATCATCATCGTCACCGGCATGACACCATGATCTCCATCATCGTGTCTCCATGAAGTTATCTCCCAACTATTACTTCTATTACTATGGCTAATGGTTTAGCAATAAAGTAAAGCAATTACATGGCGTTATTCATTGACATGCAGGTCATACAATAAATAAGGACAACTCCTATGGCTCCTGCCGGTTGTCATACTCATCGACATGCAAGTCGTGATTCCTATTACAAGAACATGATCAATCTCATACATCATATATATTTCATTCATCACACCCATCATGGCCATATCACATCACACGTCACATGCTGCAAAAACAAGTTAGACGTCCTCTAATTGTTGTTGCAAGTTTTTTACGTGGCTGTGATGTCTACTACACAAC
This sequence comes from Triticum aestivum, assembly GCF_018294505.1. Taxonomy (NCBI): domain Eukaryota; kingdom Viridiplantae; phylum Streptophyta; class Magnoliopsida; order Poales; family Poaceae; genus Triticum; species Triticum aestivum. The sequence goes on along the minus strand of NC_057798.1, from coordinate 217,250,905 downwards.
CTTCTTCTTGTAGATGTTGTTGGGCCTCCAAGTGTAGAGGTTTGTAGGACAGTAGCAAATTTCCCTCAAGTGGATGACCTAAGGTTTATCAATCCGTAGGAGGTGTAGGATGAAGATAGTCTCTCTCACGCAACCCTGCAACCAAATAACAAAGAGTCTCTTGTGTCCCCAACACACCCAATACAATGGTAAATTGTATAGGTGCACTAGTTCGGCGAAGAGATGGTGATACAAGTGCAATATGGATGGTAGATATAGGTTTTTGTAATCTGAAAATATTAAAACAGCAAGGTAACTAACGGTAAAAGTGAGCGTAAACGGTATTGCAATGAGTTGAAACAAGGCCTAGGGTTCATACTTTCACTAGTGCAAGTTCTCTCAACAATAATAACATAATTGGATCACATAACTATCCCTCAACAAGCAACAAAGAGTCACTCCAAAGTCACTAATAGCGGAGAACAAACGAAGAGATTATGGTAGGGTACGAAACCACCTCAAAGTTATTCTTTCCAATCAATCCATTGGGCTATTCCTATAAGTGTCACAAACAGCCCTAGAGTTCGTACTAGAATAACACCTTAAGACACAAATCAACCAAAACCCTAATGTCACCTAGATACTCCAATGTCACCTCAAGTATCTGCGGGCATGATTATACGATATGCATCACACAATCTCAATTCATCTATTCAAACCAACATATAGAACCTCAAAGAGTGCCCAAAGTTTCTACCGGAGAATCACGATGAAAACGTGTGCCAACCCCTATGCATAGGTTCCCAATGTCACGAAACCCGCAAGTTGATCACCAAAACATACATCAAGTGGATCAATAGAATAACCCATTGTCACCACGGTTATCACACGCAAGACATACATCAAGTGTTCTCAAATCTTTAAAGACTCAATCCGATAAGATTACTTCAACGGGAAAACTCAATCCATTACAAGAGAGTAGAGGGGGAGAAGAAACATAAGATCCAACTATAATAGCAAAGCTCACGATACATCAAGATCGTGCCAAATCAAGAACACGAGAGAGAGAGAGAGAGAGAGATCAAACACATAGCTACTGGTACATACCCTCAGCCCCGAGGGTGAACTACTCCCTCCTCGTCATGGAGAGCGCCGGGATGATGAAGATGGCCACCGGTGATGGGTTCCCCCTCCGGCAGGGTGCCGGAACAGGGTTCCGATTGGTTTTTGGTGGCTCTGGAGGTTTTGCAGCGGCGGAACTCCCGATCTATCTTCTGTTCTGGAAGTTTTATGATACGTAGGTATATATGGGTGCGGGGGGTACGTCGGTGGACCGAAGGGGGGCACGAGGCAGGGGGGCGCGCCCCAGGGGGGTGGGCGCAACCCCCACCCTCGTGAGCACCTCCCTTCTTTCCTGACGTGCACTCTAAGTCCATCGGGTGGCTTTCCTTCCAAAAATAACTTCTCCAGTTGATTGCATTCTGTTTCGACTCCGTTTGATATTCCTTTTCTTCGAAACACTGAAATAGGCAAAAAAACAGCAAATCTGGGTTGGGCCTCCGGTTAATAGGTTAGTCCCAAAAATAATATAAAAGTGACAGTAGATAATATAGCATGGAGCAATCAAAAATTATAGATACGTTGGAGACGTATCAAGCATCCCCAAGCTTAATTCCTGCTCGTCCTCGAGTAGGTAAATGATAAAAAAAGATAATTTTTGATGTGGAATGCTAGTTAGCATAATTTCAATGTAATTCTCCTTACTTGTGATATGAATATTCAGATCCAAAAGATTCAAGACAAAAGTTCATATTGACATAAAAGAAATAGTAATACTTCAAGCATACTAATCAAAGTAATCATGTCTTCTCAAAATAGCATGGCAAAAGAAAGTTATCCCTACAAAATCATATAGTCTAGCTATGCTCTATCTTCACCACACAAAGTATTTAAATAATGCACAACCCTGATGACAAGCCAAGCAATTGTTTCATACTTTAACATTTTCAAAACTTTTCAATCTTCACGCAATACATGAGCGTGAGCCATGGATATAGCACTATATGTGGAATAGAACGGTGGTTGTGGAGAAGACAAAAAGGGAGAAGATAGTCTCACATCAACTAGGCGTATCAACGGGCTATGGAGATGCCCATTAATAGATATCAATGTGAGTGAGCAGGGATTGCCATGCAACGGATGCACTAGAGCTATAAGTATATGAAAGCTCAACAAAAGAAACTAAGTGGGTGTGCATCCAACTCGCTTGCTCACGAAGACCTAGGGCATTTTAAGGAAGCCCATCATTGGAATATACAAGCCAAGTTCTATAATGAAAAAATCCCACTAGTATATGAAAGTGACAAAATGAGAGACTCTCTATCATGAAGATCATGGTGCTACTTTGAAGCACAAGTGTGGTAAAAGGATAGTAGCATTTCCCCTTCTCTCCTTTTCTCTCATTTTTTTTATTTGGGCCTTTTCTCTTTTTTTATGGCCTCTTTTCTTTTCTTTTCTTTTTCGTCCGGAGTCTCATCCCGACTTGCTGGGGAATCATAGTCTCCATCATCCTTTCCTCACTGGGACAATGCTCTAATAATGATGATCAATACACTTTTATTTTTCTTACAACTCAGCAATTACAACTCGATACTTAGAACAAAATATGACTCCATGTGAATGCCTCCGGCGGTGTACCGGGATATGCAATGACTCATGAGTGACATGTATGAAAGAATTATGAACGGTGGCTTTGCCACAAATACAATGTCAACTACATGATCATGCTAAGCAATATGACAATGATGGAGCGTGCCATAATAAACGGAATGGTGGAAAGTTGCATGGCAATATATCTCGGAATGGCTATGGAAATGCCATGATAGGTAGGTATGGTGGCTGTTTTGAGGAAGGTATATGGTGGGTGTATGATACCGGCGAGAGGTATGCGGTATAAGAGAGGCTAGCAATGGTGGAAGGGTGAGAGTGCGTATAATCCATGGACTCAACATTAGTCATAAAGAACTCATATACTTATTGCAAAAATCTACAAGTTATCAAAACAAAGTATTACACACATGCTCCTAGGGGGATAGATTGGTAGGAAAAGACCATCGCTCGTCCCCGACCGCCACTCATAAGGAAGACAATCAATAAATAAATTATGCTCCGACTTCATCACATAACGGTTCACCATACGTGCATGCTACGGGAATCACAAACTTTAACACAAGTATTTCTCAAATTCACAACTATTCAACTAGCACAACTTTGATATCACTACCTCCATGTCTCAAAACAATTATCAAGCATCAAACTTTTCTTAGTATTCAACACACTCATAAGAAAGTTTTTACTATTCTTGATTACCTAGCATATTAGGATTAAGCACATTACCATGCTATTGAAGACTCTCAAAATAATATAAGTGAAGCATGAGAGTTCATCTATTTCTTCAAAATAAAACCACCATTGTGCTCTAAAAGATATAAGTGAAGTACTAGAGCAAACAACAAACTACTCCGAAAGATATAAGTGAAGAACAATGAGTAGTCGAATAATTATGCAACTATGTGAAGACTCTCCCATTTAATAATTTCAGATATTAGTATTTATTCAAACAGCAAGCAAATCTAAAGAAAATAAAATGACGCTCCAAGCAAAACACATATCATGTGGTGAATAAAAATATAGTTCCAAGTAAAGTTACCGATGAACGAAGATGAAAGAGGGGATGCCTTCCGGGGCATCCCCAAGCTTAGATGCTTGGTTATCCTTGAATATTAACTTGGGGTGCCTTTGGCATCCCCAAGCTTAGGCTCTTGCCACTCCTTATTCCATAGTCCATCGAATCTTTACCCAAAACTTGAAAACTTCACAACACAAAACTTAACAGAAAACTCGTGAGCTCCGTTAGCGAAAGAAGACAAAACACCACTTCATGGTACTGTAATGAACTCATTATTTATTTATATTGGTGTTAAACTTACTGTATTCCAACTTCTATATGGTTTATAAACTATTTTACTAGCCTTAGATTCATCAAAATAAAGCAAGCAACACAATGAAAACAGAATCTGTCAGGAACAGAACAGTCTATAGTAATCTGTAACTAATGCAAACTTCTGGAACTACAAAAATTCTAAAATAAACTGGTGGACCTGAGGAATTTGTCTAGTAATCATCTTCAAAAAGAATCAACTAAATAGCACTCTCTAGTAAAAAGTTCTAGCTGATCTCGTGAGCGCTAAAGTTTCTGTTTTTTACAGCATGATCATAAAGACTTCACCCAAGTCTTCCCAAAGGTTCTACTTGGCACAAACACTAATTAAAACATAAAACCACATCTAAACAGAAGCTAGATGGATTATTTATTCCTAAACAGAACCAAAAAGTAAGAAACTAAAATAAAATTGGGTTGCCTCCCAACAAGCGCTATCGTTTAACGCCCCTAGCTAGGCATGGTGATTTCAATGATGCTCACATAAAGGATAGGAATTGAAACGTAAAGAGAACATCATGAAGAATATGAGTAGCACATTTAAGTCTAACCCACTTCCTATGCATAGGGATTTTGTGAGCAAGTAACTTATGGGAACAATAATCAACTAGCATAGGAAGGCAAAACAAGCATAACTTTAAAACTTTAAACACATAGAGAGGAAACTTGATATTATTGCAATTCCTACAAGCATATATTCCTCCCTCATAATAATTTTCAGTAGCATCATGAATGAATTAAACAATATAACCAGCACCTAAATCATTCTTTTCATGATCTACTAGCATAGAAATTTTATTACTCTCCACGTAAGCAAAATTCTTGTTATTCAGAATAGTGGGAGTATCATAAGAGACTTGAATACTATAAATTGTTTCCACATTAAAAGAGTAATGTTCAGAGAAAGGGTACTCATAATCATGACAAGTTTTATAAATATAATCATCACTACTCTTTATAGCATAAGTTTTATCACAATAATCATCACAAGTAGCAACTTTGTTCTCATCATAATCGATTGAAACCTCTTCCGAAATAGTGGATACATCACTAAATAAAGTCATGACCTCTCCAAATCCACTTTCATAAATATTATAAGATTCAACATCCTCCAATATTGTGGGATCACTACTTCCTAAAGTTGACACTCTTCCAAACCCACTTTCATCAATATATTCATCATAGGTGGCATGCTATCATCATAACAACTTTGCATATCAAAACTTGAGAGGCCAAAAATATCATCATTATTAAACATAGCATCCCCAAGCTTGGGATAAACATTAATTGCAGCAAATATATTCTCAAACATAGCTTCCCCAAGCTTGGGCCTTTTCATATCATAAGCATAATCACTCTCATCATTAATAGTATGGATAGCACCAATAGTATAGCAATTATTATATTCTTCCAAACAAGTGCCAAAAAGATTGTCAAGATCATAAGAAGTATCATTATCTTCCCAATCATAATTGTCACAACAAGCAATAGGCATAATGAGATCATCATCAAGTGTATCATCTTCATTTTCATGAGGCATAGCAATAATAGGAGCAACTTTATTTGGGAGAGATACCTTTTTACCTCTCTTCCTTTTTATTTTCTTCTTCTTCACCACATCATGTGTGGGTTCAATCCTCTTTTTGGAGCTCCTTATTAATGAGAATGGTTGAATAGAAGGCTCCTCTTCGTTACCTAATTCATCATAAGAAATAATAGGAGGATATTGGGAAGTCTCTTCCCTTTCGTTAGTATTCTCTTCATCTTCTATTTGTTTTCTTTTCTTTATGTAATTGGCAATATAAGGATTTTCAATGAAATTCAACGCACAATACATATAAATTTTCTCTAGATCAAAATGAAGAACTTTATCAAGGGAAAATTTTGGAATATCCTTAGTTATATGTTTAATTTCTTCATAACCCAAGAGCAAACTAAGTTCATTATGATGTGCAAGGGAAATCAAGTCATCACAATTTTTGGACACGATATGATCATGAAACAATTTGCATTGGGTACTAAAATGATCACGTTCATTGCAAAGTTCACAAGTAGGGCTAAGAAAAGATAAATTTTCAGCACATTCATCTAGCTCTTCTTGCAACAATTTGGTTTCTAAGTACTTATGCCTCTTACAATATCTATCTTCCCTGTTTGGTGTGTACTTACAAAACCAATGCACTCCACAAAAATTGACATGTTTATAGGCGACATTTTCGTCATAACTAGTGCAATCATCATTAGCATCATGGATATTCAAAGAATTCGTACTAACAACATTGAAATCATGCTCATCATTCAAATATTTAGTGCCAAACAATTTAATGCATTATTCTTCTAATACTTTGGCACAATTTTCCTTTCCATCATACTCACAAAAGATATTAAAAAGATGAAGCGTATGAGACAAACTCAATTCCATTTTTTTTGTAGTTTTCTTTTATAAACTAGATTAGTGCTAAAACAAGAAACAAAAAATTCGATTGCAAGATCTAAAGATATACCTTCACTTACCTAGCCTCCTCGGCAACGGCGCCAGAAAAGAGCTTGATGTCTACTACACAACCTTCTTCTTACCAAGTGCAGAGGTTTGTAGGATAGTAGCAAATTTCCCTCAAGTGGATGACCTAAGGTTTATCAATCCGTAGGAGGCGTAGGATGAAGACGGTCTCTCTCAAGCAACCCAGCAACCAATTAACAAAGAGTCTCTTGTGTCCCCAACACACCCAATACAATGGTAAATTGTATAGGTGCACTAGTTCGGCGAAGAGATGGTGATACAAGTGCAATATGGATGGTAGATATAGGTTTTTGTAATCTGAAAATATTAAAACAGCAAGGTAACTAACGGTAAAAGTGAGCGTAAACGGTATTGCAATGAGTTGAAACAAGGCCTAGGGTTCATACTTTCACTAGTGCAAGTTCTCTCAACAATAATAACATAATTGGATCACATAACTATCCCTCAACAAGCAACAAAGAGTCACTCCAAAGTCACTAATAGCGGAGAACAAACGAAGAGATTATGGTAGGGTACGAAACCACCTCAAAGTTATTCTTTCCAATCAATCCATTGGGCTATTCCTATAAGTGTCACAAACAGCCCTAGAGTTCGTACTAGAATAACACCTTAAGACACAAATCAACCAAAACCCTAATGTCACCTAGATACTCCAATGTCACCTCAAGTATCCGTGGGCATGATTATACGATATGCATCACACAATCTCAGTTCATCTATTCAAACCAACACATAGAACCTCAAAGAGTGCCCAAAGTTTTTACCAGAGAATCACGACGAAAACGTGTGCCAACCCCTATGCATAGGTTCCCAATGTCAGGAAACCCGCAAGTTGATCTCCAAAACATACATCAAGTGGATCAATAGAATAACCCATTGTCACCACGGTTATCCCACGCAAGACACACATCAAGTGTTCTCAAATCTTTAAAGACTCAATCCGATAAGATTACTTCAATGGGAAAACTCAATCCATTACAAGAGAGTAGAGGGGGAGAAGAAACATAAGATCCAACTATAATAGCAAAGCTCGCGATACATCAAGATCGTGCCAAATCAAGAACACGAGAGAGAGAGAGAGAGAGAGATCAAACACATAGCTACTGGTACATACCCTCAGCCCCGAGGGTGAACTACTCCCTCCTCGTCATGGAGAGCGCCGGGATGATGAAGATGGCCACCAGTGATGGGTTCCCCCTCCGGCAGGGTGCCGGAACAGGGTCCCGATTGGTTTTTGGTGGCTCTAGAGGTTTTGCGGCGGCGGAACTCCCGATCTATCTTCTGTTCTGGAAGTTTTATGATACGTAGGTATATATGGGTGTAGGGAGTACATCGGTGGACCGGAGGGGGGGCCACAAGGCAGGGGGCGCGCCCCAGGGGGGTGGGCGCGCCCCCCACCCTCGTGAGCACCTCCCTTCTTTCTTGACGTGCACTCCAAGTCCATCGGGTGGCTTTTGATACGTCTCCAATGTATCTATAATTTTTGATTGCTCCATGCTACTTTATCTACTATTTTGGACTATATTGGGCATTATTTTCCACTTTTATATTACTTTTGGGACTAACCTATTAACCGGAGGCCCAGCCCAGAATTGCTGTTTTTTGCCTTTTTCAGTATTTCGAAGAAACAGAATATCAAACGGAGTCCAAACGGAATGAAACCTTTGGGATCGTGATTTTGCAACCGAACGTGATCCAGGAGACTTGGACCCTACTCCAAGAAGTCTCCGAGGAGGTCACGAGGGTGGAGGGCGCCCCCTGGGCTCGCCCCCCTACCTCGTGGGCCCCTCGGAGCTCCACCGACGTACTCCTTCCTCCTATATATACCTACGTATCCCTGAGCGATCAGAACAGGAGCCAAAAACCTAATTCCACCGCCGCAACCTTCTGTATCCACGAGATCCCATCTTGGGGCCTGTTCCGGAGCTCCGCCGGAGGGGGCATCCACCATGGAGGGCTTCTACATCATCGCCATAGCCCCTCCGATGAAGTGTGAGTAGTTTACTTCAGACCTTCGGGTCCATAGCTAGTAGCTAGATGGCTTCTTCTCTCTTTTTGGATCTCAATACAATGTTCTCCCCCTCTCTCGTGGAGATCTATTCGATGTAATCTTCTTTTTGCGGTGTGTTTGTTGAGACCGATGAATTGTGGGTTTATGATCCAGTATTATCTATGGAAAATATTTGATTCTTCTCTGAATTCTTTTATGTATGATTGAGTTATCTTTGCAAGTCTCTTTGAATTATCTTTTTGGTTTGGCCAACTAGATTGGTAGTTCTTGCAATGGGAGAAGTGCTTAGCTTTGGGTTCAATCTTGCGGCGTCCTTATACATGATCATTGCCTAGATATACTCATAACTATGCTCAATTCTGTCAATTGCTCAACAGTAATTTGTTCACCCACCGTAGAATACTTATGCTCTTGAGAGAAGCCTCTAGTGAAACCTATGGCCCCCAGGTCTATTCTCATCATATCAATCTATATCACTTTATTTACTTGCTTTGTTTTTACTTTATCTTTACTTTTTACTTTGCATCTATCTATCAAAAATACCAAAAATATTATCTCTATCAGATCTCACTCTCGTAAGTGACCGTGAAGGGATTGACAACCCCTAAGCGTTGGTTGCGAGTTGCTATCATTTTGTGTAGGTACGAGGGACTTGTGCGTGGTCTCCTACTGGATTGATACCTTGGTTCTCAAAAACTGAGGGAAATACTTACGCTACTTTACTGCATCATCCTCTCCTCTACGGGGAAATCCAACGCAGTGTTCAAGAGGTAGCACCTTTCCTTCCAAAAATAACTTCTCCAGTTGATTTCGTTCCGTTTCGACTCTGTTTAATATTCCTTCTCTTTGAAACACTGAAATAGGCAAAAAATAGCAAATCTGGGCTGGGCCTCCGGTTAATAGGTTAGTCCCAAAAATAATATAAAAGTGGATGAAAGTGCTAGTATCGACTAGAGGGGGGGTGAATAGGCGATTTTTATGAAAGTCTTCAAAACTTGGAAGTTTCGAAGACAAACAACAGAAACAACCTAATTGATATGCAGCGGAAGATAAACTACCCTAAACAAGCCATAGTCAAGTATGTAATGATGTGAAAGTACAGGACTAATAGCAGTTAGGTAGTAAGGATCAAGATGGAAGATAGTGTGAAGCCAATCAACAATAGTAGTCAAGCAATGAAGTCAAACAGATAAACAGATAGGCAATGACTTCACAAAGACAAACTTAAGTAAGGTTGGAAGGGATAGAACCAGTTGCTTGTTGAAGATACAGGATTTGTTGGACCAGTTCCAGTTGCTGTGACAACTGTACGTCTGGTTAGGGAGGCTGAGATTTAACTCAGAAGACCGTGTCTTCACCTTATTCCCCTTGAGCTAAGGACACCCAGTCCTCGCCCAATCACTCTGGTAAGTCTTCAAGGGAGACTTCCAAACCTTCACAGACTTCGTTCATTGGCAATCCACAATGACTCTTGGATGCTCAGAACGCGACGCCTAACCGGGTGGAGGATTCACAGTCCTCAAGTGTAATAAGTCTTCAGGTCACATAGACAGAAAGACTTCAGTGATGCCTAACACTCTTTGGCTCTGGGTGTTTGGGCTTTGTCCTCGCAAGGATTTCTCTCTCTCAAATGCTTCGAGGTGGGTTGCTCTCAAATGACAAAAGCCGTGCACAAACTCTGAGCAGCCACCAATTTATGGTGTAGGGGGTGGGCTATTTATAGCCACTAGGCAACCCGACCTGATTTGTCCAAAATGACCCTGGGTCACTAAGGAACTGACACGTGTTCCAATGGTCAGATTTCAAACACACGCGGCAACTTTACTTGGGCTACAAGCAAAGCTGACTCATCCAGCTCTGGATAAGATTTGCTCTCATTGTCTTCACTCGAAGACATAGGATTTGGGTTGAGCATCACTTCAGTCACTCTGACTTAGTTCACTTGGACCCCACTTAACAGTACGGTGGTTCCTATGACTCAACAAAGAAGAAAAGAAAGCAACGAAACCACACAGTCTTCGCGCTTCATAGTCTTCACACAATGTCTTCTCATGTCATAGTCTTCAATATGAATATCTTCTCTTACCACCATTGTCTTCAATGTCTTCATACATTTTTAGGGGTCATCTCTGATAGGTAAACCGAATCAATGAGGGACACTACCTGCGTTATCCTGCAATTCTCACAAACGCATTAGTCCCTCAACCAACTTTGTCGTCAATACTCCAAAACCAACTAGGGGTGGCACTAGATGCACTTACAATCTCCCCCTTTTTGGTGATTGATGACAAACTGGTTGAAGTTTTCAACAGGGATAAAGTATGTGAAATTTTAGGGATAGGGAATTGTCTTCATAAGTTGCAAGGGCTCCCCCTGAAGATGTGGATATAAGTAATTTGCTTTTGGAATGCAAATGCACATGGCAGGTTGTACTTGTGGAGATCCACTTCAACTTATGAAGCTAATTCATCATGCATGAAATGATATAGCAAGTAAAATGACATGCATAATGAAAAATGGACGTCTGCAGAATGATCTAAGTGCGGAAGTTATCATCGCACATGCGGAATTTATCATCGCATCATAGTAAAGCAAATAAGTAGCAGACGACCATCAAGTTTAGGTGTTACAACTCAAAGAACCAAATGTTTCAAAACGCAAGAGTTGTAAGCACGCAGCAAAATATAATGCAACCGCCCATATGAACCCGCTTGAAGACTATCAACTCATACGCTTCTCCCCCTTTTGTCAGTAATGACCAAAAAGGTTTGAAGACATAGAGCATCTACTCGCCATGAGTAGGTGAAGCAGCTGGGTCATTGTCATTGGTTGGCGGTGCAGATGAACTTGGTGAAGTGTCGATGCGCGTAGTAGTAGTTGGAGGTGGTGAAGTAGCGTCATCTTCATCATCGATCACTCTGGCATTAACTGTTGCCGCGGAAGAAGAATATTCAGAGTCTTCAAGAGATGGAGTTCGACGCAGGGTAGCAGTCCGTGGAGGAGTGGAGTCGAACTGGAATCCTTCATTGAAGCCATCATCTTGAAGATCCGCTTCAGCACTGAGCAGGGTCAAACTCTTCCATGATCTCCGGCAAGTTTCATGAGCAACAAAGGCATTCTTGGTGGCAAGGTTGCGAATTCGATTGACATCCACCAAGAGGCTTTGCATCTGTCGCTTGAGCCAGAAATGATGCTTATCATGTTTCTGATGAAGAGCCACAAGAAGTTCTCGATCATTGAGAACGCGAGAACGCTTTCGAGGCCTTTGTGCAATGGTGCTTTTAGTGGCTTCAGTGGGCGCTCTGTGAGGCAGACGAGTGTTACCAGCCAGTGGATAGATTCGTGTTGCTGCTTGAACACCTTCAATAGGCTGAGTGAAGCTTTGGTGCTCAATATTCTGAAGACAAAGCGGCGTCTCGGCAGGGTCAGAGTATATAGCATCAACTGACATATCATCCTCTGGCAGAAATATTATATGATTGCGAGCAAAGGGCTGATAATTGACAGATGAGTGTCGCTTGATGAGGCGCATGACCCATGGAGCATAAAACTTCAGACCAAATAGGTCAGATCCGGAAGCAGCAAGTTGCCTGATGAAGAATTCCTGAGTGTTGAAGTTGATGCCATTGAGAATATAGAAGACCAAAGTCTTCATAGCTCCTTCAAGCTTGGCCGCTGATGAGTGTCCCTTGACTGGCCATAGAGTTCGCCTGATGATATGATATATGGTTCCAGGCAGATACTCAAGGTCTTCAACAAAGAAATGTGTGGGATACTCAGTGTCAGATGGCAAAGGCTTCATCATGCTCAACATCTGGCCCATATTTGGTTCTGGCTTGTGGAAGATGCTCTCCACAGCATTGCGGTGTAGCTGACAGTTAGGCTCATACAGTTCTCCAAGAGTGGCTAGCCCAGTAAGCTCGATGATATCCATAGCTTTGGCTTCATGATGAACATTTCTAGTCATCCACTCGAGAACCCAAGTATTGATGTCTCTGTAGTAGCCGCGAATGTGCAGAGTGGCATAGAATTGAAGTAATAGCTCTTCATTCCAATGTTCTTTGTCTGTCACAAAATGGAGCAGACCAGCATCACGAAAGCAATCAAGTGCTTCTTCCAAGCACGGCAGTCCAGCAATAGCTTCAGTGTCAAGACGCATATGAGGGAAAATGCGCCCTTGATCATATAACACGCATGAGTAGTAGCTTCTCTGCTGATAGCTCCAGACCCGATCTGATGAAATCCTTGGTTTTGAGTAGGGGTTCTTGGCGCCGTCAAAGAAGGTATTGTGGCTTTTGAAGCCATTTGCATTGAAGGACCCAGGGGAGTTGGCAGTACCTGGAAACCTTGGCAACCGTGGCTTTGGCTTCTGGACCTGAGGCCTATGCTCAACATGATAGTCAAATTGGGGTCCTGAGGCAGAGGGCGGAGGCACCAGAATGGGCCATCGGACAGCGGTAAGCTGACCGTGATTGTATGCTTGCTCAATAGTGTGAGGCCTTGGTGGCGGAACAGGAGCAGGGGCAACATCAGAGGAGTCAGGCTGCGCAACAGGTGCTTCAGGAGCAGTTGTCATATTGGCTTCAGGTGCAGCATCCTCATTGGCTTCAGGTACGGCATCCTCATTGGTTTCAGGTGTGGCAACCTCATTGGTTTCTGGTGCAGCATCCTCATTGGTTTCAGGTTCTGTGCCCACACTAGCTTCAGGCACACTAGATGGTGCAGGCTCCACATTAGCGTCAGCCATGACTGCGTCATTGGCTTCATTGGCGTTGGTGGTGGCAGCCTCAACATTGTCAGCCTCCTCTTGATGAACAGGAGGGTTGGGCACAGGCACGTTCACATCTAGAACTGCTTCTTCTTCAATCGCTGGGGGAGTTGGTACACGTACTTCTTCTTCATTTTCCTTGGCTGATGCAGCCGGAATGTCTTCAGCAGCATGTGCTTCAGACTCGGAGACGTTCACTGTTGGAGCTGGTTCAGAAAATACTTGGCGTGCAATAGGTGAACGTTGCACTTCTCCTTCTGTAACGCTCGACAGAGGGACTTTAGGCCTTTGTCCTCTGCGAAGCCTGCGAAGTGATGGCTTTAAGTTAGGAGATGGAGTTGGCTGAGCCTGAAAGTCTTCATCCTCTTCTTGCACTGGGGTGTAGCTTGTTGTTGTTGTTGGGGAGTACTGGGGGAGTCTTGTTGTTGTTGTGGGTGATCAGCCCACGAAGCATCCTGAGCAATTGGCGTCAATGGACGACCAATGCTGATGAGTTTGCTGTTCGTACGAACAGACGATGATACCACTTCATTTTCGATCTGAGGAAGAACTTCATCATCATTTACATTGTCATCTTGACCAATGTCTTCAGCAGCGGTGTGTTCAGCTGCTGGAATATCTTCAGCTTCATGAGCCTCTGTGGGAGCAGGCTCATGGAGTACCATCCTTCGTTCTTGATGAATTGACACAGGGCGAACCACGGAAATGGGTTCAACGACTAAGGGCTCTGTGGAAGCAGCCCTAGTCTTCTTGGTCTGGCGCTTCTTCTTGGAGGGAGCCGCATCAGAGGCTTCAGTGTTCTTTCTCTTTCTGGCTTCAGCCTCGGCAGCCCTCGTCTTCTTCTGTTCTGAAGCGGTTGCGGTGACCTTTGGCTTCGAGCCAGTCATGCTGCTTGGGAAGATAATGCGAGGGGCTTCTTGGCTTGAAGGTTCAGGCTGATCAGCAGGGCGCTTGTTCTTCTTCTTTGCAGCCATCCTGGGGTCAATGCCAGGACGGCCAAGTGACTTGCGCTTCTCAGCCTCATTGTAGGCAAGCACACACTTATCAGCCAAAATCTTCATGCGCTCACGTGAGCCCTGAGCTTCTTGGCGTTTCTGGAGAAAAGCTTCTTTAAGCTCATGCAGCATGAACTTGAAGTTGCGGACATCTTGAACACTTAGCTTGGCCACATGCTTCTTGAATTGAGCCTTCTCATAGTCAATCTTGTTCTTGAGCTCAACTATGCACTGAGCAAGAGCTAGCTCAGAAGCAATGGTGCCATTGAAGGCAACACTGAGGCCAATTGGAAGTTGTAAGTCTTCAAAGCTGACGTTGGGGGTGTCGAACCACTCATCAATGAAATTGTGAATGATGGCCACATCAAAGAGAGGCAAGTTGCTGAAGATTTCAGCTTCTTCTTTGCTCTTGATCAGCTGCTCAAGGGCATCATCAGCAAGATCTTCATCACTTGATAGATCAATGGGTTCTTCATGCAGAATTGCGGCAAGAGTCAGAGCTCTTTGATCAGATGGTCTAACAAGTTGCTTCTTCTTGTCCGTTCTCTTGGAGACACGGGACAGATCTTCAGATTGCACACTGGCTTCAGGAGGTGCAGTGGCCAGTGGCTTCGCACGTGAAGTCTTTGGAGGTGCAGCTGAGGTTGAAGCCTTTGACTTCTTTTGCTTCTGCAGCTTTGGAGGAGGAGTAGGGGCTTCATCAGAGTCAGCACCTTCGTCAGAATGATCTACTCTGGCGCCTTGGACCATGATGTAGGTGATGAGGCCGTCAAGGTTGGCGTAGGGGCCAATGACATTGGGATTAGCATCACAGGATCCGTCAGCACGGGGAGCAGAGGGACCTGGGTTGAAGTCCAAACCCAAGGACTTCTTTCTCTTCTTGGCCGAAGCCACAGCAAACTGGTAGTTGCACTTGAAGAGAGAGTCATCACGACACCATAGTAGTGAGGTGGGATCTGCGTTCGCTGGCTGTGGCCCACAGACCATACAAGGATAGAAGCCTTGTTCAATGGCTTCAGCTCGGCTCTTGGATTGAAGGCCTCGATAGAGGATATCACCCCAAGGTCTCTTGATGGCATGCTTCTCGGCATATTCCTTTGCGACAAACTTGTACTTGAACCACTCCTCAGCCCAATAGCGTCGAATCCATTGGATTCGCGTCTTTCTCTGATGATAATTTTCTTCTGGATCTATCTTGTATAGTTCTGCTAAATCATCAGGCAGATCTTTAGATGTTCCTTCTCTGCGCTGTCTGCAACCCTTCCTTGCTGATTTTTCTGCAGCCATGAACTTCAAGCTGAAAGGCTTCAATAGGTTCAAAGGCTTCAGAGATTTGCGCTTGCTGGTCAAGCAGGAACTGGCTTCAGGAGAATTTATATGATGCTGTAAGTATTCTGCAAACGAATGCAGACTATGAGAACCAAGGGATTCTCCCACGAACATGTACCTGTGACAGCATTAGAGATGCGAGGGAAGGGGAAGAGGTCATATGCATTCTCAGAAGATTTTGAAGATAACCAGTTTGAAGACATTGACCTCATGATGCGAAGATGTTCACTTATATAGGTGAGTTGGTTCCAGATTTGTACCAATCCGTGAATAAGTACAAGTGAGGAATCAAACTAGACAAGAAATCTAAGTAAATCGACTAAGCAGTATGAGATGCAGACGGAATAGATCTAGCTTTGAATAGACAGAAACTACTTTCGGTAAACAGGATGAATCTTGAAGATCAAAAAGGTGGTAAAATAGAGTTATAATTACCGCACGAAGAACTGCTAGATGGAAGAATAGGAGACCGAGCAGTTCAGCCCAACGTGCCCTAACTTGGCGACGGAGGACACCTACGGCGACAGCGGAGAGGACGATGTCCGCGGCCGGCGTGAGGACGGCGTCGAAGAAGTCGCGACAGCTAAGCGCTTCATCGCCGGCGTCGTCGCGAGCTAGCGGTGGCGCTAGGGTTTTGACGGAGGTGGAGAGGTGGAAGAAGTATTTCTTTACCGCAGGGGACAGGTATTTATAAGTACGTGAGAGACACAGTGCAATTACGCTGGTGCCCCTGGCGGTTCACATCTGAGGGGCACGTGGCAATCATGCAACACACTCAGGGTTGTCCCACGTTCCCACGCCCGCCAGGCATGTCGGAGAGTTGTTCCGGCTTCTCCGGATTTCAACAGTAACGATAAGCCATTTAAAACAGATTTAATGTTTGTCTCTTTGCCTTTTGCTGACTAGGACACAGAGAAGACATTCGACAGTTTCAATAGAATGCATATGATTTGGACAGATAGAGTTTGAGATAGTAAGCATAGAGAGGTTGGGGTCCGATCTCATTCACTTAGTTCAAAAGATCCAATCTTGAAGACATAGCTATAAGTGAATGTTGTAGAGGACAGAACACTAGTATATTTATATATATATCAGAAAGCAATCAAATCATCATAGTGCAGAAAGTCATGAAGACAAATTGAAACTGAAGACAAACCAAATGCAAAGTCATTGCAATATAACGCCTTGAGTGAAACACTTCAAACAAGAAGGTTAGTGGTGGCGTTACCCACCGTATAGGAAGTATTAGACCCAGACACGGCACACAATTATCGTGGCGCTCCAAAGTCAAGTTCCATGTTAATGTATTCACACTCAGAGTGTAAATCTTCATTGATTGAAGATATACCTTACTTTGTGTGTTGCACATCTAAGTCATCAACATGCATAAGTGTTAGGATGTGTGCCTGATCACAGGACATTTGAGGATTCCAAGATATTTAGCTCACATCGTAACTTGCAAAACCTTTTCTCATCCAAGGGCTTTGTGAAGATATCTGCCGGTTGCTCTTCAGTGTTGACGTGAATGATATCGATATCTTTCTTCATAACATGATCTCTAAGAAAGTGATGACGAATTTCAATGTGCTTTGTCTTCGAGTGTTGGACTGGATTGTTGGCTATTTTGATGGCACTCTCGTTGTCGCAGAAGAGAGGTACTTGTTTCAGGTTGATGACATAGTCCTTGAGAGTCTACTTCATCCATAGAAGCTGAGCACAACAGGATCCAGCAGCAATGTATTCAGATTCAGCAGTTGAGAGTGATACACAGTTCTGCTTCTTCGAAGACCAACAGACAAGTGATCGACCAAGAAAATGACATGTGCCAGATGTAGACTTGCGATCCACCTTGTCACCAACATAATCAGCATCCGAGAATCCAACCAAATCAAATCTTGAGCCCTTGGGATACCATAATCTGAGTGTTGGGGTGTAAGCCAAATATCGAAGAATTCGCTTCACAGCTAAGTGATGCAATTCCTTTGGTGCCGCTTGGTATCGAGCACACATACAAACACTAAGCATAATATCTGGCCTAGATGCACATAAATAAAGCAAAGAACCAATCATGGAGCGATATACCTTTTGATCGAACTCTTTACCATTGTCGTCGGGACCAAGATGGTGTTTGGCTGGCCTTGGCGTCGTGTAGCCTTTGCAGTCTTCCATTCCAAACTTATTCAGACAATCTTTGAGGTATTTCTCTTGAGATATGAAGATGTCATTCCTCTGTTGACGAATTTGAAGACCAAGGAAGAACTTCAGCTCACCCATCATGGACATTTGATATTGCTCTTGCATCATGTACCCAAACTCATCACTGTACTTCCAGTTGGTGCATCCGAAGATTATGTCATCCACATATATTTGGCACACAAACAGTTCACCATCATATGTCTTTGTGAAGAGAGTGGGATCGAGGGATCCAGGTTTGAAGCCTTTGCTCTTCAGGAAGTCTTTGATTGTATCATACCAGGCACGAGGGGCTTGTTTGAGTCCATACAGTGCCTTGTTTAGCTTGTACACCATATCAGGATGTTTTGGATCTTCAAAGCCAGGTGGTTGTGCGACATACACTTCTTCTTCAATCTTGCCATTGAGAAATGCACTCTTTACATCCATTTGATATAGCAAGATATTGTGATGATTAGCGTAGGCTAGCAGTATGCGAATAGCTTCAAGCCTAGCAACAGGAGCAAATGTTTCATCGAAGTCTATTCCTTCAACTTGAGTGTATCCTTGAGCCACAAGACATGCCTTATTTTTGACGACTTGACCATGCTCATCTTGCTTGTTTCGATATATCCATTTTGTTCCAATAATGTTATGCTTGCGAGGATCAGGTCGCTTGACAAGTTCCCAGACATTATTCAGTTTGAACTGTTGAAGTTCTTCTTGCATGGCTTGAATCCATTCAGGTTCCATAAAAGCTTCAGCAACTTTCTTGGGTTCTGATATTGACACAAATGAAAAGTGCCCACAGAAGTTTGCTAGCTGTGTTGCTCTTGATCGAGTGAGCGGACCAGGTGCATTGATGCTGTCAATTATCTTCTCTATTTGAACTTCATTTGCAACACGAGGATGAACAGGACGAAGGTTTTGCTCTGGCTGTTCATTGTCATCATTGGGAGGATTGTCTTCGGACTGAGCATTGTCTTCAGGTTGATTTGGTGCAGAGATGATAAGTTCCTCTTCAGGCTGTGCTTCAGAGGGCATGATTTCATTAGTTCCCATCAGCTTGATAGACTCGTTTGAAGGAGCTTCATCAAGTGTACTTGGCAGAATCTCTCTCTGTGAACCATTGGTTTCATCAAATTTCACATCCACAGTTTCAACGATCTTGTAGAGATAAAGGTTGAAGACTCTGTAGGAGTGCGAATCCTTTCCATAGCCAAGCATGAAGCCTTCGTGAGCCTTAGGTGCAAATTTTGACTTGTGATGGGGATCCTTGATCCAGCATCTTGCTCCAAATACTCTGAAGTAACTGACGTTTGGCTTCTTGCCAGTAAGTAGCTCATATGATGTTTTGTTCAGAAGCTTATGAATGTACATAGATTGATGATGTGACATGCTGTATCAATAGCTTCAGGCCAGAACTTTCTTGGTGTCTTGTACTCATCTAGCATTGTTCGAGACATCTCAATGAGGGTTCTGTTTTTGCGCTCAACAATGCCGTTTTGCTGAGGTGTGTACGGAGCAGAGAACTCATGAGTGATTCCCATTGTATCCAGATACAGATCAAGTCCAGTGTTCTTGAATTCAGTGACATTGTCACTTCTGATGTGCTTGATCTTCACACCATAGTTGTTCATAGCTCGATTTGCAAAGCGCATGAAGACATCTTGCACTTCAGTCTTGTAAAGAATTATATGAACCCATGTGTATCTTGAGTAGTCATCAACAATGACGAAGCCATAGAGACAGGCAGTCGTTATGAGAGTGGAGTAGTGCGTAGGTCCAAATAAGTCCATTTGTAACAGCTCGAAGGGTTGAGATGTTGTCATGATTGTCTTCGAGGGGTGCTTTGCCCTTGTCATCTTTCCAGCTTCACAGGCACCACACAGATGATCCTTCTTGAACTTAACATCCTCGATGCCAATGACATGCTTCTTCTTGACGAGTGAATGTAAGTTCCTCATGCCAGCATGTCCCAGCCTTCGATGCCAGAGCCAGCATTCTGAAGCTTTTGTGAGAAGACATACGGCAAGCTGTGGACCTGCTGAGAAATCTACCATGTATAGATCATCTTTTTGATACCCTTCAAAGACTAGAGATTTGTCAGACTCCATTAGTACAAGGCAATGATATTTCCCAAATATCACAATCATGTTCAAGTCACAAAGCATTGAGATAGACATTAAGTTGAAACCAAGGGATTCAACAAGCATCACTTTATCCATGTGTTGATCCTTTGAGATTGCAACTCTACCTAGACCCAATACTTTGCTTTTACCAGTGTCAGCAAATGTGATGTTACTCTTGTCGGATGGACGTAAGGTTGAGTCCATGAGAAGACTTCGATCACCGGTCATATGATTTGTGCATCCACTGTCCATAATCCACTCTGAAGCTTTTGGTGATGTACCCTACAGTGCAGTTAGGAGGATAGGCTTCACAAAAGTGTTGTGAAGCATATGCATTTGATACATATAGGGACAGTCACAGCTTATACCAAAGTTAGGACATAGTTTGACTCATAAGAAATTCAGATGTGAAGCATATAGAATGATATTTTAACGTGCGTCCTCAATGAGTTTTAGGTCCCCAGCAATAGAATAGGATGCCATTGATTGCTAGCTGGAGACCGTTTTCTGCAAAAGAGAGTTAGTTCTTCTTTGCCACCCACATCTTCAGTGGGGGCTTAGAAGCAATGAGTCTAAGTGCAACATCTGAGAATTTTGGCTTTGAAGCCCTAGCAAATAGCCTTGCAGGAGATGAATGATACTCATATGAATAAGCAGAAAAGTTCTTAGTCCTATGAACATAGCGGTTCGAAGATACACGCTCATATTCATAAGTATGAGCATGATTTCCCTGCAAAACATTTGCGTTAGGGTGACTCATGTGAGTCATGTATCTGTATGAAGCCTTTGGGCCACATGAAGCTATAGGTCTGGGATTTGTCTTCTTCCTTGGTGGTGTCATGACGACATTCACAGGAAGATTCTCAATGTACCGCTTAGGTACCCAGATCTTCTTCATAGGTGGTCCATTCCTGCAGTTAGTACCAATGTACCTGGCAAACACTTCACCATTCTGATTTTTGAACAGCTTATAGTTTGCATCAAAGGATTCATCAATGATAATAGGATTAGCACAGGTAAAGCCAGATAAGGTAGATGGATCAACTGAAGGTTCCTTTGCAGTAACCCATGTGGTTTTGGGGTACTGCTCAGGCTTCCAGTACGAGCCATCAACATTCATTTTCCTTTCGAACACAACACCTTCTTTCCTAGGGTTTCGGTTCAGAATCTGCTTTTTGAGGACATCGCAGAGAGTCTTATGTCCCTTCAAACTTTTGTACATCCCTGTTTCAAGCAATGTCTTCAACATAGCATTTTCATTAGCAACAGCAGTGGTATCCTCTGCAGAGGGGTTAGTAACCACATCAGTAGGTGAGGACAATGAAACAGTAGCAGTAGTGGAACATTCAGCAACAGATGTAGCGTTATCACGCTCAATGCATTTTAGACATGGTGGTTCAAATCCATCCTGAGCGGAACTGATCTGTTGGGCGCGAAGTGACTCATTCACTTTTTGAAGATCTTCATGAGCCGCTCTCAATTTCTCAAGCTCTTGTTTCCTTTGAAGATAATCATAGGAGAGCCTTTCATAAGTAGTTGAGAGCGATTCATGATGACCTTCAAGTTCTTGGTACATAGTATGAAGATTTTTTATGTCATCATCTAAGGACTGTGAACGTGTCATTTCAGCGTCCAACAGGTCATCGCTTTTGTCTAACAGTTTCTGAGTATGTTCCATAGCCTTTTGTTGCTCAGTTGCAATTTTAGCAAGTGTTTTGTAACTGGGTTTGGATTCACAGTCAGAGTCATCTTCACTTGAGGTTTGAAATTAAGCATCGCGTGATTTTACCTTGGCACCACGTGCCATGAAGCAGTAGGTGGGAGTAGGATCGTCTTCGTCATTAGCTTCAGCGTTGGTGTGGAAGTTATTGTCTTCAGTGTTGAAGATGGACTTGGCAACATAGGCAGTGGCTAGAGCCAGACTTGCAACGCCAGGGTCAGACTCCTCTCCAAATTCCACCTCCGCCTCCTCCAAAGCAGACTCCTCCTCTGAATCCATTTCCTTGCCAACAAAAGCACGAGCCTTGCCAGATGAGCTCTTCTTGTATGATGAAGACTTGGAAGAAGACTTAGAAGACTTTGAGGATTTCTTCTTCTTCTTGTCATCAGAATCATATTCCTTGCTTTTCTTCTTCTTCTTCTCATTGTCCCACTGTGGACACTCAGATATGTAGTGACCAGGTTTCTTGCACTTGTGGCAGGTTCTCTTCTTGTGATCATGTGTGGAAGCTTCATCATTCCTTGAGCTAGATCGTGAAGACTTTCTGAAGCCTTTCTTCTTTGTGAATTTCTGGAACTTCTTCACAAGCATAGCAAGTTCCCTTCCAATGTCTTCAGGATCTTCAGAACTGCAGTTAGATTCTTCTTCAGATGAGGAAACAACTTTTGCCTTCAAAGCACGAGTTCGGCCATAGCTTGGACCATAGATATCTCTTTTCTCATATAGCTGGAACTCATGTGTGTTGAGCCTCTCAAGTATATCAGACGGATCAAGTGTCTTGAAGTCAGGACATTCTTGTATCATGCGGGCAAGGGTGTCAAAGGAGCTGTCAAGTGATCTCAGCAGTGTCTTGACGATTTCATGCTTGGTAATCTCAGTTATGCCAAGAGCTTGAAGTTCATTTGTGATATCAGTGAGGCGATCAAACGTAAGCTGGACATTCTCATTGTCGTTTCTCTTGAAGTGGTTGAAGAGGTTGCGGAGAACACTGATTCTTTGATCTCTCTGAGTTGAAACGCCTTCATTGACCTTGGATAGCCAGTCCCAGACTAGCTTCGACGTTTCCAGAGCACTCACACGGCCATACTGTCCTTTGGTCAGATGACCACAGATGATGTTCTTTGCAGTAGAGTCCAGTTGAATGAACTTCTTGACATCAGCGGGGTGACACCTTCACCAGTTTTTGGAACGCCATTCTTGACGACATACCAGAGGTCGACATCAATGGCTTCAAGATGCATGCGCATCTTATTCTTCTAGTAGGGATATTCAGTTCCATCGAACACGGGGCAAGCAGCGGAGACCTTGATTATCCCTGCAGTCGACATAGCTGAAACTCCAGGTGGTTAAACCGAATCACACAGAACAAGGGAGTACCTTGCTCTTATACCAATTGAAAGTGATAGTATCGACTAGAGGGGGGGTGAATAGGCGATTTTTATGAAAGTCTTCAAAACTTGGAAGTTTCGAAGACAAACAACAGAAACAACCTAATTGATATGCAGCGAAAGATAAACTACCCTAAACAAGCCATAGTCAAGTATGTAATGATGTGAAAGTATAGGACTAATAGCAGTTAGGTAGTAAGGATCAAGATGGAAGATAGTGTGAAGCCAATCAACAATAGTAGTCAAGCAATGAAGTCAAACAGATAAACAGATAGGCAATAACTTCATGAAGACAAACCTAAGTAAGGTTGGAAGGGATAGAACCAGTTGCTTGTTGAAGATACAGGATTTGTTGGACCAGTTCCAGTTGCTGTGACAACTGTACGTCTGGTTAGGGAGGCTGAGATTTAACTCAGAAGACCGTGTCTTCAGCTTATTCCCCTTGAGCTAAGGACACCCAGTCCTCGCCCAATCACTCTGGTAAGTCTTCAAGGGAGACTTCCAAACCTTCACAGACTTTGTTCACCGGCAATCCACAATGACTCTTGGATGCTCAGAACGCGACGCCTAACCGGCTGGAGGATTCACAGTCCTCAAGTGTAATAAGTCTTCAGGTCACACAGACAGAAAGACTTCAGTGATGCCTAACACTCTTTGGCTCTGGGTGTTTGGGCTTTGTCCTCGCAAGGATTTCTCTCTCTCAAATGCTTTGAGGTGGGTTGCTCTCAAACGACAAAAGTCGTGCACAAACTCTGAGCAGCCACCAATTTATGGTGTAGGGGGTGGGCTATTTATAGCCACTAGGCAACCCGACCTGATTTGTCCAAAATGATCCTGGGTCACTAAAGAACTGACACGTGTTCCAACGGTCAGATTTCAAACACACGCGGCAACTTTACTTGGGCTACAAGCAAAGCTGACTCATCCAGCTTTGGATAAGATTTGCTCTCATTGTCTTCGCTTGAAGATATAGGATTTGGGTTGAGCATCACTTCAGTCACTCTAACTTAGTTCACTTGGACCCCACTTAACAGTACGGTGGTTCCTATGACTCAACAAAGAAGAAAAGAAAGCAACGAAACCACACAGTCTTCGCGCTTCATAGTCTTCACACAATGTCTTCTCATGTCATAGTCTTCAATATGAATATATTCTCTTACCACCATTGTCTTCAATGTCTTCATACATTTTTAGGGGTCATCTTCGGTAGGTAAACCGAATCAATGAGGGACACTACTTGCGTTATCCTGCAATTCTCACAAACGCATCAGTCCCTCAACCAACTTTGTCGTCAATACTCCAAAACCAACTAGGGTGGCACTAGATGCACTTACAGTGGATAATAAAGCCCAATATTGCCCAAAACAGTAGATAATATAGCATGGAGCAATGAAAAATTATAGATACGTTGGAGACGTATCAGGCTGCTATAGGTTTCTAGCAAGAACGTTTCTTACCTACGCCAAAACCACAACGTGATATGCCAATTGTTATTTACCCTTCATAAGGACCCTTTCCATCAAATCTGATCCGACTAAAGTGGGAGAGACAGACACCAGCTAGCCACCTTATGCAACTAGTGCATGTCAGTCGGTGGAACCTGTCTCACGTAAGCGTACGTGTAAGGTCGGTCCGGGCCGCTTCATCCCACGATGCCGCCGAAACAAGATAAGACTAGTAGTGGCAAGTAAATTGACAAAATCGACGCCCACAACAATCTTGTGTTCTACTCGTGTATAGAAACTACGCATAGACCTAGCTCTGATACCACTGTTGGGGATCGTAGCAGAAATTTAAAATTTTCTACGCATCACCAAGATAAATCTATGGAGTCATCTAGAAATGAGAGAGAGAGGAGTGCATCTACATACCCTTGTTGATCGTGAGCGGAAGCGTTCAAGAGAACGGGGTTGATGGAGTCGTACTCGTCGTGATCCAAATCACCGATGATCCTAGCGTCGAATGGACGGCACCTCCGCGTTCAACACACGTACGGAGCGGAGACGTCTCCTCTTTCTTGATCCAGCAAGGGGGAAGGAGAAGTTGATGGAGATCCAGCAGCACGACGGCGTGGTGGTGGAAGCAGCGGGATTCCAGCAGGGCTTCGCCAAGCGCTACTGGAGGAGGAAGAGGTGTCACGGGAGGGAGAGGGAGGCGCCAAGGCTTAGGGTGCGGCTGCCCTCCCTCCCCTCCACTATATATAGGGGCTAGGGGGCGCATGCCCCCTTGGAGATCCCATCTAGAGGGGGGGCGGGCGGCCCCCCGGAGCAACGGCCCCCTTAGGGTTTCCAACCAGGGGGGCGCATGCCCCCTCGGGGGGGCAACGGCCCCTAGGGTTTCCAACCCTAGGCGCCTTGGGCCCTTGGGTGGGGCGCACCGTCCCACCATGGGATGGTTCCCACGCCACTTCAGCCCATGGGCCCCTCCGGGATAGGTGGCCCCACCCGATGGACCCCCGGGACCCTTCCGGTGGTCCCGGTACAATACACGTGACCCCCGAAACTTTCCCGGTGGTCGAAGCTGGACTTCCTATATATAAATCTTTACCTCCAGACCATTCCGGAACTCCTCGTGACGTTCGGGATCTCATCCGGGACTCCGAACAACTTTCGTTTAACCGCATACTAATATCTCTACAACTCTACACTACAAAAAAATACACTTCCGTGATGATACGTGTTTGTCACAGTAGATCGCGTTTTTTGTCATGCATGTACATCCATGACAAATTTATGACAGAATCAGGATAGTCATACATGTGCTGTCGTAGAAGTGTTCCTTGACATTACCAAAATTATCATCACGGAAGTGCCCACTTCCATGATGATATATCGCGCGTCACAGAACTGCTTTCATCAAGGGTGACCGACACGTGGCATCCACCGTAACGGAACGCCGTTAAGCTATCGGGTCGGGTTTTGGATCCGATAACCCGTTAACAGCCCTGACCAATGGGGATTTTCCAGGTGTACAATCATCATTGGCTAGAGCAAACACGTGTCGGCTCACCGTTGGGACAGATGTCATCCGCTCGTTGGACCGAAGGCGCCTATGATACGGCGACACGTGGCACGTCCCAACAGAGGCCCATTCCTGTGAAAAGGCCGGCCCGTTTGACTTGGTCAAAAGGTGGCGGGCCGGCTCATGGAAAGCCTGTTAACGGCCTGTTCACATATAGCCCATTTATAGCCCGCTAACCTAGGGCCCGTTACGCCCTATCCGAATTGGGCCCAGTAGCGTCATCTGAGCCGTCCAATATGATTTAGCCTGTTTTAACTTCCGGCCCATATGTGGCCCATGACTTCTTTCGGCCCATATGAGGACCTTTGTAACTCTTGCCCATTAACGGCCCGTGGTGAAACTGGCCCGTAATGAACAGTGTATCACTTTATACCCATTAACGGCCCGTTATTCCATTGGTCCGTTTCCAGCCCAAGTTATCTTTCGGCCTTCTCAGGGCCCATTGATTCTTGGGCTCATTTGCAGCATTCGGTTACATACGGCCCGTTACTGTCATTTTCTGCTTGTGGGCCAAATTCAGCCCGTTGTTACAGCCGGCCCGTTTGCGGACCGTTAATACGTTGGGCCATTTTCATGTCAAAAAAAACTCGTTGGCTGTTTTCATAGAGTTATCAAATACGGCCTATTAACGGCCCATTATGGTCCACGAATAGTACGGCCCATGATTGGTGAAATGATGATATGCCCCGTAGAAGGCCCATGGATCCTATGGCCTATATGAGGCCCATGGATAGTATGGCCCGTAGAAGGCCCATGGACCCTACGGACCGTAGAAGGCCCATTGATCCCTAAGGCCCGTATAGAAGGCCGATGGATCCTATGGCCCGTATAGAAGGCCAATGGTCCTACGGCTGAACGAAGGCCCATGGATCATACGGCCTGCAGGAGGCCCATGGTTACAACAGTCCGTGTGTTGCCATGATTATTTTGGCCTAGTTACCAAAAATAGGCTATTGTGGCCACTAGAAAAACACAGAAAAAGAACTGCAGTGACTACAAGCAAACAACTAAACAAGACAATAAGGAAATAAATAAGCAAGCAATTAAGGGTAGCCTATTACCGCTATTACACATATTACATCCACTGGGCATCAAAGTTCGCCACCAGTGCAAATATAGGGAACAAAGCAGCATATTACATACACTTGGCCATCAAAATTGGCCACCAGTGCAAATAAACGCGGCAGCAAAACAAGAGCATAACTGAAACAACTTCAGAAGAGCTCAAGAACCGTTATCCTGGGTATCCACCATGCTGGCAATAAGCTTAGCAAGCTAATTAGCTTTGTCCTGTTTGGCGCTAAAATCCTCCAACGCTTGCTGTTGCACCAGAAAGTATGCATCTCAATGCTCCAGGGACTTCCACAGTCCTTCCGCTTCTTGTCGCAGCACAGCTGGTCGATGTCTTTCAGCTTGTAGTGGAGACTCAAGAAACCGAACTAATTCAGACAGTGAGTTTGAATAGCTTGTGCATGCGGTAGTAGCCAGTAACTCGAACACTAAACCAAGATAGGACTTTGGGGTTGTCTCGCTGTCTTCAAGATAGTCTTCCTTAGCTGTTTTATCAGCTTTGTTGGAGACCAACAAGGATGTGTCACTATCCTGAACCTTATCTGCATTACTTCCTTTACCATTGCTTAATAAGGCACTCTTCCCCAATATTCTGTCAGCATTCTAAAAGAAGAAACAAGCAGACACATAACGAGTTTAGCATGTACTAGTATATGAAACTCATTTCGGTGAACTAGTACATTAGTAAGGTGGACAGGATTAAACTACCAAACAAACATATATCTATTGCCAAGTACTAGTACATAATAAAAGCATCAAACAAACATATATCTATGTCCTATGGTCACTGCATTGTCTTGCCAAATCAAAATAGAGACACGGTTCAAATCATATCAGTTCAAGACAAAGCAGTAGTGAAAGAATACAAAGCGTGGGAAACTACACGGCACAACAAGATTTCAGATGGGTACCACGGGTCTACATGTACAACAACACTATTGTCTTTGTTGTGATGCTAGTAATGTGCATGATATGAAAGTCAATTATATACACAATTGAAATTGAAATCAACAGAGCTATTGATAAGAGCAAACCTGTTAAAGAAACATGCGTGAACATACCTGCTGTGCCATTGGAGTTTCGATTGGATCCTTCAATTTAAAAATAAGTTCGCATCAGTAAATACAGTGATACAAGAGCAAAGCAATCATAGTTAAAAAAAGGCGCGCCTAAGCGAGCGCTTAAGCGCGCCTAGGCTCTAGGCATTGGCAAAATGTATTGCGCATAACTACGCATAATCTGTGCATAACTGCGCATAAGCATGCGCTTTGGTCAGTAAAGCGCAGGGCGGTGGCAAAACGCACAATTAACGCCTAGCGCTTTTTTGAACTATGATAGCAATGGAATCTTAAATTAGAACAGTTGTTCTTCAGGTTTAGGCACTTGCTCTACATGAACGGAGTACAGTAAGACGCAAGAATAAAATACTTAAAAATAAAAAATGAGCTCATAGACCTTACCATATTCTTGGTTCGGGACCAGTACAAAACAAGGCGTTCCCAGTCATCGTCCAGTAAATGTGTCTCAGGAGAACGTAAGGGAATTTGATGAGTTTCTTTGCCGGTGAAGTACGTTTTCTTCAGGTAATTCCGATACTGCCACCAAGCATTCTTGAAGATAGCAGAGTTATTAGCACAGGTTACCTCATCCTGAGTTTCCAAATCGGTCCTTCTCTATAGAGAAAAATGGGAAAATTTGCTGTATTATAACCATCATGGAGGTAGGATGTATGGGACGAAGCAAAGTAATTGCCATGAATAATATTACTTACACATAACTCCTGGACAAACACCTGCAACTGGCATTTTCCTTCATCTTCAGTATAATATTTTCAAGATGGGAAGATACGCACATACGATTTAACAACATCAAATGCGATAGATGCTAAACTATGACTGGCTGGTTGTGCTTCCTCCACAGGAATAGGCGTACTAACTAGTGGAGTTGGGGTTCGCCGTGATAGTACTGGCCCTTTGGGCACTGGAGCTGCCTTACTAACTGTTGTTGTTTGGGAGCTCTGTGGTGGAGATGGTGCTGTGTCAACAGGAACTGGGTTACTATTGGCTGGGGTTGGGGTTAGATTGGGTGAAGCTGGTTCTCTGTCCATCGCAGTAGGGGTACAATCTGCGAGAGTTTGGGTTATGTGTGGTAGGGCTGGTTCTTGTGCATGTACAACCGGGGTGCTATCTCCACCAAGAGGTAGCACTGTTTTATTTGAAGACCGTGTTTTTATTCTGCTAGATACTGGCATCACCCGCTCTAATTCAAATGGCTGATAAACAGGAAACGTAGTTGAATGTACAGACATTGTATGAGAGACAGATGCAATAGATAGTGTGGAAAAAGAGGGCATGAAATAGTTGACATGTATATTGTTTAACTAAAACGGATAGCATAACATAATTTTACATATATGATGTCTATCTAAACTAGATAGCATAGCATAACATAATTCAAAGATATGATGAATAACTAAACAGGATCGCATGACATAATTCACCTACATGTTATCTAAGTAATCAGGATCGCATCATTTAATTCACATATGTGATTTATATGCTAAACAGAGGGCATTCGATATGATGTCTGAACTAAGAACATGGTGTTGAATATTGTGTATATGATGTCTAAACTATGCAATGCAAGACATCGTATGCATGATATGAGCAGTATAACCGTGCCAAGTTAGAGCATACACCTCAGTGGGGGAATAGGACTGGTCATCTGTCTCTGAATCCTTCTCTGAGGAGCTATTGGGACCCAACAAGAGATCTGCTTCGACAGGTAGCACTGTCTGCTCTGAAGGCCTTGTTTTCACTCCAGATTTTTCCATCTCCCACCCAAATGGCTGATTCACAGGAAGAGTAGTTTAATGTACAAACATTGTCGACAAATGGAAATGTAATGAAGAAAAGGATGGGCAAGATATCATTCAAATATATGATGCCTGGTTAAACAGGATGGCATTGCACATTTCACATATATTATGGCTGGCTAAAAGACATGAGACTGCATAATTCCCATATATGATATAAAAACTAAACAGGTGGCATTACAGAACATGTCTAAACTAAGCAGATGACATATATGATGTCAAAAGTAGGCACTGCAAGGCAACATATGCATGATATGACTAACATCATCATGCCAAGGTAGAGCAAACACCTTGGGGGGTAAATAGGAGTGGTCAGCGGCGTCTGAATACGCCTTAGAACAGATATCTTCCTCTAGATTACAATCTGGAGAGGGGTGGGGAGGGTTTGCCATTGAACCCACCATGGAGTGATGTCTGCATGACATTGTATTGCCGTGCAAAACTCTTCTCTTTTTCTCTACATGTTCAGCATGACTGTGTACAATATCTGACATGCATACGAAAAAAAATATGATGAGATTATGTAAGGAGAGCATGCAGAAATTTAGAGTGATGGTAACAACCAGTGGATCGATGTTTTTCCGTTGAACCAAAATAGCCCTAATGGATCGACATGAATGTATAGTAATAAGTGACGCAACAAGTGTACAACCTCTTTACCGTAGCCGTGTCGACCTTAGCATCATTGGGTTGGTTGCTGAAGCAGTTGAGGCAGAGGTGGATGTCGGAGGTGTGGAGGAAGATCTGAGGAATCTGTAGACGGCGTCCAGGGCATTGCTCTGTTGTGATGGATTGTTCTGTCGTTGGAGCAGCTCCGGTGAGCCGTAAGACGTCAAGGCTGAAGTAGCACAAGACAGACATCATCAATCTCAAGTGGGATTCTAATAGCATCTCCAATAGATGATGAAAAATGGATGTAAAATTAACATCACCAAAAACCAGCTGACTACAACAGATGAGGTAAAAACTGTTGACTCTGAACTTAACTGACGAAACTGAAATTAACTGTGGAATCTGAATGCTACTATCGAAACTGAACACAATGGTAGCAGAGAGACACTTGACATGTAGTTTAGGGAGGGCCTGCAGTTCATCTTCAACCTGCACACCCCTGAGCCGCCTGCCACCACCGGCCGAACCGCCGGCCCCAGCGCCGCCTCGCCGCCCCGAAACAACTCGCCACCGCCGCCACGGCCAGCCCTCTAGGCCCCCCGTCCCCCCACCCTGAACCCTAAGATAGAT